>NC_045442.1:11285019-11651622 GCF_002776525.5 Piliocolobus tephrosceles | reverse complement strand
TTTTTTTTTTTTTTGAGATGGAGTGTTGCTCTGTTGCCCAGGCTGGAATGCAGTGGCGCGATCTTGGCTCATGGCAACCTCTGCCTCCCAAGTTCAAGCGATTCTCGTGCCTCAGCCTCCCGAGTAGCTGGGACTACAGGTGCCTACCACCATGCCCAGCTAATTTTTGCATTTTTGGTAGAGATGGAGTTTTACCATGTTGACCAGGCTGTCTTGAACTCCTGACCTCAGGTGATCTGCCTGCCTCGGCCTCCCAAAGTGCTGGGATGACAGGCGTGATCCACCGTGCCCGGCCTAGGAAGCTTCATTCTTACACATCTAGCAATCATATTATGAGAAGCACTGAGTTTAGTTTTTAAAAACCCTGCATAGAGTTGTAAACTATGGAGGGCATATCCTATGTAACTTTCGTTAGTCATTAATGATTGATACAGAATGATTTATCTGAGTTGGCTCAATCACTGAAATTCTTTTTTTTTTTTTTTTTTTGGACGGGAGTCGGGCTGTTTCTCCGGTGCCCAGGCTGGAGTGCAGTGGCTGGATCTCAGCTTACTGCAAGCTCCGCCTCCCGGGTTCATGCCATTCTCCTGCCTCAGCCTCCTGAGTAGCTGGGACTACAGGCGCCCGCCACCTCACCCGGCTAGTTTTTTGTATTTTTTAGTAGAGACGGGGTTTCACTGCAATCACTGAAATTCTTGAGGAGACTTTCTTTTTCTTTTTTTTTTTTTTTGAGACGGAGTCTTGCTCTGCCGCCCGGGCTGGAGTGCAGTGGCCGGATCTCAGCTCACTGCAAGCTCCGCCTCCCGGGTTTCCGCCATTCTCCTGCCTCAGCCTCCCGAGTAGCTGGGACTACAGGCGCCCGCCACCTCGCCCGGCTAGTTTTTTTGTATTTTTAGTAGAGACGGGGTTTCACCGTGTTAGCCAGGATGGTCTCGATCTCCTGACCTTGTGATCCGCCCGTCTCGGCCTCCCAAAGTGCTGGGATTACAGGCTTGAGCCACCGCGCCCGGCGAGGAGACTTTCTTAAGCAGTCTTTTCAGCTTGGGATGGAAAAGGGAAAAAAGAAAAAGTTGGGAGTGGGTCAAATAAAGGGAATAGAGTGCTGGAGAGAATTCTGACCATTCACAACCACACAGCACCTTGCCTACTAGACTTATGATTGATGGAGAGAAAAATATGCAAAGCCGAGGACAGGAATAAAGATAGTGAATTGACCAGGTGACCACAGAAGCTTAGCTGTATCACTATGAAGATCTACATGGTCCCTGAATTAACTGGTTTTATTCTGATTTCATGTCGGGTAGGACTGAAAACCTTCTGGAGTTTCATTTCCTTTCTTTGGGCACGGTCTCAGCCTTCCTTCTCCTGAAGAAGTCATTCGCACAACATGGCCCATGGGCCAATTCAGATCTTGACAAGCCCTCAGAATGTGTGAGAAAATAAAGCACTTCTGACATCCTAAATGTTGTTGGGGTTTGGGGAGCTAATTAATCACAACCCTTTCCACCATACTCATAATTATGAAATAGATGCCACAGTCTGAGAAAGATAAAAAAGTCCACCTTATAGGGCAATGCACTCGGGTCCCCTCCCACGCTGTGGAAGATTTGTTCTTTCGCTCTTCACAATAAATATTGCTGCAAAAAGAAAAAAAAAAAAAAGAAATAAAGTCAATGGTATCAACGGCAAGGTTAGGCCACAGGATGCCAAAACTGGAATCCTCATACTGCCCCCTGAACCACCCTTCCCCACCAAGTCCCAGGCTGCATCAGTGCAGGTGCCCTGAAGGATGGGGAAGGCTGGCCCCAGTGAGCTGGTCATGTGGCAAATGGCTGCAAGAGGAGAAGGGGCTGCATTGGGGTAGCTCATCTCAACGACCTCGAACACCTTACCCCCACCCATGGGGAAACTGGCCTCACGGGGGCTGGCTCTCCCCGTATCAACACTTGGAGAAGTCTCCTCCAGTGGATATGACCATAAGGGGGCAAAGAATATGGCAGAAGCATCATACTTCACTGAGAGTTCAGAAGTGTTGGGAAAGTCTCTAATTTGAGGGCCCAGGCAGGAATGTGGGGAACTGGGGATCACCTTTCAGTCCTCAAATCCCCTCATCTCCACATAGCTGTTGCCTCTGTTAACATTTATTTGGGTTGGCAGTTCTCAGTGGCTCGTCAGTCTTAGGCTGTGTTCTGTTGCTTATTGCAGAATACCCGAAGCTGGAGCATTTATAAAGAAAAATAATTGATTTATTTTTGTTGTTGTTGAGACAGGGTCTTGCTCTGTTGCCCAAGGCTGGAGTGCAGTGGCATGATGTCAGTTCATGGCAGCCTCCGCCTCCCGGGTTCAAGCAATCCTCCTGCCTCAGCCTCCCAAGTAGCTGGGATTACATGCGCCTGCCACCACAATTTTTGTATTTTTGTATTTTTAGTAGGGACAGGGTTTTACCATGTTGGCCGGGCTGGTCTTGAACTCCTGACCTCAGGTGGTCCGCCCACCTCAGCCTCCCAAAGTGGTTGGATTACAGGTGTGAGCCACTGTGCCCGACATTGATTTCTTACAGTTATAGAGGCTGAGAAGTCCAAGGGCAAGGGGCTGCTCCTGGTGAGGGCCTTCTTGCTGGTAGGGCTTCTGTAGAGTTATGAGGTGGTGCAGGACATCACTGGTAAAAGAAATGAGCATCCTAGCTCAAGTCTCCCTTCCACTTTGCATAAAGCCACCATGATAACCCATTTATCCATGAATGGATTAACCCATTCGTGAGGGCAGGGCCTTCACAACCCATTCACTTTCACCTCTTAAAGGCCCCCACCTTTCAACACGATTAAGTTTGGGGATTAAGTTTCAAGAGGAGTTTGAAGGGGAAAACATTCATTCAATCCATTGTACTAACCCACTGACTTTCATTCTACCCTGGCTTTCCTTTTCCAGAAAGTACACCGGAATGCAACGAGTAACAGTGATGATGTTATGTTAGGAAATCTAATCTTTTGAATTACAGTAATTTTTGAAAATGACAAATCATTCACAGGCTTTAGTACTTTATAATTAGTCACAAATTACTTGCAGGGCATGCCCTGACGCACTAGACCTACCAGTGAGCATAGAGGTATGTGGTTGAGAAGTGCTGCCTTAACTTTGTTTCACAGACGTATTAAAAAAGTACTTTGCCTTTTCTAGACGTCAGTTTCCTCATTTGTGAAATGAGAGGTTTGGACCAATGAATTACTGGAATGCTATGCTTGATGGAAGAAAAGAATGTTCGTGATCTGGGCTGGGCCCTGGGACTCATTCATGTCTATAATCCGAGCACTTAGGGAGGCCAAGGTAGATGGATCACTTGAGCTCAGGAGTTCGAGACCAGCCTGGCCAACATAACAAAACCGTATCTCTACTAAAAATATGAAAATTAGCTGGGCATGGTGGCACAAGCCTGTAATCCCAGCCACTCGGGAGGCTGAGACACAAGAATTGCCTGAACCCGGGAGGCAGAGGTTGCAGTGAGCAGAGATTATACCACTGCACTCCAGCCTGGGTGACAGAGCGAGACTTTGTCTCGAAAGAAAAGATAAAAAAAAAGAATGTTCATAATCTTCTAGTGAAACAACCATGATTTGGGAGCATCTCTGTATATTCAGTATCCCTGATTTGGGTTCAGCTGTATCTGTCCATCCTATTATCAGTCCATCCGTGCATTCACTTGTACATTCATATATTCAACAACATTTTATTGTTTGCTATATGCCAGGCACCAGGGATATGATATTGAAAGGAGACTAGAGCCTGATCTGCATTACACTCTAGTAGGGGAAACAGTCACCAACCATAGCGATGGCAACCGTGGCTAGCGCTAGGTGGGCCTGTGAAAGAAACTGATCTGGGAGCCCAGGCCAGGGAGGCTACCCTGAGAAGCGAAAAGTGGAGCTGTGACCTGGTGGGGAGCAGAGGGCTGCAGGCTCCAGGCAGATGCATGGCTGGGGAGCTTCTTGTGGGATGAGGCAGGAAAGGGAGGTTGGGGCCACAACTGAGAGCAAAGCGAAGCCACAGTGGGGTGACAGGAGCAGACTTTGATTTCTAAGCAGTTGCTCTGGCCGCAGCTGGCAGAACAGAATGAAGGGGGCCAGAGAGGATGGGAGAAGGGGCTGCTGCACCTGTTCGGGTGAGAGGCTGGTGAGGGTAGCCAGTACAGGGCAACAGGAGGCAGCGCCACAGGGCTCGATCTTGCTTTTCATCAATGGCTCTTTGACCCTGGGTCCTGTCTTGAACTTCTTCGGGAAAATGTCCTTGTGTATGCAATGGGGCCACCCCTCTACCAGGCTGTTGTGTGGATTAAATGCAATAGTAACTGAAAAGTGCCCAGGCCAGGCACAGTGGCTCATGCCTATAATCCTAACACTTTGGGAGGCCGAGGTGGGCAGATCACGTGAGGTCAGGAGTTAGAGACCAGCCTGGCCAATATGGCGAAACTCTGTCTCTACTAAAAATACAAAAGTTTGCCGGGCGTGGTGGTGCACGCCTGTAGTCCCAGCTACTTGGGAGACTGAGGCAGGAGAATTGCTTGAACTCAAGAGGTGGAGGTTGCAGTGAGCTAAGATTGTGCCACTGCACTCCAGCCTGGGTGACAGAGCAAGACTCGGTCTCCAAAAAAAAAAAAAAAAAAGGCCCTGGCAGGGTCTGGCCTGAGTCAGTGTTTAGTACATGGGAACTCTCTATCTTTATGGTTTTACCAGTTCCTGAAAGCCTGGTCGTGTAAGGGCCATGTTTGTGTTTTCTGCAGCTGGTCTCCTTCCTCCCTTTAAGCATTGCACGCGTGTGTGTTTCCAGAACTATGCATTTAAGAACCCATCTGTGTCCCCATCATCTGCTCAGACCTTGGTTGTGGCAGATGACTCCCTGCCAGCCCCTGCCCATGCTTCTCCCTTCACCATACTGTGAACATCTGGTCTGCGACGGAGGCTGTAGTCCCTGGGCCCTCCCTGACCTCCACACAGAGGCAGTGCCCCTGCAGGGTGAAAGGCTTCATTCAGGGTGCTGGCTGCCCAGTCCCCAGGGTGCTGGCCTGTGGATTCTGAGCAGAGCCTCTATCCACACATTTCAACTCAATCTTGAAGCATAAAAGGATATTATGTAAGCTTCAATTAACACAGAGCCCTCAACAGATCAGTTCTTAGAATTTTTCCTGCCCGTAGGCAAATCTGCTGCTGGTGAGCAGCTTTAATCTGGCTTTAAAAATTACTTCTGATGGGTAATCAAAGCGATTGCTAGAGCCCAGCTTATGCTAAATAATGTCTGGGTTCTTATTTGGGAGGAGTTGTTGTGGGTCCCATACTCCATGGAAATCTGTTCCTGGTTGCTCCCTGATAAGACCGCACAAGTTCGCAAGATGCCAAAATAGACTTTACCATCTTGTCCCAGATGGTAATGACTTCAGTCAGCCTGAAGGGAAGCCACATACTCTCCTAAGTTGGCAGTTCCTGTCAGAGGCATGGATGAGAAAGTGGCTTCGTTTATTTCCCGCTTGATAAAGCCGACATAAATAGGAGCACTTCGTTTCTGAGTTACACACCATTAATCTTATCACATACTAAACTGTTTGACTTCAGTTAATGGGTGGGACATAATGAAATGTGAAGTGCTTGTTACAAGAAAAATTGCCAGGTCCAGATGCTGAGCAGCAAAGGGAGGGGGAGGAAGAGGAGCAAGGGGCGGCGGGGCGGGGAAGGAGGCGAAGACGTTGGTTGGGGAGACATCGGGTTTCGTTCTGGACCTGGTGCTTTCCAGAAAGCCAGGCCAAGACACTTTACCCAAACCCCAAGTAGTTTTCCAGCTGTCAGCCCGCTCGGGCCAGGGCTCTCCATGGGCCCATGTGTCCTCCGTGACCATTTGTGAATTGGAGGGTTTTATATAATTTACCCTCTTGAGTTTTCTCTTCTTTGAACTAGTCAGCTTCTTTTGGGTCAGAAAATGCAAATCTGGTTGAGACAGTAGCCAGCTCTCTTTTGGGTCCTCAGGCACCATCCCCATGTCCCATGTGCAGGAACAGCCATTAGATAAAGATGAGGGCAGGGGTGGTGCTGTGTACACACCTCCTTCAGGGATGTCAAATGACACCGCATGTACTTCAGAGGTGAGGGGCAGGACAGAGAGGCTGGAATGGTGCTGGGGGAAGAGGCTCTTGCCTTCCTTGCAAGTTTTTATTTATTCTGCATAGCAGAGTGAATAAGAAGATTGCGGCCAGTGGAATCAGATGTCCACGTTGAGATCCATGCTTAGCCTCTGTTCTCCAGGGTTCTCATCTGCAAGTGGCGAGGGTGGTACTCACCTTGCACAGCTGTTGGTGGGGCTAAATGAGATAGTCCACACAAAGCACTGAGGCCTAGTGAATTTCATCCGTTATTATTTTCCCAACTTTTTATTTTGGAAAAATTGAAACCTCAAAAATGTTGAAAGGATAGGACAGTAAATACCCACCTGTCTACGGTATTAGTCTGCTCGGGCTGTCATAAGAGAACACCACAGCCTGAGTGACTTAAACAACAGAAATGTATTTTCTCCTGGTTCTGGAGGCTGGAAGTCCTGGTCATGGTGCTGGTGGAGTTGGTTTCTGGTAAGACCTTTCTTCCTGGCTTGCAGAAGACACCTGCTCTTGGTGTTCTCACATCGCTTTTCCTTTATGTGTGTGCATTCCTGGTGTCTCTTCCTTTCCTTTTTTTTTTGTTTGTTTGTTTTGAGACAGAGTCTCACTCTGTTGCCCAGGCTGGAGTGTAGTGACATGTTCTCAGCTCACTGCAGCCTCAACCTCTGGTGCTCAAGTGATCCTCCCACCTCAGCCTCCTGAGTAGCTGGGACTACAGCTGTGCACCACCATGCCCAGTTAATTTTTATATTTCCTTTTAGAGATGGGGTTTCACCATGTTGCCCAGGCTGGTCTTAAACTCCTGAGCTCAAGCAGTCTGCCTGCCTCAACCTCCCAAAGCATTGGGATTACAGGTGTGAGCCACGCACTTGGCCTCTTCCTCTTCTAATAAAGGACACCAGTCCTATCAGATAAGGGTCTCACTACTATAACTTCACTTAACCCCAGTTGCCTCCTTAAAGTGCCTATCTCCAAATACAGTCACATTGGGGGTTAGGGCTTCAACATATGGATTTGAATGGGGGCACAATTCAGTTCATAGCACATATTTTTAAAATTTAACAAGAATGCATCTCACCACCTCACTGTATGCATCCCTCCTGTATGGATGCATGTGCACTGCCTGGTGTGGAAAACTGGAATTTTGGTAGTGGACATTGAGAGGAGACTCTTTCCACTAGCCCCATCCAGAAAACTGTGGGCTTCTGTGTGTGTGAATATGTGTGCATGTAACAAACAGTTTCAAAAAGATTCCCTAAATTTTCCTTTGATATTTCCCCTATAATAACTTTAAAGAAAATGGTAAAAGCTTTAGAAAAACCATACTTCCGTTAACTTTGTCTTGAGGAATTTCTCTTGTTACTAGAATATATATAATCATAACAAGTATATAGAATCACAATTACGTAAAAATAACAAGAATTATACCCCCAAACACTTGGGTAGGAAAAATCAGGAAATTCACTAGAACTCTGAAAGTGGCAAGCATGTAGCAGTATTTTTTCTTATTTTTTTTCTACATTTTCCAAACTTTGTGTTGGCCACACATTATTTTTAAAATTAAAAAATACACAGCATTGGCCAGGCGCAGTGGCTCACGCCTGTAATCCCAGCACTTTGGGAGGCCAAGGCGGGCAGATCACAAAGTCAAGAGATCCAGACCATCCTGGCTAACACGGTGAAACTCCATCTCTACTAAAACTACCAAAAAAAAAAAAAAAATTGTCTGGGCATGGTGGCGGGCGTCTGTAGTCCCAGCTACTCGGGAGGCTGAGGCAGGAGAATGGCGTGAACCCGGGAGGTGGAGCTTGCAGTGAGCCGAGATCTCGCCACTGCACTCCAGCCTGGGCGACAGAGTGAGACTTGTCTCGGAAAAAAAAAAAAAAAAAAAAAAAAAGCACAGCATTAAAACTGTGTAGAATTGAGCAACATAGTCCAAATATAGTTCAAATATAGCATGTAATAAGCCATTTTATAATAACTGGATAGTTAGTTATGTGTAGCAAGTCCAAAATTTGGAGTCAAGTTCCCCCAAGTTCCCTGAGTTTCATTTTTTTCCCCACACATTACCCAGATAAATGTGTTCAAGTTAAGACAAACATGGGCATGAAGGTGATTCAGCTCCCAAGAGTTATACATAGGTCATGTGCAGAAATTCCAGAGCCAAATATAAATGATTTTTGGGTTATGCCTGTCACTGTCCCACCTGTTAAATGTGAAGAATCAAGTTAACTATTACCAGGAATCGCTCTTTATTTCAAAGCCTGGCTTTGCTAACTTGTGCTTTTTCCTGAACATCTAAGGATCCCCAGGGGTGCTGGGGACCGGCCTATAATCTTCACAGGACTGGTTCAAATCCCTATTATGATTTACTCTTATTAACAACTTTCTGGGTTGTCAGCATGGTGGCTCACGACCATAATCCCTGCACTTTGGAAGGCTGAGGTGGGAAGATTGCTTGAGTTTGAGACCAGCCTGGGCAACATAGCGAGAACCAATCTCTACAAAAAATTTAAAAATTAGCTGGGCGTGGTGGTGCAAACCTGTGGTCCCAGCTACTTGGGAGGTTGAGGTGGAAGGATTGCTTGAGCCGAGGAGGCTGAAGCTGCAGTGAGCTGTCATTGTGCTGCTGTACCTCAGCCTGGGTGACAGAGCAAGACCCTGTCTTAAACAAACAAACAAAACCTTTTTGGGTTTCCCGCATTTTAGACTATTATAAATGAGTTGCCACATTTCTGTATTCACTGCTGACCAGCATGGAAGGTCCACACTGTGTTTGAGATGCCCTGCAGTGGTTTTTGGGGGAAACGAGGGCATGCATAATGGTTGTGGGAGGGGTACAGGGGGCTCTCACAGAGAGGAATGAGCTGCATGAGGATGCTGTGTCTGTGGTCTGGGCACTTGGTGGCCTTTTGTGGGGATGGTGGGGGGTGACCTGCCTGCAATGTGGCTCTGTCCTTGGCATCCATGATAACCAATGAAACATTAAATGTTTTCAGGGTTGGCAGCGTTGGGCTTGGAGGCTTCTGCACTGCTTCTGAGAGTTCTGCCAGCCTGGATCCATGCCTTGTGTCCCCAGAGGTGACTGAGCCAAGGAAGGACCCACAGAGAGCCAGGGGGCCAGAAGGTTCTTTACTGCCCAGCCCACCACCGCCCCAGGAGCGAGAGCACCCCTCGTCCTCCATGCCCTTTGCCGAGTGTCCCCCAGAAGGTTGCTTGGCAAGTCCAGCAGCGACACCTGAAGATGGTCCTCAGACTCAGTCCCCCAGGAGGGAACCTACCCCAAATGCCCCAGGGGACGTCGCGGCAGCATTTTCCGCTGAGAGGGACAGCTCTACTCAAGACCAAGAGGTTGCTGCCATCCCCAGTGCTGGGAGAGAGAGAGAACCGAAGGAAGAGGGACAGAAATCCTCCTTCTCCTTCTCCAGTGGCACTGACCAGTCACCTGGAATGTCACCAGTACCCCTCACAGAGCCAATGAAGGCACCGCTGTGTGGAGAGGGGGACCAACCTAGTGGTTTAGAGTCCCAGGGGAAAGAGGCTGCAGGTGGCTTTCTGCCCGCAGAGTCCAGGCAGGGGGTGGCTTCTGTGCAAGTGGCCCCTGAGGCCCCTGCTGCAGCCCAGCTGGGCACAGAAAGCTCAACTGTCTTGGAGAAGTCCCCCCTAAAACCTGAGGCCCTGATCCCACAAGATCCAGCCCCGAGGGCCTCAGACAGAGTAACAGGCCAAGGGGAGGTGCCACCTCAGTATTTAACAGATGACTTGGAATTCCTCAGGGCCTGCCATCTCCCTAGGAGCAATTCGGGGACTGTCCCAGAAGCAGAAGTGAATGCCGCTTCCCAGGAGAGCTGCCAGCAGCCAGTGGGAGCACATCTGCCACACACAGAGTTGCCCCGGGGCTCGCCAAGTCCTGCCCTGGTGCCAGGGGCTGGGGGCTCTGGGAAAGAGGCTTTGGACACCAGTGATGTTCAGGGTCACCCACAGATAGGGATGCAAGGAACCGAGCCCAGTCAGGTTGTCTGTGTGGCAGCAGGTGGCCGACCTGAAGGGGGTTTGCTTGTGAGCCCTGAACCCTCCCTGCTCACTCTGACTGAGGAAGCACATCCAGCTTCAAGCCTCACTTCACTCCCAGCTGCTCAGATTCCTATTGCCATAGAAGGACCTGGATCATTGTCCAGGGAATCAGTTTCCAAGGCCGGGATGCCAGTTTCTGCAGATGCAGCCAAAGAGGTGGTGGATGCAGGGTTGGTGGGACTGGAGAGGCGAGCATCAGATCTTGGAAGCAAGGGAGAGCATCCAGAAGGGAGCCCTGGAGAGGTTCCTGCCCCATTACCCCAGGAAAGGGGAGAGCACTCAAACATGGAGCAAAGCCATGCGGTCCAACAAGGAGTACCTCCCCCTCCTCTTCCCAATGCACCAAGTGCCAGAGGGCCACTGGGGCCAATGGATGGAGCCAAGGCCCATGAAGATGCCACAAGCCCAGCCGTGGCTAAAGAAGGAAGCAGATCACCTGGTGACAGCCCTGGAGGAAAGAAGGAAGCCCCAGAGCCACCTGATGGTGGAGACCCAGGGAACCTGCAAGGAGAGCACTCTGAGGCTTTCAGCAGCAAGTGTGATCCGGAAGCAGGCAAAGATGAGCTTTCAAAGCCAAGCAGTGATGCAGAGAGCAGAGACTATCCCAGCTCACACTCAGCACAGACACCCAGAAAGGGGGGTGCTGGGCACACGGATGGGCCCCACTCCCAGACAGCAGAGGCCGATGCATCTGGCCTACCACACAAGCTGGGTGAGGAGGACCCTGTTCTGCCCCCTGTGCCAGATGGAGCTGGTGAGCCCACTGTTCCTGAAGGAACCATCTGGGAGGGGTCAGGATTACAGCCCAAATGTCCTGCCACCCTTCAGAACAGGGAAGGATTGGGAAGAATGGAGCCTTTCCTGACTTCAGAACCAGAAAAATCAGATTTTCTGCCAACTCCTGTTGCAGAGGTTGCACCCAAAGCCCAGGAAGGTGAGAGCACATTGGAAATAAGGAAGATGGGCAGCTGTGATGGGGAGGGCTTGCTGACGCCCCCAGATCAACCCCGTGGGCCAGGGTGTGATGCATCGAAACAGGAATTTCATGCTGGGGTTCCACATCCGCCCAAGGGGGAGAACTTGGCAGCAGACTTGGGGCTCACGGCGCTCATCCTGGACCAAGATCAGCAGGGAATCCCGTCCTGCCATGGGGAAGGCTGGAGAAGAGAAGCTGCATCTGAATGGCCCCTACTATCTTCTGAGAAGCATCTCCAGCCATCCCAGGCAGACCCAGAGGCATCAATCTCTGACGTGCTCAAGGAGCAGGCCCAGCCACCTGAAAATGGGAAGGAGACTTCTCCAAGCCATCCAGGTTTTAAGAACCAGGGAGCAGATTCTTCCCAAATCCATGTACCTGTGGAACCTCAGGAAGATATGAACTTGCCCACTTATGGAGGACAGGAGCAGGCTTTGGGATCGGAACTTCAAAGTGAACTCCCCAAAGGCACCCTGTCAGATACTCCAACTTCATCCCCCACTGACACGCTTCGGGAGAGTTCTCCAACAGAAGATTCAGAATTGTCAGCACCAATGAGACAGAAATTGCCTGCACTAGGGGAGAAGCGGCCAGAGGGAACATGTGGTGATGGCCAGTCCTCAAGGGTCTCACCTCCAGCAGCAGATGTCTTAAAAGACTTTTCTCTTGCAGGGAACTTGAGCAGAAAGGAAACTTGTTGCACTGGGCAGGGGCCAAACAAGTCTCAACAGGCATTGACTGATGCCGTGGAAGAAGGCCGCCAGCATGAAGAAGCATGTCAAAGGGATGCAGGAGCTTCTGAAGCAGCTGATGGTTGTTCCTCACTCTGGGGCTTGAGTAAGAGGGAGGTGGCAAGTGGAAACACAGGGGAGGCCCCACCTTGTCAGCCTGACTCAGTAGCTCTCCTGGATGCAGTTCCCTGCCTGCCAGCCCTGGTGCCCACCAGCCCCGGAGTCACACCCACCGACGATGCCCCAGAGGGATGTGATGAAACCCAGGAAGACAGGCAGCAACCAGTGCCGGCCCCGCAGCAGAAAATGGAGTGCCCGACCACTTCGGATGCAGAGGCCCCAGAGCTTCTTGCAAGTTTCCCATCAGCTGGGGAGCAAGGTGGTGAAGCGGGGACTGCTGAGACTGGTGGCAGCGCTGATGCAGGAGACTCAGGAAAGCAGCAGGCTCCAGAGAAACCCGGAGAAGCTACTTTGAGAGGTGGTTTCCTTCAGACTGGGCACTACCTTACCTCCGGGGAGGAAACTTCTACCTCTGCCCTCCGTGAGCCCTGCCAAGCTGAGCAGCCCACGGCCAGCTGCCAGGATGCCTTGCTGCTAGCCAGAGAGCTGGATGAGATTCCCAGGAGCACCATGGATATTTCTACACACCAGGCTGCCCCAGACCCAAAGGAGCTCCTGCTGTCTGGGCCATCAGAAGTAGCTGCTCCGGACACCCCTTACCTGCATATCGACAGTGCTGCCCAGAAAGGAGCAGAAGACAGTGGAGTGAAAGCTGTTTCCTCTGCAGGCCCCAGAGCTCCTGGCGAAAGCCCCTGTCCTGTAGGGGAGCCCCCGCTTGCCTTGGAAAATGCTGTCTCCTTGAAACTGTCTGCTGGCTCCCTCGCCCCCCTCTTGCAACCAGGAGCTGAAGGTGGGGAAATCTCTGCAGTGCAAGCCAGCAGTGGCAGCCCCAAAGCCAGAACCGCTGAGGGACCTGTGGACTCCATGCCACGCCTGGACCGGATGCCACTTCCGGCCAAGGGCAAGCAGGCAACAGGGGAAGAGAAAGCAGCAACAGCTCTGGGTGCAGGTGCCAAGGCCAGCGAGGAGGGCATGGCAGGTGATGCAGCAGGAGAGACAGAGGGCAGCATGGAGAGGATGGGAGAGCCCTCCCAGGACCCAAGGCAGGGCACATCAGGTGGTGTGGACACAAGCTCCGAGCAAATCGCCACCCTTGCTGGCTTCCCAGACTTCAGGGAACACATCGCCAAGATCTTCGAGAAGCCTGTACTCGGAGCCGTGACCAAACCTGGAGAAAAGGCAGGAGCTGGGATGAGTGCAGTGGGTAAAGACCTCACCAGGCCATTGGGCCCAGAGAAGCTTCTAGATGGGCCTCCAGGAGTGGATGTCACCCCTCTCCCTGCACCTCCTGCTCGACTCCAGGTGGAGAAGAAGCAAGAGTTGGCTGGAGAGGCTGAGATTTCCCGTCAGGCTCTGCAGGATCCAGCTTCAGACAAGCTTCTGGGTCCAGCAGGGCTGACCTGGGAGCAGAACTTGCCAGGTGCCGGTGTGGGGAAGGAGATGGCAGGTGTCCCACCCACACTGAGGGAAGATGAGAAGCCAGAGGGACCTGGGGCAGCCTGGCCAGGCCTGGAGGGCCAGGCTCACTCACAGCCGGAGAGGAGCAGGCAGGAATTAGCTTCAGGTCTTCCTTCACCAGCAGCTACTCAGGAGCTCCCTGTGGAGAGAGCCGCTGCCTTCCAGGTGGCTCCCCATAGCCATGGAGAAGAGGCCGTGGCCCAAGACAGAATTCTTTCTGGAAAGCAGCACCAGGAAACATCTGCCTACGACAGTCCACACGGAGAAGATGGTCCCGGGGACTTTGCTCACACAGGGGTTCCAGGACATGTGCCAAGGTCCATCTGTGCCCTGGAAGCCCCTTCTCCCCAGGGGGAGGTTTTGACTGTGCCTGAGGCCAACAGTGAGCCCAGGACCCTTGACGCGCTTGGGGGTGAAAGGAGGCCCGGAGTCACTGCTGGCATTTTGGAAACGCAAAATGCCCTGGGCAACCAGAGCATCCCTGCACCACCAACTGGAGAAGTGGCAGACACTCCCCTGGAGCCTGGCAAGGTGGCAGGCGCTGCTCGGGAAGCGGAGGGTGACATCACCCTGAGCACAGCTGAGACACAGGCATGTGCGTCCGGTGACCTGCCTGAAGCAGGTACTACGAGGGTGTTCTCCATTGTGGCTGATGACTTGGCACTGCCAGGAAGCTGTCAGGACCCAGCCTGCTCTGACAAGGCTCAGGGGATGGAGGGTACAGCTGCCCTTCATGGGGACAACCCAGCCAGGCCCCAGCAGGCTGAGGAGCAGCCAGGGCCTGAGTGCCCCGTTCCAGCTGGGGACAGGAAGGTGTGCGTCTCCTCACCTCCGGAACCTGATGAAACTCGTGACCCAAAGCTGCAACATTTGGCTCCAGAAGAGCTCCCCGCTGACAGGTACTTAAATGAAAAAATTCCCACGGGAATGTGTGGTCAGTTTCAAAGGTGATTCCCAGCCTGATGGTTAGGAGTCAGTCGCATAGGCGAGTTGTTTTCTAAATGCTGAGTTTTCCATATCTAATTGCTAAATGAACCTGCTTACCCCCTCTGGATGTCCTGAAGCTCTGAAAAATGTGAGAACCATGGTTGGAGGCTGGGAGTCGTTGACTATGTTCCTTTTCTTGTGTTCCTTAATTCATCTAACTTAAACCACTGGAAAAGTGTCAACTGTTTACTGACTGGCTGTGCACTATTAGGTGATAGGTTATAGTCAGTCATATGTTTTTCTGGAGTCCAGATACATCTGCTTTTGAATCTGGATTTTTTTAGGCAGGGGGCCCTTTATCCTAGGGATTTTTTTTTGTAGTAGCCACTTAAAACTATAATCGGGAAATCTGCTTTTTCAGTAGGATATGGGGAGAAATGCCCTGCTATTTACAATATCCTATCAATTGCTTTCTTTCATTATCCCAGAGAGAGCCCCAGGCCTGGCCCATCCATCTTACTTTCGGTTCCTAAGAAGGATGCTCCAAGAGTCGTGGATAAAGTTACTTCAGATGAGACCAGAGGTGCAGAAGGAACAGAAAGGTCAGTGAAAGATACTGGTCTTTGGAAGGCTATGGTGGCTTCCTTCGATATAGACACACTGGATGTTTTGTAAAGGAGAGTAGTCCTTATACAGCACGAGTTCTTACATAAGAAAGAAGCAAATGGCCATTCCCATTTTATGTACAGGTACAGCAGTACCTGGGATGACTAAAAGCTCCGTTGTTGGAAAAGGGATTGAATGAGTTGCTTTCATACTTGAGTTTAATTTATTACCTTAAATTTAAAAAGTCAGTCTGGGCACGGTGGCTCACGCCTGTAATATCAACACTTTGGGAGGCCAAGGTAGGAAGATCACTTGAGCCCAGGAGTTTGAGACCAACCTGGGCAATTTGGTGAAACTTCATCTCTAGAAAAAATACAAAGATTAGCCAGGCACAGTGGCATGTGCCTATAGTCCCAGTTACTTGGGAGGCTGAGTTGGGAGGATTGATCATTTGAGCACAGAAGGTGAAGGTGCAGTGACCCGTGTTTGTGCCACTGCACTCCACTCTGGGTGACAGAGACCCTGTCTCAAAAAAGAAAAGAATCTTTATTGAGATGCAATTAATATACCATATAATTCACTCATACAATTCAATGGCTCGTAGTATATTCACAGTGTGTAACCGTGGCTACAATCAATTTCAGGTTACTTTCATCCCCACAGAAAGAAACCCTACAGCCCCTAGATATCATACCCCAGCCCCACACCCGCTGCATCGTCTCTGGGCACCCGCTCATCTAGTGCATTACTTCTTGATGCAAATGGGTTCAATGCTGATTTCGTCTGCGAAGCAGGAATGGCTCACCAACAGCAGTCACACTCCAGGAGATCTCCAGATTCAAGGAGTGTAAATGTAACCATGAACAAGTGACCTTCGCACTTGCAGTGTGCCTCCCTGTTCTTTTCTACGTGAAATGCCACCTAGTGTTGTGCAGAAACTGCCGCTCAAAGTTTCATTCTTTTGGGGAGATGGAGATATTGTGCACGTACACAGACACACAGCGAACAAGCTGTCCGCCTCCCTAGGCCTTTGGCTGTTCTGGTGCTGTGTGTGCACACACATACACATGCATATACACTTGTGTGTATGAGTAGGGTGGAATCAGACTTTAAATTAGTACCTGTGTACCCTACCAAACAGCTGCAGGCATTTTATAAATGATCTGATTCATATTTTGCACATTCGGAAAGAATGCACGATCACCTGTTTTTCGAGTCTGAACACTTCCACTGACACCCAGCTGCCTCTGCTGCCTGTCAGTAGTGACTCCCATAGCTCTGGGCCAATGTGGATGTGGGCGTGTGCTGGCCAAACAGATGCCAGTTTAATCTGCATTTGACACCCTTTTCTGCTACTGACTTAGGGTACAATTTCCTGCAGCCTTTGCTGTTACGTATTTTTTATATTCCCAGTTCAGGGGCAGGAGAAAAATCTGTCTAGCTTGGAAAAGTCTTCCCCACCCCAAAAATGACCATATCAGGGCCTTCTTTTTCAGAGTTCTTAGACATGTTAGCACCTTCTTGGAGAACGCAGGGCCAGACATATAGCAGTACAATAAATATTGTACTCATTGTTTTAATTACTTTAAATTGTACAATTAAAATTTATAAAGTAGTAGTATAAATTATCATATTTTTCCAGAATACTTGTGAGGTATAGAAAAGTAGATAGAGAAGGGTCAGGCAAGGTGGCTCACGCCTGTAATCCCAGCACTTTGGGAGGCCAAGGTGGGCGGATCACGAGGTCAGGAGATTGAGACCATCCTGGCTAACACGGTGAAACCCCGTCTCTACTAAAAAATACAAAAAAATTAGCTGAGTGTGGTGGCAGGCACCTGTAGTCCCAGCTACTCAGGAGGCTGAGGCAGGAGAATGGCGTGAACCCGGGAGGCGGGACTTGCAGTGAGCCGAGATCGCGCCACCGCACTCCAGCCTGGGTGACAGAGCAAGACTCCGTCTCAAAAAAAAAAACGAAAAGTAGATGGAGGAAAATTCACAACCAGAATACCTACCAATTATTATTTCGTATTTTAGTATATTTTCATTTTAGCAGATTTTTAGTGCCATCAAAACACTCTTTAATGTTTTTAGTGCTGTCAAAACTCTTTAAAAACAAATCCTTAAAAAATTATTTATTTATTCACGTATTTATTTATTTTGAGACAAGGTCTCACTCTGTCACACAGGCTGGAGTGCAGTGGCACAATCTCTGCTCAATGCAGCCTCGACCACCCCAGGATCCTCCCACTTCAGCCTCCCTAGTAGCTGGGACTACAGGTGTGTGCCACCATGCTCAGCTTATTTTTAATTTTTTGTAGAGATGGAGTTTCACCATGGTGCTCAGCCTAGTCTTGAACTCTGGGCTCAAGCAATCTTCCTGCCTCCGCCTCCCAAAGTGCTGTGATTACAGGCGTGAGCCACCATACCCAGCCTAGAAACAGATCTTCATGGCTGAAGTTGCGTGACTGATTATGGTGTTAACAGCAGTGGAAATTTAGGTTCTGATGGTGTTCCAATTCACTTTGTTCCTGCTGAGACTTTTGTACTCTCTAGAGCTGCTCGGTCTAGTATAGCAGCTCCTGGCTACGTGTGGATGGAGATGTGCTGTAAGTGTAAAATGCACACCCAATGTTGAAAATTAGGATGAAACAAAAGAAAATACATCACTAGTCATTTTGAATATGTTAATTATATGCAAAACAATAATATTTTGGATCTACTGTGCTAAAATATCTATTGGGCTAAAATTAACTTCACTTATTTCTTTTTTTCTGTTTTTTTAATGTGGCTCCCAAAATTTAAAAAATGTCATATGTGGCTTTTGAATACCTGGCTCACATTCTATTTGGATCATTTGCCTCCAGAAGCTGCTTTTCCTTGGTCTTTGAAGGAAATGGGGTTGTAAAAAATTGCCCTTCCCTGTACTTTGGGCTCTTGGGGAAAAGGCTTCCTAACATTGGTTGAGAGTTTTTGGAAAAAATTCAGATTGGACTCTCTCATCCAGCCTGCCAGGTTGGGAATGCTTCTTTCTCTTGAGGCGGAGGCTCTGAATTTCATGCTTGTGAACCCATCCACCATGAGGAAGCCGTGTCCGTGGACCTGGACAGGTCTCGGAGGAAGTCCTGCCAGGCCAGGGGCTGCACTTCCTGGGAGGGGCAGGTGTTGTCTTTGATGGTGACAGTCAGCAGCAGTCTGGGGGAGGCTGGGTGGCCAGACTTCGGTGGACACTGCCAGGAGCTGTGGTGGCGATGAATTTCAGGGAAAGGTGTCTGAATTCACACCCCAGCTCTGCTCCTTACTAATTACATACTTAACCTCAGTTTGTTCGTCTGTAGAATGGGGATGACAACAGTTGTACCTGCCTCGAAGAATTGCCATGAGGGTTAAATGAGATCCTTGATTCAAGTGCCAGAGCATGCCCGTTCTGGTGCCCAGTGGGTGTTAGATTCCCTGTTGTTTTGTGATGGTCATTTCTGGTGCAGTGACCTGCATGATTATATCTCACTTCAGTGTGGAGATGGTTTTGGGATCTCAGTCTGTTCTCCTGAGGTTGAAACTTCAACCTGACTGTCTTTCTTTCCCAGTGTTGAATTCTTTCTCTGCTAAAATATTCCAATGGCTGAGGAGAGTGAATTCTTTCATACCCCCTACTGCACAGCCCAGAGTGATCTGCTACAAGTTAAAATTTTGAGATTGTGTTTCATTGTAACATTCTGAGTATCTTTGTGTACCATATTATATTGTATTTCACCATCAAAATACTGTTTCAAGTTACCTCCAGAAGAACAAAGCAAAGCAAAACCAGGTTTTCTATTATCTTGCTAGTTATCAGGTGATATGCTTCTGTGGATTGAATTTTGAAGATTCTACCTATTTGAATAGGGCTGATACCACATATCAGATTCAATATCTAAGAAATGTGTGTTTTTCTATTTTGGTGACAGGCCAGTTTGATAACCCAATCTCATACACATGTCCAGGAAGATAGCATACATTTGTTTAGTGCTTTATTATCCATCTTATGAAGTCAAATTGGCATTGCTAATGGATGTGGCATGGATATCCCGTGGCTTTGCCTACCTCCAGCCATACTTCCCACCCATGGGGGTCTGTGTGTCCCACACTCTGAGAAGCAGGCACTCTTCTCTCTCTGAGAAGCAGGCACTCACAATGTGTAGAAATGTACAGAATGGAACGTACAGAGACTGGCTGTGCATTTCTATACATTGTATGATCCTCCCTGTGGAAGAGCCTGGGACTCAGAGACAGCCTCATGTTAGTTTCAGGTTGTTCTGCAGAAGGTGCTTGAATCAATTTCACCTATGTACATATACAACTATCTTCCCTGTTAGTGGGAAGTCTAGAATTTGGCATTTTGGTTATATAGCACTAATGTTCAGACACGTAGTTCTGGATTAATCTTGGATATCACCAAGCTTGTCATTGCTGAATATGTGTTTAAAAGGAGTGTCTCTCTCTCTCTCTTTCTCTCTCTCTTTTTCCATTTAGGGAAATGGTTGGAAAGGTATTTTCAAGTATTAGTGGATTTTAAGAGAATTAAATTGTTCCCAGATGCTTAGGGTCTTTGTGTAAACCTAGGCTGAATGTGGAAGGGCAATTGGATTGAAAAGTGGAGGGAGGGAGGACAGAGAGGACAGCTGGCCTCCCGTCAAGGAAGCCCTGGCTGGACCTGAAAGCCTCACTGGAGCCGCTGCTCTCTCTTCCTCCCACGCCTTCTTCCCACTTGGTCTCTGTTTCTTCCTTCTCTCTCCACTCCCTTCTAAAATTACCAGCTGTGACACCATGTTTTCAAGTTTAAGAATAAGTTTTTACAGGGTGGCCACAACTGTATAAATTAAGGAAAAGAGAAAACAACATTCAAGCATAGTTCTCTTAGCAGACAAAGCCAGGACAACAGACCTCACCCCCAATTTTATATGACATAGGAAATCGACGCTTGGTAATGTCACAGCAATACTCTTCTCAAATGGGAGGCAGTTAAGTTAGACACATGCATTCACATCTCATTGGCCTCTTATTGGCTTCACTACCTTGGATAAGCTGCTTAACTTTTCCATCCTCAGTTTCTCTCTATATAAAATGGGAAGATAACATCTCTCTTTTAGGATTGGGGTTAGGATAAAATTGGAATGTTTCCAAAGCCCCTAGGATAATGCCTGGTATATGGTAAGTGTATGATTGCAACGGTAACTACTCTTGTAATTTGAAATGTATTTCTTCAAAAGCATCCTGGAAATTAAGCGAAAGGAGGCAATGCCCCAGATCTCCAAATGAAATGATAACAGACCCTGCAGGAATCTGTCAACGCAGGAACTGGATGAGTGTCTGTCTCCAGCCCTTCCACGTCTCTGAGGCTATTTCTGTCTGTCAAGTCAGGGGCTCTACGAACCCTGCTTTGCCCACAAGGAGCTCATTATGTGAAATGAGACCCACAGATTCAAATGTACTTAGGAAACTAAAGCCTCTACAAATTGTTGTCTTATCAATAGCTTCGGTCACTGTAAACAATCACATACAAAAGTCAAGGAGCCTTTGAAAATGCAGCCTTTATGTTCCGAAGCATCTGTGTTTCATAAGTAAAATGAATTTCCTGAGAGGTGAATCTGTCACTTGGAAAAGCTTCAAGTATCTTTATTTATTTATTTTTAGAGATAAGGTCTTGTTCTGTCTCCTAAGATGGAGTGCCTTAGTGAGATTATAGCTCTTTCTAACCTCCAATTCCTGAGGTCAAGCAACTCTCCAGCCTCCGTGCCTCCCAAGTAGCTGAGATTGCAGGTGTGCGCCACTACACCTAGTTAATTTTTAAATTTTTTGTAGAGATGGCATCTCACTATGTTGTCCAGGCTGGTCTCGAACTCCCAGCCTCAAACAATCCTCTCACATTGGCCTCCTAAAGCACTGGGATTATTATAGCCATGAGTCACCATGTCCAACCCTCCAAATCTCTTTAGAAAGTGGGTTCATGAAGCACCTGCACGAAGGGCGGCAGCCTCCTTGGAGGCAGGGGCTGGATTCTCTGTCTCCAGGTGGCTGGGACAGGCACACCACCACCTTGGCTTCTGGCTCTCCAGAGCCTGGAAGCCTGTCTGCCCCCTTGTCCCCTGTTCACGCTGCACTTGAGCCCATAGCATGGAAGAGCCTCTCACTACCACTTCAAAGTCAAGGGCCAGTTTCATTCAGGTCAAGGTGGTGATTTCCCAAATTGAATGTCTCCAAGCCGATCTGCTCCTTTCTGGGAACCTGTCATTACGGCCACCAGTAGAAGCCACTGTGTTTGACCTGGGTTTGGGTTTTGTTTCAGCAGCAACGTTTGAGAAATGAATATTTTACACTCTAGCTGGTGAGAGCTGGAAGGAAATGTGGGGGCATTCCTATTGAGCACCCCCTCCCCGCTTTATGAAGGAGGAAACTGAGGCTCGGAATGGGGATAGAGCTAGGGAGCTAACTAGCTGCAGAGCTTGACCTGAGTTCTGGACCCTGATGGCAGGTTCCCCCCCAGATGCCTGTGCTGAACTGGGGACCCTCCTCAGGAGGGGGATGGGGCTCCTCCTTTCACCAACGCCGGCCACCCCAATTCTACTTCTAGGCTTTTGAGAAAAGACCATATGATTCTCAGGTCTAGGGTGCGACAAGCACAGGCCTCAGGGTGGACAGGGCTCAAGTTCTAGCTCTGTGATCCTGGGGGCATCGCCTCACAAGGCATTTGACTCACGTGTAAAATGGGGTGACATAGTACCTCTTTACAGTGCTGTTAGAATTAAATGAGCCACTTTATTGAGAGCGCCTGCCATAAGTGCTCTGTGTAAGTTCCTTTCATTTATTTCTCCCTCTGGGCCAATGCACTTCCACACCGCAGCAGCATGGTTCTTTCTCACTTCAACCCGTAGGTGGGTGCTGTTTGTGTACCCCTTTTCCAGATGAGGAAATGGAGGCTCCCAGTGGTGACATGGCTGGGTCAAGGTCAAAAAGCTAATAAGAGTTGGAACTAGGACTAGAACCTCAAGGCTTTTCAGACATCAGATCTACGATCAGAACGCTGATCATTCTCTTACTAGCCGGGTGGTGTCCTGGGGAGGCGCCCTGTTCCCTACGGCAACGCTGTCCACTAAAACTTCTCAGTGATACGAATGTCCTGTGTCTTCATTCTCCAGTACGGTCGCCGCTGGCCACAGGCTGCCAGCGAGCACTTGAAATGAGGCTGGTGCCACTAAGGAACCAAATTGTTAATTTTGTTTAATTTCAACTAATTAAAATTTATAGTGAAATACCCACATGGGGCTATGGCTTCCACACAGGACAGCCCAACTGGAAGCCAGTGTTTCTTTGCATTACATCAGAGGCTAATCCTCGCCATCAGAGCCAGTGGGTAGGTGAGGCTGTGTGTGTGAAGCCCTGGACGTTTCTCAAGCACCTAGTGGTGCTCGGTGAGTATTAGGCCCCCTTCCCCTCGCTGGCTGGCTCTGTAAGTGGGAGACCAAGTGGTTGTGTCTCTGGAGTGCAGGCTGAGGTGTGTTCATGGCACATCTGCCCAGTAATGCAGATCAGCAGGAGGTGTCCTTCCTGCACCTAAGGAGGTCTCACATTGCACCTGGGGGCTTGGCTTCACCTATGTGACCGCATGTCCAGGCCTGCAGACCCATATCTGAGCTGGCATTGTAAGAAGCCCTGGATGGCCCAGTGAACTGGCTCCTGACAGCAGCACTTGTGGTAAACCCTCCCTGTCCACAAACCACCCAGTGGCCACACCTACAAGAGTGCCCCTCACCGGCCGGGCATGGTGGCTTACGCCTGTAATCCTAGCACTTTGGGAGGCTGAGGCTGGTGGATCATCTGAGGTCAGGAGCTCAAGACCAGCCTGACCAACATGGTAAAACCCTGTCTCTACTAAAAATACAAAATTAGCTGGGCATGGTGGTATATGCCTGTAATCCCAGCTACACAGGAGGCTGAGGCAGGTTCAAGAATCACTTGAACCCAGGAGGCAGAGGTTGCAGTGAGCCGAGATCACGCCATTGCATTCCAGCCTGGGTGACAGAGCGAAAGTCCGTATCAAAAAAAAAAAAAAAAAAAAGAGTGCTCCTCACCAGACTGGGAGGGAGCCCAAATGGGCAGACATACGGTTTTTCCATTGATGTCTCTGCACTGTTCTTGTCCGGAAAACCTGGCAGGATGCAGAACAGGCCCCAGCTTACAGCATCTCAGCCCCTTCTTTCTTCTCTACTTTCTTAATGCCTGTTAAGTTGTCCAGTGTTAAATATTTTAGCAGCCTAATGACTCAGATGTAGACTGTGAAAGTGTTTCCTTTTTCAGGGAAGGCACTGGATCAGGTCTAGTTACAGATGCTCTTAATGCCCTTTTACAAGCCTGGCCAAGGGTGTTTAGGAATAAAAACTTTCTCGGTTGCTGGGTGTGGTGACTCCCACCTATAATCTTGGCACTTTGAGAGGCTGAGGTGGGAGGATCGCTTGAGCTCAGGAGTTAGAGACCAGCTTGAGCAACATAGTGAGACTCCATCTCTACAAAAATAAAAATAAAAGTAGAAATTAGCCTGATGTGGTGGCGCATGCCTGTGGTCCCAGCTATTCGGGAGGCTGAAGTGGGAGGATCGCTTGAGCCCAGGAGGTCGAGGCTGCAGTGAGCCAAGATCACACCACTGTACTCCTGGGTGCAGCCTGGGTGACAGAGTGAGGTACTGTCTCAAAGAAAAGGAGGAAGAAGAAGAAAAAGAAGAAGAGTAGGAGGAGAAGGAGAAAGGAAGAAAGAAGAAGAAACTCAGGGGAAGGGAGTCTATGTCCTGAGAGTGGGCAGGGTGGGCCTAGTGAGGACCCCGATGCACAGTGGATTTCGGTCAGCATTCAGTTCTCAGGCCAGGAGTACACTTGGTGGGAGAAGAGTGGACCTCTGAAGCTGCCCCAGGGGAGGGAGAGGGCCCCGGGAGTAGGAGGGAGGAGAAATGAGGCTTAGGATGAGATCAAGCTGGAGGCTGGGGTTGGTAGGCGGCCAGAGTTTAAATCCCGGCTCCCACTCAAGAGTGATGCTGGGTGCTATTAGGACTGCCCCAAGCCTCACCTTCTTTGCAGGTAAATGGGGCTGACAATGTCTCCTGGGGGTAAAGGAGGGTTTCAGTGGGGAGATGAGACGAGACACGGCACACCCTACACAAAGTCAGCTTGCAGTGGAGACTTTGTGGACAAGGTCCCTGAGCGGCAAGGGGTCTTCTGGGCAACTCCATCCCCACAGCCAGCTCAGCAGCCACCCAGCAAATGTGCACCCAGGCAGGTACTTAGAAGGAGAAGCCGAGGGCTCTCCCACGAGGGAAGAGCTGAGATGAGCTTTGAGGACATGCTGGGTACAGGCTCCTCCGCTAGAAAGAGGTTTGGGGTAAATGGTTAGGTGGGTAGGTAGGTAGGTTGATGTGGGGCAAGTGAGCAACAGATGTGGTTTGTTGACTACCAGCCCAGGGCCCAGCACACACCTGAGGAGTCAGCCGTTCACGGGCTCCTGTCTGCTCACTGTGTACCTTGTAGGATCAGGAAGTTGGACATCATGATCCTAGGTTGTCTTTCTAGAAATGTTTGCTTAGATATGTGTTTGTGGCCATTTTGATAGACAGTTGGTCTTGGCCTCTGGCTAAGAGAATAAGCTATGATCTTGTTTCTTGGAGAATGTTAGATTTGCAGGGCATGGCTCTTGGTTACCCAGCACCTGATACCTTGCATGAGGCACCCTCGGCACTGCATAAATGTTTGCTGCATAATTCAACACAACGAGCTATCAGGTGAGTCTGAGGGTTCCTGTCCTAGAAAACAAGGTCAGACAGCACTTTGGAGGCAGGCAGCTGCATCTAACTTCTGGCTCTGCTATTAGACTCTTTACCCTCCAGCAAGTTCCTTAGCCACCCTAAGCCTCAGTTTCTCACCTGAAAGATGGGTATAATGCTAGGGTCCACCACAGAGAGTTACATAAAAATAACATGTGTGAAAAGCTTAGCAAAGTGCCCGCCTGGCATGCAGTAAGCACTGAGGTATCAGAGATTACTGTTTTTTTATTGCTATCATCATTTAAATGATTATAAGACTATTATTAAGGTAGATTAATGGTAAGTACCTGTGTTTTTACACATGGGTTCACAGAGTTCACGTACATCTGGCCTGGATTCGTTGGAATGTGCCACTACCCTCTAATGCTTCTTCCCGTTCTGTAGCCTCAGCCTCCCAATGGGGGTGGCTCTCCATGTTGCAATATTGTATAGGATGCAAAGTGGAGCCATCTGGCACCCATGGGGAATGCATTCCCTTCCTTGTGGAAACTAGGGCTTTGGGGTTAACCTCTTGCCAGGAGCGGCTGCAGAGAGGCTGCAAGCTAACATTAGTGGGTGGGAGTGCGCCTGTGTGGTGAGCACAGCCGTGCTGAGCACATCTCATGGGACAAACCGCCTCAACTATTTTGGCATGACATTTTGAGCTGTGAGCCCATTCCAAACCTCCTAGAGGAAAGGACAGGGTGAAAAGTCATCTGGCCCTGCCTGCCAGACGCCATAGCATAATAGCTGGAGGAGTAGACCCTTCCTGGTAAGTGACCAGGCAGCTGGTATTGAAACATATACATGGCCAGAATTGGCAGACTGAGAATTCGGGGAAGAGTGGGAGTGCTGAGCCTGGACTTAGGTCTCAACCCCAGGCCAGACTGCCTTTCCAGGCCACCTAGGAAGGATGCTCCTCTGGCATCTGAGGCTGGGTAGCAGGGAAGCTCACCTTTGAGATGAGGTACCACCTCATGCCTGGCTTGGGCATTCATAGTCATTCATTGTCTCCTTCCGACACACTCAGCCGGTAGGAGATAAAACTCCAGTTTCAGCAGAACGTTCTCCTTTTGAACTCTAAGCTGAGTCTATCCTCCCCAGCAGCATCCACATATTTCCCAAATTGTGGTGAATTAAAGAAGCTGCAAGCACTGGCCCAACTAGCTTTTCCTGGTGGTTTTTCGGCAACCCTCCTGCAAATGCTATCAGCCAAGCAAAGGAAAGCCAGGGCCACACAGCACAGAGGCTGCAGCTTAATTCAGCTTAACTCTGTTTCTTTACAAGTAGGCTATAAATTTGTGGGAGATAAAATTCACTTAATGCTCACTGCAGGGTTTAGTTTTGTTTTTTTTTCATGAAGATGGGAAGCTTATGTGTTAGGAACCACTAGGCTCCTGTTGAAGCATTGTGTATAACTCTCATTTAGTTCATATTTTATCTTCAATGGAGAAGATTCTGTAAAAATGGAATGTAGAAAATTGCCCCTCCTGGGGTGACATTTTTGCTGTCAGAAACTCTTTGGGGCTGGGCACAGTGGCTCATACCTGTAATCCCAGCACCTTGGGAGGTCAAGGCAGGTGAATCACGTGAGGTCAGGAGTTCAAGACCAGCCTGGCCAACATGGTGAAACTCCGTCTCTACTAAAAATACAAAAATTAGCCGGGCGTGGTGGCGTGTGCCTGTAGCCCCTGCTACTTGGGAGGCTGAGACAGGAGAATCACTTGAGCCTGGGAGGCGGAGGTTGCAGTGAGCTGAAATTAAGCCATTGCACTCCAGCCTGGGCGTCAGAGCAAGACTCTGTTTCAAAAAAAAAAAAAAAAGAAAGAAAAAGAAAAAGAAAAGAAACTCTCTTGCTCCTTTCTGAGAAGGAAAGGTCCTGAAAAGCCACTGGCTCTAAGGTCTAACAAAGGCCATTTTGTGTCTTCTCTTCTTTTTTTTTTTTTGAGATGGAATCTTGCTGTGTTGGCCAGGCTGGAGTGCAGTGGCCCGATCTTGGTTCACTGCAACCTCCACCTCCTCGGTTCAAGCAGCTCTCCTGCCTCACCCTCCCAAGTGGCTGGGATTATAGGCACGCACCACCACGCCCAACTAACTGTTTTGCATTTTTAGTAGAGACAGGGTTTCACCATGTGGGCCAGGCTGGTTTCGAATTCCTGACCTCAAGTGATCTGCCCGCCTTGGCCTCCCAAAGTGCTGGGATTACAGGCATGAGCCACAGCGCCCAGCTAGGCCTTCTCTTCTTAACCCCTTTTCGTTTGGTATAAAACTGTGGAGAAAGGTATGAGTGCAGAAGCAGGCCCAGACTGTAAAGGCATAAGAGGCAGGAACTCCAGTGTGGCTGAGAGCTTTTGGCCAGACCCATGTGCCTGTGTCTCTGGGTGACCCCTCTGCCTGCCTTGCCCCTTCCTTTACCTGTAGCCCATGATGGGACCACATTCTGGTTCAAGAGACAGTAGAGGCTCAGACAAACGTAGTTCTGTGAAGCCTTCCCAACCCTTCCACTCCCCAGGAGTACCCCCATCTCCCACCAGAGTAGCGAGGTTCCTTTCTGTACCTTGACAGTAATTTTAAGACAGGGGCAAGTGTATTACAGTTTGGTGAATCAGATTTTGTCATTTGTAGAGGAGATTGGGTGTTTCGAGCTGGACAGATCTGGTTCAAATCTGCTGCTTATTCACTGTACAACATTCGTCATATTACTTAGTCTCATGAGGTCTCAGTTTCCTCACCTGCAAAATGAGTATAAAATTAGTACTTACCTCACGAGGATTCAGTGAAATAGTGCACTGGAAATGCTTGACCAGAGCTGGCACATCTATCACCCAAGGACCATCTCTCACTATTGGAGAGAGTCCCCCACCATGGCAGGGACTGTGCCTGGTCCCCAGTCCTTAGCACAGTGGGCTGCACATAGTAGCCCCTCAACAAATGTTTATGGAATGGTTGTGTTTAGCTGGGCAGGGTGGCTCACACCTGTAATCCAGTACTTTGGGAGGCCAAGGCTGGAGGATCACTTGAGTTCGGGAGTTCGAGACCAGCCTGGGCAATATGGCAAAACCCTATCCTTTTTTTTGAGACAGAGTCTTGCTCTGTCGCCCAGGCTAGAGTGCAGTGGCATGTTCTCGGCTCACTGGAAGCTCTGCCTCCTGGGTTCACGCCATTCTCCTGCCTCAGCCTCCAAACACCTGGGACTATAGGCACCTGCCACCATGCCCAGCTATTTTTTTTTTTTTTTGTATTTTTAATAGAGATGGAATCTCACCATATTAGCCAAGATGGCCTTGATCTCCTGACCTTGTGATCTGCCTGCCTCAGCCTCCCAAAGTGCTGGGATTACAGGCGTGAGCCACTGTGCCCGGCCAACCCCATCCTTTAAAAAAAAAAAAAAAAAGAAAGAAAAAAAAAAAGACGACAAAGGCAGGGTCTCAGGTACTACCTGAGGCCTGCTGAGTTGGTATCTTTACAGTCATGCATTGCTTAATGATGGGGAGCTGCTCTGAGAAATGCATTGTTGGGCGATTTCATCATTGTGTGAACATCGTAAAGTGTGCTTACGCAAACCTAGACAGTATTGTCTACTACAAGGTACTGCACGACTCTTCACCTGTCAGAGTTTGGGCAGTGCTGTTGAGTGTATGGGCCACCCTTTGAGTAGCAAGGGGTCTGGGGCCCTCTTCCCAACATTGGCTGCACACTGAAAACTCCCATGGAGCTTAAAAACAATGTTGATGCCTGGATGCCACCCCCAGAGTTTCTGGTTTAGTGGCCATGCGGGTGTGGCCTGGGGGTAGCTTTGAAATGTACTACCCCCAGGCTACACCCGCATAGCCACTAAACCAGATTTCGCCAGGTATTTCTACACAATACGGAACAGCTGGCCTAAGGCACACAGAAGAAAATCAAACCAACTCGGCTCTCAGATGCTTCTTTGTCTGTTGCAGCATAAGACATCTACATCATCATGCCCACTGCATAGGCTGCACTGAACCCTGTAACCGCGCCTCACTCCTGGCCCCGCCAGACCCTCGCACTACTGCGGCTGATCTATCCAATATTTTATTTTTCAGCTTTGCCCTGATGTCACGCGGATATCTGACTGTCTCCTAGAGAAAGTTGTTTTTCTGCCAGAGAAGGTACAGCAGGGAAGGTGTTGCCTCCTATTTAGTCAAAGGCTTATTTTAAATTGGGACTAGGCCAAGTTCAAGTGCAGGAACACATTGGCTCCTGGGGGAGCCTGGTCAGGTACATTTGGCCTGTGAGACCAGGGGTCAGCACTTTGGCTCATGGAACACATGTCTGTCCGAGCAGTGCAGACCTGGCTTGTGTGAACTGGGCTTTGTGTGCCCTTGAGGAAAATGCTGAGGCCACATCTAGAAATTCTGGCTGAGCCTGAGAGCCATGTGCAGAGCTGCCCCCACACATTTCCTTGTGTATATTTTGGGTTCAGACTGACATTTCATCTTAGCATGGGTGGAGGTAATGGCTGAATTTTTAGAAGGCTTGAATCCCTTCTACAAATACGTCTCCTTGCCCTGTAACCAAGTTTTGCTGGGTTGCAGTTCAGGAATGTATCTTGCTGCTTATACAGCCCATCATGGAATGTGAGGACTTAGCTCAGAAGAACAAAGCAGTATTCCTTCTAGAAAAAAACAAAAAAAGAAAGAAAGAAAGTTCCTCGGAGTTCACCAGTGAAATGGATCTTATATTATGAGTGTGAGGGCTGAATTCCTATGATATGGCTGGGTTCCTCATGGCATATTCCCCTCCTGACATGTTTAAAGTATATAAGAAATAACCTATGGTTTAGCCTTGGTCACTGTAGACTGGTGAGGAGTTTGAGTTCTGCACCATGCAGAGCCTGTGTATGAACTGTGGCGCTGCTCAGTGTGGCCTCTGGGTGAGTTCACCACTCAAAGCCTGCTTCCTCCATTGCCAACTAAGGACAATAGCAATACCTGCTGCATAGGCTCATTAAGAGAATTAAGGCAAAGAAGAGATGGGAGCCACTTAGCAGAGGGCCATCTTTGTGACCAGTGCTCACAAATGGTGTCTAATATTATTGTGGTTATTTTAGAAAAGCTTTTAAATTACCTTTTTGGTGTTCTTTTTCCAGTTATTAAGTGGGGAAGGCACAGTGCAAGTTGGCATGTGGATGGTATTTTGCTACTCTTCAAAGCTGGTAGGTAATGGGGTCATCTTCTAGGCTCCACATACCCTTTCAGTTTGAATTCTTGGTGTTTGAGTGAAGCCCCGAGATGCTGTCCTGTGGGAGAAGAAGAGTGTCACGGGGCAAGGTGGTCCTGAGCTGTAGAGCTGAGGGAGGCTGGTCCTAGAGGCGGGGGACTTGTCTTGCAGGAGAGAGGAAGGATGGAGGACGATGGGCACTGGACTGGGGTCAACCTAGCGGAGGCCCAGCCTACCAGCTGCCTGGTGAGCACTGCAGGAAGGCTTGTTTCCTGACCTCAAGGAGACCATGCCCTCTTTCAAGAGACAGTACACAGGCATTATAAGATTAAAACAGCCCATGGCCCTAAGTGACTTTGCCTCTATTTGGTGTTTAATGAATGTGGCCTTTTGTCCTTATCTAGAAGGCATTGTCTATGAAGGCAAGGATGTTGTCTCTTCACTGCCGTTTCTACAGCTCCTAGAAGTACCTAACACAATGTAGGTCTTTTTTATTTCTATTTTATTTTATTTATTATTATTATTTTTGAGATGGAGTCTTGCTCTGTTGCCCAGGCGGAACTGCAGTGGTGCGATCTTGGCTCACTGCAACCTCCGCCTCCCAGGTTCACGCCGTTCTCCTGCCTCAGCCTCCCGAGTAGCTGGGACTACAGGCGCCTGCCACCGTGCCCGGCTAATTTTTTGTATTTTTAGTAGAGATGGGGTTTCACCGTGTTAGCCAGGATGGTCTCGATCTCCTGACCTCATGATCCGCCTGCCTTGGCCTCCCAAAGTGCTGGGATTACAGGCGTGAGCCACCGCGCCTGGCCAAATGTAGGTCTTAATAAATACTTGATGAATGACTTAATCATATACTTCCTTATTAGAAGGCATTGGAGATGCAATTGAAGAAGTGAAGAGATTCAGTTCTTACTACCTAGAATATTCTACCTCTCTTCTCCTGGTCCATGTCCTCTTCTTTTTTCAGCTCAGTGTTTCACCAGTGTCAATCATTCATGGGCCACCTTCATGACATTTACCATCTCTGTACACTACTTGTGTTATTATCTATTTACTATCTTTATATCTACTTATTAAAAATGGCTTCATTTTTATTTTATTTTATGATTTTCTTTTCTTTTGAGACGAAGTCTTGCTCTGTCACCCAGGCTGGAGTGCAGTGGTGCCTTCTTGTCTCATTGCAACCTCCGCCTCCCAGGTTCAAGCGATTCTTCTGCCTCAGCCTCCAGAGTAGCTGGGATTACAGGCGCTTGCTGCCACGCCCAGCTAATTTTTTTTGTATCTTTAGTAGAGACAATGTTTCACCATGTTGGCCAGGCTGGTCTCAAACTCCTGATTCCAAGTGATCCTCCCACCTTGGCCTCCCAAAGTGCTGGGATTACAGGCGTGAGCCACCAGGCTCAGCTTTCATTTCTTATTTCGTTGTGTTACTAGTCAATGTCTGTGAGTTACGGGTTGGTGTGCTCATGGTATCTTTTTCCTAATATTGAAATGCATAACTATTGAAATACTCTAATCTGAGAAATCCTAATATGGTAACACTGACTTATCCTCTAAAACTCAGCTTAACTATTCCCTCTTCTGGAAAATCTCCCCATACGTCTTCCAACACTAGTTAAAATATTCCTTTCCTATCTCTGTCATGTGGTAGCCGTCGTTATCTGATGACAGACGTAATCATAGGAACCATGTTGCATCTCACTTTTTAACCCTAGTGCTTTGCACAGGGCCAGGATGTAGTAGCACTTGAAAAGTGATTTTGAATAACTAATTGAAACTGCTTTAGTCTGGGGAAGTTTATGCTGTCTGGCATGCATGGGGGCCCCTAACAGGATGCTCTAGGATTCTGTGAAGACAATGTGCTGTCATTCAGGGCCCCAGCATTCCTAAGCTTCTATTTGGGTGCCCATCAACAAATCAGTTGTATGAACTTTGATTTAGACTCTCAGCTCCCAGCAAGGAACTAGTATGCTCTGTGTCTGGGGAGGGTTTGGCCTCTGACCTTCCGCATCACATATTCCCGTCAGTTACCCAGCCAGCCTTGGATGCTTCCAGTCCCTGGTCTCATTTCCCAGGATTTCCACATGGATGAAATTGGGCATCGGCAGTCTGGGATGGTGGGGGAAGTGATCGGGGAGAGGCCTTTGATCCAGTAGGGCACAAGTGAGCCATTAGATGGAATGGAGATTTCCTTCAGTCTCCTGAAGTTACCTTCCCTAATGTACATGCCATAGCCTCAGGTTCTTCCTGCTCTGAACTCTGACTGTACCTGGTGTCTGCTGCTGTTTTGGTTCCATATTACTACTTCTTGCCCCTCCAGCATGTGCCTGTCTTTCCAGGGAGCGTCCTGTCTTAAACACTTTTTTTTTTTTGTGATGGGGTCTTGTTCTTTTCAACCAGGCTGGAATGCAATGGTACAATCTCAGCTCACTGCAACCTCTGCTTCCCAGGTTTGAGAGATTCTCCTGCCTCAGCCTCCCAAGTAGTTGGGATTACAGGTGTCCACCACCATGCCTGGCTAATTTTTTTATATTTTTAGTAGAGATGGGGTTTCACCATGTTGGCCAGGTTGGTCTCGAACTCTTCATCTCAGGTGATCTGCCCGCCTCAGCCTCCCAAAGTGCTGGGATTACAGGTGTGAGTCACCACGCCTTGCCTATCGTAAACATTTTATGTGTGTGTGTGTGTGTGTGTATACATATATATATATATATATATATATATTTTTTTTTTTTTTTTGAGATGGAGTCTCGCTCTTGTTGCCCAGGCTGGAGTACAGTGGTGCGATTTCAGCTCACTGCAGCCTCTGCCTCTCGGGTTCAAACTATTCTCCTGCCTCAGCCTCCCCAGTGGCTGGGATCATAGGTGCCCACCACCATGCCTGGCTAATTTTTGTATTTTTAGTAGAGATGGGGTTTTGCCATGTTGGCCAGGCTGGTCTGGAACTCCTGACCTCAAGTGATCCACCCACCTCGGCTTCCCAAAGTGCTGGGATTACAGGTGTGAGCCACTGCGCCCAGCCCCTGTCCTAAACATGTTTATCCACTTATTGATTGATGGGCATTTGGGCTGATTTCATATTTTTTCAGTTCCACATGGGCACTCAGAGGGTGACTGCAGATGCTGGTGAGTATTTGATCCATTAATGGTTATTTCTGTGTCAGGCAAATTGAGCACAGGTTTCTAGCCTGGCTTCTCATTTTTATGTGGCTTTCCACTTCTCAGGGAAAGCAAAATATTGTTGCTACAACAGAATTTTAAAGGAAGCTGCAAATGCATAGCAAAGCATTGCTTGGTGGACAGGGCCACAGTTACTTCCTAGGCACTGATTTGCCTTTTGTATTCCACAAAACTCCTTTGGCAAATGATAATGTGCTTTGTGGTCTTTCATTGCTTTCTGAAGCCTTAGGTTTAGTATCTACCATATGAGCACTTCTCAACGCCACAGTTGACAGCTCTTTGAAGATGCTGTTGGCTACAAGTAACAGACTACCCAGTACAAGAAAACTTCAACAATCATAGGTTTATCATTGCACCAGCAGGAAGTTCTGAGGTTGAGTAATTCATTAGTTCAGTGACATCACTGAGGACCCAGGCCCTTTTCATCTTCCTCTCTACCCACATTCAGTGTAGCCAGATGTTCCCCTCATCGTTTCAAACTGGCTGCAGCAGCTCCAGGCACTGTGCTCTCGCATGACAATGTCAAGAGGCAGGAAGACCCCTGATGGTCAGGAGCTATGCTGTCTTGTGTCTCTTCCAATGAGTGAGGAAACTGTCTCCAGAAGGCCCAGCTGATTTTTTCTCTTCTGTTTCATTGGCCAAGGGTGTGTAACAGGACCATGCCTAATCCAATTATTTAAACAAAAGTAAGGAAACAAAGAGGAAGAACAGCAGTTTTGAAAGCAAACAATGCTGGCCATAAAACTTCAGATTCAGTTTCTCCAAGTGTGGTCTGAAAAGCATCTCCTTCAGAATTATCTACAGGCTGGGTGCGGTGGCTCACGCCTCTAATCCCAGCACTTTGGGAGGCCGAGGTGGGTGGATCACTTGAGGTCACACTTCTAATCCCAGCACTTTGGGAGGCTGAGGCAGGTGGATCACTTGAGGTCAGGAGTTTGAGACCAGCCCGGCCAATATGGTGAAACCCCGTCTCTACTAAAAATACAAAAATTAGCTGGACGTGGTGTCAGGTGCCTGTAATCCCAGCTATTTGGGAGGCTGAGAAAAGAGAATCGCTTGAACCTGGGAGGCGGAAGTCGCAGTGAACCCAGATTGCACCGCTGCACTCCAGCCTGGGTGGGAGAGTGAGAAGATTCTGTCTCAAACAAAATAATAATAATATGTTTTAAAAAAGAATTATTTAAAATATGCTTTCTAGAATGCACATTTCTTTAAAAATATATATATATATATTTCAATAGGTTTTTGGGGAACAGGTGGTGTTTGGTTACATGCATAAGTTCTTTAGTGGTGATTTCTGAGATTTTGGTGCACCTGCCACCTAAGGAGTGTACACTGTACCCAGTGTGTAGTCTTATATCCCTCACCTCCCTCCCACCCTTTCCCCCAAGACCCCAAAGTCCATTATATAATTCTTATGCCTTTGCGTCTGCATAGCTTAACGCCCATTTATGAATGAGAACATACAACGTTTGGTTTTTCATTTCTGAGTTACTTCACTTAGAATAATGGCCTCCAATTCCATCCACATTGCTGCAAATGCCATTATTTTATTCCTTTTTATGGCTGAGTAGTATTCCATGCTCGCTCACTCTATCTATCTATCTATCTATCTATCTATCTATCTATCTATCTATCTATCTTATTCTATTTCTTTATTTTTTTTTTTGAAATGGAGTTGCGCTCTTGTCACCCAGGGTGGAGTGCAATGGTGCGATCTCGGTTCACTGCACCTTGGCCTCCTGGGTTCAAGTGATTCTCCTACCTCAGACTCCCGAGTAGATGGGATTACAGGCACGTGCCACCACGCCCAGTTATTTTTTGTATTTTTAGTAGAGACAGGATTTCACCACGTTGGCCAGGATGGTCTCAATCTCTTGACCTCATGATCTGCCCACCTCGGCCTCCCAAAGTGCTGGGATTACAGGCGTGAGCCACCGCACCGGTCTTTTTTTTTTTTTTTTCTTGAGATGGAGTCTCGCTCTGTCGTCAGGCTGGAGTGCAATGGTGTGATCCCAGCTCACTGCAACCTCTGCCTTCTGGGTTCAAGTGATTCTCCTACCTCAGCCTCCTGAGTGGCTGGGATTACAGGCACGTGCCACCACGCCCAGCTAATTTTTTGTATTTTTAGTAGAGATGGGGTTTCACCATGTTGGCCAGGCTGGTCTCAAACTCCTGACCTCATGATCCACCCTCCTCGGCCTCCCAGAGTGCTACAGGCATGAGCCGTGGCGCCTAGCCCACATTTTCTTAATCCACTCATTGATTGATGGGCATTTGAGCTGGTTTCATATTTTTTCAGTTGCAAATTGTGCTGCTGTAAACATGGCATGTATAAGTATCTTTTTTCATGTAATGACTTCTTTTCCTCTGGGTAGACAGCCAGGAGTAGGACTGCCGGATCAAATGGTAGATCTACTTTTAATTCTTTAAGGAGTCTCTACCCTGTTTTCCGTAGTGGTTGTACTGGTTTACATTAAAAGTGTTCCCTTTTCATCACATCTCCACAAGCATCTATTATTTTAATTTTTTGAGAGCACATTCTTGCAGGAGTGAGGTGGTATGGCATTGTGGTTTTGATTTGCATTTCCCTGATAAAATGCACATTTCTGGGCCCCTTTCCTGATGTGCTGAATCAGAATGCCTGGGAGCCAGGCCCAGGAATTTGCATTTTAACATTGACCCACTGAGTCTTATTGACACTGAGTTTCAGCCCCACAGCCTGGGGTTCGTGGTTGTCTCCTATTGATATTTTCATGTCATAGATGTCCCTTCAGCAATGCTAGTCCTGTCGAGCAGAGGCTGCGGGCCAAGAAGAATGAAGACTCAGACTTCAGAAATTCCCTTTCTAGGTCTTGCCTTTAGAGATTCAGACAGAAATATTAACTGATGCAATGATGCTATCTGGCATTTGCTTCAAAACAATCTGGGTAGCAGAGGGAAAGTGGGATTGTAGATAAAATGGAATTAGCCATAATTTGATCATGTTGGATCTGGGTGTTATATATAGGGTGTATTATCCGGTTCTTTCCACTAAAGTTTTTTAAAGTCCGCATTCCGGAGGCTTGCTCTGTCGCTATGCTGCCTTTGACTCTGGGTAAGTCCATCTCCTTCTTTGGATTTCAGCAGAAGTTCTCTATAAAATTAGTGTTTTCACATTTTCATTTTTCCCCCTTGCCTCCTAGTGAACCTCTTCTCTAAATAAAATCTTATGTGGAACTTAAAGATATGACAAAAGTGAAACAGCTCTCTTTGCAGGTGCTATGGATGTCTTTAAGATAACTCTAGAAACCCTAGGACTCTGGAGAAGAGAGTTTAGCAGCTACTGTAGTAGAGCCTTGCTGTAAACACATATACAGACCACCCTGATGCAGAACCATAGCCTGGTACGCAGAATGAAAGAATCCTTGGGAAGTAAAGATTCAGCCATGGATGCAATTTCTGAGGCACGTGTTGCTGCCTGCAAGTCAGTCTTCAGTAGATTCCAGGTATCCCAAGACAGACAGCACAAGCCTGCATCTTCCCTCCTCTGTATTGCATTGCTACCCTGACTTGGAGCAGGAGGAGATGGCAGTGCACATTTACTGTAGCTCTAGGTTCACTGTCCAGGCAGGATTTCTGGTCGTGACTAGGAACAGAGCTGTGTGGGTTGGCCAAGAGTTTCTGATGTGGATGTATTTCTGTTGTGTGGCAGGATTTGAGGCTCAGTCCTGTATGATATTAGGAGCCCTTGACTTCATCTTCTGATGAGTTGGTCCTACATGGGACCATGGCTGTGTCCGAATGCTGGCTGCTCAAGACCACTGCACTGCCTGAGCTCGGTCATTCATCAGAGAGGTGCTGAGGTCAGCCTTCCTCAACCAGAGTGGTTCTCCTACAGTGAATAACCTTAGACTCTGGAGATGTTAATGAAATCTAAGCTATCTTCTTAAATCCTTCAGCTGGGCACGGTGGCTCACGCCTGTAATCCCAGCACTTTGGGAGGCCAAGGTGGGTGGATCACGAGGTCTAGGAGATCGAGACCATCCTGGCTAACACGGTGAAACCCCGTCTCTACTAAAAATACAAAAAAATTGGCTGGGCGTGGTGGCTTACACCTGTAGTCTCAGCTACTTGGGAGGCTGAGGCAGGAGAATGGCGTGAACCTGGGAGGTGGAGCTTGCAGTGAGCCAAGATCGCGCCACTGCACTTCAGCCTGGGGGACAGAGTGAGACTCCGTCTCAACAACAACAACAACAACAAATCCTTCAAAGAAGGGATTAAGTCACAGTAATAACCAGGTACCTACTGCATTAGTTTCCTGTGGCTGCCATAATAAATTACCACAAAACTAGTAATTTTGGCTTAAGACAACACAAATTTATTTTACTAGGAGTTCTGTAGGTGAAATGTCTAACATGGGTCTCACTGAGCTAAAATCAAGGTTTCAGTAGTGCTGTGTTCCTTTCTGGAAGCCCTCGAGGAAAAATCCACGTTCGTTCTTTTTCCACCTTCTAGAAGCCGCTCACATTCCCTGGCTCATGGTACCTTCCTCTGTCTTCAAAGTCAGCATCTTCTAATCTCTCGTTCACTCTGCTTCCACAGCCACGTCTCTTTCTCTGACTCTCTTCTTCCTCCTCCTTCCAATTAAAGGACTTTCATGATGACATTGGGTCCACCTGGATACTCCAGGCTAGCCTCCCTAGTTTGAAGTCAGGTGACTTCAGCAACTTTAATTCCATCTACAACCTTCATTCCTCTTTGTCATGTAACTTAACATATTCACAACTCCAGGGATGAAGATGTGGCCATCTTGCCGGGGCCTTCCTTTTGCCAACCACACAGACCTACCAGTAGGTTTTGAAACAGAGTGGCACCTTCTTCTGTCCTGAAGGATATGCATCTGTCAACTGGGAGGGGCTGTTTCACAGGAACGGGATGGCACCTCAAATTCATCTTGGCTCTTTGCTCAGTTGGGGTGCTGGGGCTTACATGGTGGTGAGCAGTGTATGTTTCTACCATAAATGGATATGACCTACATTTAGGTCCTTTTAGAACTACATTTTAGAACCTTTTGTTTTTGTTTTTTTGTTTGTTTGAGACGGAGTCTTACTCTGTTGCCAGGCTGGAGTGCGGTGGTGCAATCTCGGCTCATTGCAACCTCCGACTCCCTGGTTCAAGCCATTCTCCTGCCTTAGCTTCCCGAGTAGCTGGGATTACGGGCACATGCCACCATGCCCAGTTAATTTTTTTTTTTTGTATTTTTAGTAGAGACGGGGTTTCACCATGCTGGCCAGGATGGCCTCAATCTCCTGACCTCGTGATCTGCCCGCCTCGGCCTTCCAAAGTCCTAGGATTATAAAGCACAAGAACCTTGAAGACTGGGCATTCCCATTGTCTCTTCACTAACAGTAGATGGTATACATTTAAACTAGCCTATTTGGGTCTCAGTTATCATACTTGTAAAATGGACACATTAATATGATACCAGGAAATCCGTGATAAGGATGTGAACAAGGAATCTATTTAAATTTTCATCAGAAATGTGACTCTTAGAAGCACTGCGTTATTTTAAAAAACCAGTATTTTCGCAGAAGGCAGTATAAGTCTTATTTCTTTATTCTACAGAGAATCCTCATTAGGGGCTCGTAAGATCTGTTTCTTTAAGAGGAGGAAAGGAAGTGCTGAGTAATTTCTGAGTCTCTTGCCCTTTGGTCCCTAAGTATATAATCTACAGCAGTGCTTTCTGTGACACTAAACTTAAAATTGAAAGCCTGGTATCTATATAAGCTTTTCATGATTGGGGCCTAGCTGCAGAAATTTCTAGAGAAAAGGTGATATGCCATGGTATTGGCAGGTAAGCACCACCTCTCATGGGTGTGAGGTCCATGTTAGTGAAGGAGTTGGGCCCTTAAAGGAAAACCTCACATGCCAATAGATACATAATTCCTAGAAATATGGCAGCAGGAATTGGTTTGGATTTAACCTCTGCCGACTTCAGAGTGCGCAACAGCCAAACAGAACGCACGTCAACAAGTTTTGCAAACTCTAGCACAGCCCGCGCTTTCCGTGGTTAAGCACCACTAATCCCACACAGGTGAAGAAAAAAGGGCCGGAATTTGGCCCCAGGAACAAGCGAGGCACTATTTCACCTCCAGCTTCTTTCTGAGGCTCCGGGTAGCCTCAGGCGGGCAAAGGCCCCGCAGAGGAAGCGCGGGCCGCCTGGCCTGTACTTGACCTTCCCAGTCCGTTCTCACGCCACAGCCTTCCCGGCGTTGCCATGCGTAGTGGAAGGCCGTGGACAAACTAAGAACAGTAACAAGTTGTCATGACTCAGAGACTCCTGGAAGTCTGCAGCGCCTCCAGGAGCAGCGGCCGGGCTGCGCGTCCGTCGGTCCGTGCGTCTCTCGCCTGCCGCTCTGCGGCCGCGGGCCCCTCGGTGCGTCTGGGCGCGCCCGGCCCCGCGCATTCCTGGCCGGGGAGGAGAGAGCGGCGGGCGCCCTGCGCGAGCAGCTGGCCGAGCGCTGGCCCGGCTCGGAGCGCCCAGGGCTGGGGGAGGAGCCTGGCCCGGCCGCCGCCGCTCGCCCAGTCATTGGCCTTTTGTGCTGCAACTTTTCCCGAGCCTTTCGGGGAGGCACGCCGGCCCTGCGCCGTTGTCCCGGGAAACTTTGCGTCCCAGGGCCGCACCGGGCCGTGGTGACCCCACGCGCCGCGCCGCCACCGGGCTCGGAAAACCCAGCGCCCCCGGGCTCTTTGGCAGTTGCGTGTCCGAACGAAGGCGGCTCCGTGCGGGCCATCCCCTATCTCCCCGGGCGGGTAAGTGCCGGGGCCACGGAAGGGCGGCCGGGGTCGGGAGAAGACGGGCGCCCGAAGGACCTTGGCCCCCAGACAAAGGCGTACTGGAAGTGGCCAAAGCTCATTTCGGCTTTCCCCGGCAGGGACTGGCCGAGGGTGGAAAAGTGGCTAACTACACATTCGGTCCCCTGCTGGCAGAGGAGTGTGGCTGCGGGGAAACCGCGGGCCCCAGAGTGTCTGCCCGGGAGCCTGGTTCCCTTGAGTGGAAGCACGGGGGTCAAAGCCCGTGGTTCGCGGCGCGCGCCCGTGGCTGGGATTCCCGCTCGCGCTTGGGGTCCCCGCGCGTGGTTGTGGTTGGCGCCCGTGACCGGGCTCCCCGCCAGGGTTGGGGTCCCGCCCTTGGGCGGCCTCCGCGCCTTCCCACCAGGCTCTTTCCCAGCTTGTGTGGACCCACTGGGTCGCGCGGGGGCATCCCCGGCGGGTCACGACGGCGCGTGGAATAGCCATAAAACTCTGCGCAGATTTCCTCCGAGTTTGGGACTTTTAAATTCTCGAATAGTTACGTCAGCAGGGCCGAGCGCACTTCGGAGATCGGGCGCAGCACGTGACCCGCCCGAGCGTCCCCACTGCGTCCTTGGCTCCCGCCGCAGAGTGCGCCTCTGCCTCGGGGTGTCCTGGAAATCCAGTCTCGGGGCGCTGGGATTTGCTGCCCAGGCTCCGAGCGCCGAATGCACCACGCTGTGGCCAGGTGTCCTCTTCAGTCCTGGTCTTTTCTTAAAATGGCTTCATTATCATCACTGTTAACTGTTGTTGCTATCTTCAGACTCTGTCAAATGCTAGGACAGGAGAATGTGATAGCGGGTTGAAATACAGCTGAAATAGACATTGTGGAGGGGAAATGGAAGTGGGGCCTAAGGAGGGGTGGCGCGGGGCCCTCGTGTCACAGGACGTGGTACATTGAGGATCCTAGGGCAGTTTCCTGTGCTATGCCGGAGGAAGGTGCGGCTCTGTTACCAGGCAGAGAACTCTCCCCATTCTTATTTCTCTGATTTCCTATTGAGGCCACATTTCAAAAGCCGTTTCCATGATATCTGGAAATGACTTTTTCCTGGGACTGTGACGTGAGGCAGTGTTTCGTCTGTGGTTTCCATTCTTTGAGATGCACGTGCAGATGAACAGTTGAATCTTCAGCAGTGTTTTTAAGGTTGACAGTTGATGGAACTTGGCGGAAGGGTTTTGTTGAGAATCGCACAGTGAGTTCCCTCCCGGAGCAGCTGGCTTTCCGTTCTGAGGCCAGGAGGGAGGGCCTCCTGAGAATGGGGCCAGTGAGCCAGGCGGGTGAGTGGATTCCCACGGGGCTCCTTCTCACAGGCTCTGCCTGGGACTCATTCTCTGGGAGGGGAATCGGAGCAGCAAATAGGCCAGCAGCCACCCTCCTTGTGCAAATGCCACAGCAACTAAAAGAGTCACTAGTCTCTCATCAAAAGTTACATCCCTAGCCTCAGAAAGTGTGATCATGGAATATGACCTGCTTGCATTACAGTTATTCATATACTGGTGTTATGGAACTACCTTATGGAAATCTTCAGGTCAAATGCTGCTCCCTCTGTGGAACCTAGATAGAATTAGCCCCTTGTCTCTCTGTTCCAGCCATCCTCTTTTGTCTCTTAAAATGTTCAAGAAACGTGCTTGAACATTTAAAATATTTTAGCAAGAAGGAAAGTTAAAGATCATGGTTTCGTTTTACGGATGCGAAAAGGGAGACTCAGAGAAGCCCAGGGCCTTGGCCAGGGCCACACATCAAGGTAGGACTCCGACCCCAGGCTCCAGACACTTGACCTGGTGTTCTCTGTGCCAAGTCCTGCAGCCTCATCGGTTTTATTAGGCTTTGTATCCTGGTTATTTGTGTTTGATGCTTCTATGGAGACAGACATTGCTTGAGGAAAGATATGTCTGGTTCACAATGCCATGCCACAAGAGTAACAGGGAGCCCGGGAGATAGAGAGTGGTTGAATTGAATAAGACACAGCTCCCACCTTCAAGGAGGTAGGCAGGTGTGTGTGTGTGTGTGTGTGTGAGAGAGAGAGAGAGAGAGATACTTGAGCATGCACATATTGGGCAGGCTTTGTGGTGAGGGATAGTGTCCCAGGAGGGGATGTCTGGAAATGTGGGAGGATATTTTTGGTTGTCCCAGTGACTAGGGAGGGAACTGCTATTAAGAGGATATTTTTGGTTGTCCCAGTGACTGGGGAGGATACTATTGGCGTCTAGTGGGGGAGGGCTAGGGTCACTCTCATATGAGAGTCCTGCACAGCCGAGAATTGCCTCACCCCAATGCCAACAGCATTCTGATAGAGGATGCTGCCAGAGTTTGAGGAATCATGAGAGACAGTCCTAATTGGGAGGATGAAAGAAAGGGTCTCTGGGCTTGCTCAGCTCTGGGCTGTAAGCGTAGAGGAGGCTGGGAGAGAATGAAGGCTTGAATGAGAGTACCTATGTGTGTGTATGTGCATATGTGTACATGTATGTGTGGGTGTATTTCAGGACTTGTTTCCACAGCCAAGAGCAAACCGTTCTTGGATTTACTGTAGTTGGGGTTTAGCAGGCCCTTGCAACTTTTGCGCAGATGATCAGGAGATGGTTTAGGAAACTGGCGATAAAATCAGTGACTAGTGCTGGCTAGAGGAGCACAGAGATGGCTGCAGGGCTGGGTGCCCTCGTGACCAAGGTCTATGAAATCTGTCTTGGTGGCTAGCTGGGTTTTTTTTTTTTTTTTCCTGCCTCTCCCCTATTGAGGTCACAGTCCTTGGTTCATAACCCCAATAATCATTTTCACAGCAACTCCCTGTGGTGATAGAACATTCTGAGGATTATGAAATCATTCAGGAGAAACGGGAGGCATGAGAAGGAAGACCCAGGAAAACCAAAGTTTGCAGAGCAATGTATCTGAAAACAGAGGAGCAAGTGAAATTCTCCAGGGAGCGTAGAGCAGCCCATCCTCTGTAATGGAGGTGTCATTTCAGTTGTGTTGAGTATCAGCTCTGTCCCCCTCCCTCTGTCTGCTATCCACAGTGGTATAGAGTGTCAATCTGTCACTTTGCAAGTGTATTCACGGCTGCTAATTGACAGAAAGCAAAGTCCCCAATACTTTATTTTCCTTAGGTTGGGGAAGGGCAGTATAGAGAAAGCCCAGAATTTACAGACAAAGGTCCTATATTAGAGTTCCTGCCATACTTCTTACCAGCTGTGTGACCTTAAGCGAGTCGTGATGTTGTGAACTATCTGAGTCACCTTCCTTCTTGTAGACGGTGGGGCCAGTTATCCCTGCCCACCTGGCTCTCAAAGCTGGAGAGGACGGTGATGTCATGCACATGAAAATACTTGATAAACAAGCTGTAAAGAGCTGTGCAATGGAAAGTCAGTGGTGTTCATATTTTTCATCTGGTTATGATTAAAAGTACTGATACAGGGGAGCTTGATTTCCTAACACCTGCTGTAGCCTGTGTGCATTAGTGTAGGTTTTAAATGCAAACCAGGAGACATACTATGAAATGCAGTTCTTCCTTATTTAGAAGCTATGTATTGACTCTGCCATTCACGAGCTGGTTATCTGGGCTTCATTTTTGTTCATCTCCATTGCTTTGCCACACTCCCTTTTTTTTTTTTTTTGAGACAGTCTTGCTGCATGAGTGAGTGCGTGCAAAGCCCTTCACACAACACCTGGCAAACAGAAGTGCTCACAATGTGAGTGGCCCTTATGACTGCTGTTATCATTAATACTTTCATTACAATGATTTAAATTTGTTGCAGTATTTCATATATATTCAAATTTTGCCACTAGCAACAAAATCAGCATGCTTGCGACGTTAGATGAAGTCCCTCAAATCTCAGGGCCACAGTTTTTCCTCTGCTCCTGGGAGAGGTCAACCTCTCTGGTCTTAGAAATCTTTTTTTTTTTTTTTCTTTGAGACAGAGTCTGGCTCTGTCACCAGGCTGGAGTGCAGTGGCGTGATCTTGGCTCACTGCAGCCTCCACCTCCCGGGTTCAAGTGATTCTCCTGCCTCAGCCCCACGAGCAGCTGGGACTACAGGTGTGCACCACCATGCCTGGCTAATTTTTTGTATTTTTAGTGGAGACCAGGATTTGCTATGTTTCCCAGGTTGGTCTCGAACCCCTGGTTTCAAGTAATCCGCCCATCTCGACCTCCCAAAATGCTGGGATTACAGGTGTGAGCCACCGCACCCAGCTGCCACCTTCCCTTTTAATTGTTCATTTATATTTGCCTAGAAAATAAGTCCAAACACATGAATATGGAGCTCTTGTTAGGTCTGCTCACAGACAGTAACTCTGGGGAGAAAGAAATGGAAAGAGAAAGCAGCTGCCCCATTGGCTCATCTCAGGTTATTTACAGTCCCACTAATTCTTCTCATTCTGTGGTTGTGTCCAGCTCGGTCCTCTGAGGTCCAGGAGCTGTTCTGGTGTCTGCATCATTTAGAATGGAAGGCTCCTGGCTAGCATTCTTGCACTGAAGCTCCTTGAGGGCATGGGGGTTGATTTCATATCATGACTGTTCCCCCAGTGGGGCACATTCTAAATTGAGAAGAGACAGTAAGCAGCTAGGTCATATGGCCATTAACAGGGTCTTTTTTCTTCTTCCTTTTATACCCAGGACACCCCTCCCTCCATCCCTTGGGCTTGCTGTGGCTCCTACTTTCTGGCTCCCTGCTTCACACAGAACAGGAAAAGATTGAACATTACCTTGCTTTTTCTCTTTCTTTTCTTTCTATCCTTTTTTTTTTTTTTTTTTTTTTTTTTTTTTTAAGACGGAGTCTTAATCTGTTGTCCAGGCTCTTACTCTGTTGTCCAGGCTGGAGTGCAGTTGTGTCATCTCAGCTCACTGCAACCCCCACTTCCCCAGGTTCAAACTGTTCTCTTGTCTCAGCCTCCTAAGTAGCTGGGATTACAGCCATGTGCCACCACGCCCGGCTAATTTTTGTATTTTTAGTAGAGTCGGGTTTTCACCATGTTGGCTGGGCTGGTCTTGAACTCCTGATCTCAGGCAATCTGCCCACCTCGGCCTCCCAAAGTCCTGGGATTACAGATGTGAGCCACCGCGCTCAGCCTGGATGTTACCTTTCATACCTTGGCTGAAACCGGTTCATCCCAGCAACTTAGCTGGCCTAGGGCTCTGTATTCTACAACTCCCACGTTGTCTTGTGGTCAGCCGTGTGCCAGGGTCTCTCCCTGATGGCTGAAAACCCCTGCGTCATTGCTCTCTGCATCCTCAATACCTTGTATTGTGTTTGGCAGAACAGATTTTCGGCAGTTTCTTGTTGAGTCAGCTAATGAATCGTCTCCTCTCTTGAACTATAAGCTGTAAGGCTTTGCTTCTTGTTTACGCCCTAGACCTGGTTGCGTTGCAGGGAGAGGAAATGGAGGTAATTTTGCTGTTTGTATGGTTTTGGAATCAGGGAAAATCTGTGACTCTGCTAAGATCCTGAGGACTGAATGACATTTTTCTAAACACCAACTAAGATTTTGCCTCATCTATGTAAAAATACTGGCGGCATTTGTTGAGACTTCAGTTTGTTGTTTGTGAGCTAAGTGGCCTGTTCTCAGCCTGAAAAAGTTAGAGAGGAAGCTGATTGTGGCCTGAATTAAGTGTTAGCTAGACAGATCTGGAGGCAGAGGCTATTAATACCATTCTGTTAGTGCTATTTTCCATGAACCCATGCTGTGTATTGAGGACCTGTAGTGAGATGATGCTATGCTTTACATGTTTTTTAAATTGTGATTAAACAAACCACGTAACATGTACCATCGTAACCATTTTTAAGTGTAGAGTTCGGTGGTGTTAAGTATTTTCATATTATCGTGAAACAGATCTCCAGGACCTATTCATCTTGCCACTCCGAACATCTGTACCCATTAAACAACAATTTTGCTTCTTCCCCTCTCTCCCCAGACCCTGGTAACATCATTATACTTTCTGTTTCTACATATACTTTTTGCTCTTATGTCTTTTAACAGTCTTTCAAGTAATGCGTGTATCTCCATTTTACAGGTTCAGAAACTGAAGTTCAAAGAGTTTAATGAACTTGCCTAGGGCTTATAAATGGCGAGTAAGTGGCAGAGCCGGATTCAGGCTCAGATCTATGTCCAGAGTCTGTACTCTTTGTACTGTACTCGCTGCCCCTGCCCACCTACCCTCCTGGACCCCTCCATGTGATTTCTGTGCCCATTGTTCTGGTGAGTCAGTGCACCTGTGGTTTGGTGCACTAGGTTTGGGTATCCTCAGCCGAGATCTTGATCCCAGAGGGGCTGGCCCATTCAGCTGGCTTTGTGTTGCTTTGATCAGGAGGACAGCTACACTTCCACTCACCTGACTGTATAGCTTCTCCCAGCAGCTGGCTGGGTTTATTTGTTATCTTTTGAGAGGAACATCAGGCTGAGCATGGTGGCTCACTCCTGTAATCCCAGCACTTTAGGAGGCCAAGGCGGGTGGATCACCGAAGGTCAGGAGTTCAAGACCAGCCTGGCCAACATGGTGAAACCCTGTCTCTACTGAAAATATAAATATTAGCTGGTGTGGTGGTATGCACCTGTCATCCCAGCTACTTGGGAGTCTGAGGCAGGAAAATTGCTTAAACCCGTGAGGCAGAGGTTGCAGTGAGCTAAGATCACGCTGCTCTACTCTGGCCTGGAGAACAGAGCGAGACTCCTTCTCAAAAGAAAAAAAAAAGAAAAAGAAAGAACATTGGCTGCCATCTCCCTGCCTTGTCCTCCCAGAGTAATTTCCTCTCCTTTGAGCTTGCCATAAAATTCAGTCCTTGGGCTCATTAATCCCGAAGGATGTGGGAACAACAGTAGTCTAATTTTAAGGGGTGATTAAATTGCGTATGAGGAGAAGGTTCCCTTTCCATCCTGCAACCCGTCCTTCCCCGCAGTAAGGTCTCCTGGGGAGCTGGAGCTGTGAGTCAGCAGGTCACCCCCTGCCTCCCGTCCTTAACTCCTAACCAGGAGCTGCTCTGCTTCCCCGCCTGGCCTTGGGGTTGGGCCAACATGGGCACTGATCACGACTTCCTCTAAGCCAACCTTTCTCAGCCAGGAGACCCTGGGTTTCAGATCAAAAGATTGTTTGGGCTGGAAGGGACCCTAGAGATGAATAGTCGAAACCCTCATTGGGTGGAAGAGGCACCCACAGCCCTGGGAGGGGAAGGATCTTATGCCCCCACCCCCTGGTGGTTAGAGCCACTGCCGGTGCCCTGGCTGGCTGCACACACCCTCTTTCTAGGGAGGCAGCACTCACTTGGCTCTCAGCATGCCACTCCCTCTTCATAGCACATCATGAGTCAACGCTACTCTGAGGCTATAGGATCCTTCGCTGAGAGAACTGGAGTCAGAGTGGCTGGGATGGAGCTCAGCCCTGCGTGGCCTTGGGGAGAGGGACTTCCTGCTGTCACATTGCTCACAGTGACGAAGGGCCTGCACAGAGCCTGGCGCATGCTGGGTGCTCATAAACATTGGTGTCCTTCACTTGCTGCCACCTGTATTCATTCTTTTTTTTTTTTTTTTTTTGAGACGGACTCCTACCCTGTTGTCCAGGCTGGAGTGCAGCAGCGTGATCTCGTGATCTCGGTTCAGCTCACTGCAACCTCTGCCTTCCAGGTTCAAGTGATTCTCCTGCTTCAGCCTCCCGAGTAGCCAGGATTATAGATGCGTGTCACCATGCCCAGCTAATTTTTGCATTTTTTGGTACAAACGGGGTTTCACCTTGTTGGCCAGGCCAAAATCCTGACCTCAGGTGATTCGCCTGCCTTGGGCTCCCAAAGTGCTGGGATTACAGGCGTGAGCCACCGCACCCGGCCCTTTATTCTTTCTTAATCCGCACCCCAGTTGATAATCAAGTAGAGCCTGGGGTGCCTGAAGGAGCAGCCTGTGCGCCTGAGACACACACCTGGGTGTGCAGGTGAGGCGGGAGGGAGGGTCCTGTGTACTTTGAAACAGTACATTCTGTATTTTATGTTCGGGAAATAGCACATCCCGTAATGTTTGTCTTAATGACGCCATCATTTGTGGAGCACTTTGAGTGTGCTGGGCACCTTGCTACAGAAACGTTCACATGATTGGTCACAAGGAATCTTCTCTGTTCCCTTTCCAGGAAGGACTGTCATTGCCATCTTTGACAGATGAGGATACTGAGGCTCTGAGAGGACCTTTTACAAGGTTGTACAGCTGTTTATTGCTGGAGTGGGGTCAGGCTTGAGCAGTCTGGCCCTGGGCTCTGGCCTCCTGTCACCTGCCCTATCCTACCTCTCAAGGGATAGGAGGAGTGGCATTTTATTTCTTCATCTGTGAAGGCTCCCAGGCATCACAGGAGTATCTAAAAAACTGTTTGGGACTTAAAAAAATTTGACTTCAAAATGTGACAAGCACAGCTCATAATCGTAATGGGCAAATGTGCACTTTCATGTGGCTGCAAAGCATCACGTTGTATCAGCCTCATTGGCTCCTGGGCCTGGGCCTGGGCCTCTTCTTTGGTTCATTCATTCCAGTAAATGCATTGCCGACTGTGGGCTGAGAATTCAGCAGGGAAGGTAGAGGTCCTTGCCCTGTTGTTGGGGGCCATGATTGCACTGCTGGCTCTGCCACCTCTCCCTCCCCTGCCAGAGGCCTCTGCCACCTCCCGTGCCTCCCCTGGGGCTGTGCCGCTGAACTCTGGACAGGGAGCTATGGCGTGCCCACTAGAGGAAAGACCTGGGGTGGTGAGGAGGGGGTGGCAGTTAGGATTTCCAGACGAGGACAGGGCCATGGTTCTTGCCATGGATCTCTTTGCCATGTCGTTTAATTCCTTGAGTCTCTATCTCCTCTCCTTTTCTATAAAATAACTTCTCTGCCTTCTTCATAGCGGTGATGAGGAATCATAAAAGCGGCATTTGGCAAAGCTCTAAGATACTGTACACATATAAGTTACTAAGTACTTTTTTAAAGTATTTCTTTCTTTCTTTCTTTTTTTTTTTTTTTTTTTGATAGCTGAAGGCTCCATCTTTAAATTGCTGGGCTTTCTCATTCAAGAGTGGAAAATCTCTGTCCTCCCTGCATGGGCTCCAGGGTCCGTTTGATAAGCTGCTTTCTCCAGGGTCCTGTGGGAGCCATCTTCTTGTTCGTTACCTTGCGTCAGGCCCAGAGCATGCTATGGGATTTTCTGGCTCCTGTGCTCTTGGATGTGGGTCCCAGTCCTGACTCTGTTCTTCGCCCTCTTACGGGGAGGCGCTGCCTGAGTGAGTGCGTGCAAAGCCCTTCGCACAACACCTGGCAAACAGAAGTGCTTACAATGTGAGCTGCCCTTATGACTGCTGTTATCATTAGTTCTTTTATTGTAATTATTTAAATGTGTTATAATATTTCACATATATTCAAATTTTATCACCAAAAATAAAATCGGCATGCTTGCAACATAGGTGAAGTCCCTCAGGTCTCAGGGCCGCAGTTTCTCCTGTGCTCCTGAGAGAGGTTGCCCTCTCTGGTTTTAGAAATCTTTTTTTTGAGAGAGATTCCTCACCCAGGCTGGAGTGCAGTGGCACAGTCTCGGCTCACTGCAACCCTTACCTCCTGGGTGCAAGTGATTCTCATGCCTCAGCCTCCAGAGTGGCTGGGACCACAGGTGCACACCAACATAGCCGGCTGATTTTTTTGTATTTTTTAGTAGAGACAGGGTTTTGCGACGTTGGCCAGGCTGGTCTCAAACTCCTGAGCTCAAGTGATTCACCCGCCTCGGCCTCCCAAAGTGCTGGTATTACAGCTGTGAGCCACCGCGCCTGGCCTGGTCTTAGAAATCTTATTACTCACCTGGCCCCGCCCCCGTGCCTGGCCTGCAGGGATGCCAGGCCACACTTTTCCACCCATTTGCCAGATCCAGAAGAGATGAGTTGTTTTTCATCATAACTAAAAAGCACAGCGTGCTTGTGCCAAGGAACCTGTGGAACCCACCTTTCAAAGTGCAGCTGGGGCCTGTGGGCCCCTCACCCAGAGGAATGCCAAGGTGGCTCTGGAAAGGAGCCCTGTGTGTTCCACATGTCGTGGTGCCGGTGCTGTGGCTTCTAACTGTGGCCAGTTGGGTCATGCCCAGCCTAAAACTGGCTATGAAAATGCAGATCTCGGAAGATTCCATTTTGCTGACTTATGACAGGCTTTGCTTCTCTTTTCAAAACCGGAGTCAACAGATGTGAGCAGCCCGGGGCTCAGCCTTCACTCTGTTGGTGAGAACTATGCCAGTGTTCTGAAGTGGGGTGCACAGTTTCCGGGGAGCCTGTTCTTGAGTTGGGTTGCAGTAGAGTCATTTTTTTTTTTTTTTTGAGATGGAGTTTCAATCTTCTTGCCCAGGCTGGAGTGCAGTGGCACGATCTCGGCTCGCTGCAACTTCTGCCTTCCGGGGTTAAGCAATTCTCCTGCCTCAGCCTCCAGAGTAGCTGGGATTACAGGCACGCACCACCGTGCCCAGCTAATTTTTGTATTGTTAGTAGAGACGGGGTTTCTCTACTATGTTGACCAGGCTGGTCTCGAACTCCTGACCTCGTGATCTGCCTGCCTCAGCCTCCCAATTGTAGGCATGAGCCACTGCGCCTGGGCTCTTTAATCTTTATTAAAGATAAATCAGTAATAATACCAGAGGTCTAAGGTTTTATGTGCAAGGCATACAGTTAATAACATAGTCTTCCAGCCATTAGATGTTCAAAACCCAAATCATCTTTGATTGTTCTTCATGTCCCTTCCCTCCACACCTAGTGTCAGGTAGATGTCATGAAGCCTCTGGAACGACTAACTCCACCTCGTCTGCAGTGGTCCCAATGTGTCCTGCATCACCTGGCACCTGAACCGTTCCAAAGCTCTTGCTTCGGCTTCATTGCCTGCATTTCTTGCCCCCTCCAATTAATCTCCACTGTGGCACAGTCATTATCTTCTGAATATTCTGCCACTGGCCTGTGTTTGAATCTCTCATGTTCTCCATTGCCCCAGGACAACAGGCTCGTAGCCTGAGCGTCTGAGGTTCCGGGGCCCCTGTCACACTGGCCCCAGCCCCAGCTGTCCAGCTAAATGTCCCCCCAGCTGCCCGATGCTGCTAAAGTGGGTGGCACATCACACTGTGTCCTCCAGACCCAAACGGAGCTCCATGCATGCTGGAGAGTGGCTGTTTGCCTGCACGCCTTTGCCCAAGAAGTTCTTTTCTTTTTTTTTTTTTGAGACGGAGTCTCGCTCTGTCACCCAGGCTGGAGTGCAGTGGCCGGATCTCAGCTCACTACAAGCTCCGCCTCCCTTGTTTACGCCATTCTCCTGCCTCAGCCTCCCGAGTAGCTGGGACTACAGGTGCCCGCCACCTCGCCCGGCTAGTTTTTTTTTTGTATTTTTTTGTATTTTTTTAGTAGAGACGGGGTTTCACCGTGTTAGTCAGGATGGTCTCAATCTCCTGACCTTGTGATCCGCCCGTCTCGGCCTCCCAAAGTGCTGGGATTACAGGCTTGAGCTACCACACCCGGCCAGAAGTTCTTATTTGTTTCTCTTGAGTACAATTCCTGATTTACAGAAAAGTTATAAGAATACTACAAAAAACCTTCCATGTTCCCTTTCCCAGATTCCCCAGTCATTGACATTTTACCACGTGTGCTGTGTCATTCATCCTCTCTCTATATATCCATCATTGCTACTTTTTCTGAATCATTTGAGAGCAAGTTTCAGACATGAAGTTGCCACCCTCCAGGAAAACAAAAACCAAAACAACCTCCGCCCTCCCCACTTCCCCCAATGTGCCTTTCTTGCAAACACTCCTGCACGATGCCAGCGCAGCCCTGCAGCTGGGAAGTCGCCATCCAGTCCTCAGAACCTGCTCAGATTCCCCAGCATATACCTTTTTCCATCTGATCCAGAATCCAGTCAAAAAGCATGTGCTGTGTTCTATGTCATGCCTCCAGACTCTCCTTCCGTCTGGAATAATTCCTCAGTCTCTCCCTGTCTTGTGACTTTTTTTTTTTAAGACAGGGTCGCACTTCTGTTGCTCAGGTTGGAGTGCAGTGGCTCAGTCACAGCTCACTGCAGCCATGAACTCCTGGGCTCAGGTGAGCCTCCCACGTAGGTGAGCCTACAGGTGTGCGCCACCGTGCCCAGATAATTTTTTGTATGTTGTTTTTTAGTAGAGATGGGGATTTGCTATGTTGCCCAGGCTGGTCTTGAACTCTTGGACCCAAGGGATCCTCCTGCTTCAGCCTCCCAAATGCTGGGATTACAGGCATGAGCCACCACGCCTGTCCCATGACCTTTATAAGTACAGCTCCTTCACGCTGGAAGAAGTCCCTCAATCTGTGTCACCTAGTTTCTTCGTGGCTAGGCCCTGGCTGTCTGCTGTGGGCAGGGATTTCACAGAAGTGATGCCCTACCATGCCGGGGCACAGGGCATGGACTCTTTCACCACAGAGGATGGCCAAGTTGGTGCCTACCAGGTTTATTGGCTGTAAAGTCATCATTTTCCCCTTTGTAATCAGTCAGCATTTGGTGGGAAGATACTCAAAGGCTACACAATATCCTTTACTTTTTTTTTTTTTTTTTTGAGAGGGAGTCTGGCTCTGTTGCCCAGACTGGAGTGCAATGGTGCAATCTCAGCTCACTGCAGCTTCTGCCTCCCAGGTTCAAGTGATTCTCCTGCTTCAGCCTCCTGAGTAGCTGGGACTCCAGGTGTGTGCCACCATGCCAGGCTAATTTTTTGTATTTTTAGTAGAGATGGGGTTTCACCATGTTGGCCAGGATGATCTTGATCTCCTGACCTCGTGATCCACTTGCCTCGGCCTCCCAAAGTGCTGGGATTACAGGCGTGAGCCACCACGCCCAGCCTAGCCTTTCTTTCTTTACACTCTCCTGCCTGCCTTGGCTTCCTTTGATGGCTCTTCCTTGAATTGAGTGCCACCATTAAGGTTTCTTCCATGGCAGTTTTCTGTTTGTGTTACCCCTCCTACATGGACTAACTAGCTGGCATTGTATTGTAAGGGGGGGCTTTCCCTTCTTCCCTATTTGTTCATGTCTTTATTTAGATCTAAATGGACTCATAGATTATTACTTTTATTCCATGGTTTATAATCCAGAACTGTGTGTGTGTGTTTGATGTTCAAATAGTCCCAGATTTGGCAGTGGCAGCCCCTTTTAGGTGGTTCTCACATCCTTTGACATGACTGCCCCAAGGAGAAAGCTGGGACGTAGGTACGTGAATGTGCACATGCCTGTGTGCACACAGCCCTCCACAGCTAGTTCTGGATTTGTCTGATCCCTCTGATTGAAGCCCTGCCCTGAGGGATCTTTGGAGTCCAACCACCTTCTGTATATGCAAGCACTTCTCTGATTGTGAGAACCTGGCTCCTATTATCCTTGATACTGGATACTATTCTTTGTAATAAATAACAAGGAAGGGAACAGAAGCCTTTCTGACAGAACCAACCTGGAGAGAGGAAGGGAGAAGCTTTTTTTTTTTTCCCATCTGGAAAGCCCTTTGCACACATCAGCCTATTGAAGCACTTTGCTTGATTCAGCTGTTCTCCTCTCAGGACCTTCCTGTATCATCCCAGCCTGTAGAATCCTGGGTTTCTGTGGCAGTTTGTTCTTCTGTTATCACCTGCTATGCTCTGAATGTTTGTATCCCTCTCAGCCCCAAAATTCCTGTGTTGAAATCCTAACCCCCAAGGTGATGGCATGAGGAGGTGGGGCCTTCGGGAGGTGATTAGGCCATAAGGGCGGAGCCTTTGTGAATGGGATTAGTGCCCTTATAAAAGAGGTCCCACAGCGCTGCCTTGCCTCTTCTGCCACGTGAAGATGCAGGGAGAAGGAGCTGTCTGCGAACCAGGAAGGGGTCCTCATGAGACACTGAACCTGCTGGTGCCTTGATCTTGGACTTCCCAGTCTCCAGAACTGTGAGCAATACATCTCTGTTGTTCATAAGCCACCCCATCTATGAGGTTCTGTTGTAGCAGCCTGAGCCAATGAAGACACCAGCCTTCACAGTTCTCCTTGCTTTGGCCTTTCAGCTCCTCAGGCTCAATGAGCCCATCACCCCTGGAGTGTGCGATCCCCATGGAATCCACCCCAGTGCCTGCCTTGGTGCTCTTCCTGTGGCATGGATCCTATGTACAGAACTGAAGATGTGGGCTTTTAAGGCCAGAACCTGAGCGTCTTCCTTTTTGGGCAGAGTCCATTCCACCAGTCTCCGAAAGGGGTGACTCATGGCCCTTTGCAGAAGCACTTGTTAGTAGTACAGGCTTCCCTCCCTGACATTCCAGTGGCAGATCAACCCTTTGCTGGCCAGACTAAATTTATAGTGGGCTGGCCCCGGCAGCTGGTGGCAGCAGCTGGTGGTTGAAATCTGACAGATTTTTTTTTTCCTCTGAAAAATATTTCAGTCACTCTAGTCCCAGAGCCACCACCAGCAGAACTTAGAAGCTGTTTATAGCCTCTTACAGTTGTTCTGAGAAGAGCTGTTTTAGAAGAATCCCCCCATTTCCCCAGAAATCCCCTCCCATCCTTAGCCACCTGGAAAATATTCAGATCATTACGAAGTCAGAAAGGGTCTGGAAGTGACAGCACAATGTCAATTTGACAATTTATTTCTTTGTAGCAGTTTCATATGGTTGAGCCTACTGTATATGCGTCTGTACACATACGTGTTTATTTTTAACTTATAATGATTTGGTATGGAAGGTTTGTAGATCTTTTTTCAGAGCCTGTTGACTCTTGATTTATGCACTGTTCTAACAACTTCCGCCATGTTTCTTAGCCTGTAGTCTGTTAGAAGGAGAGAACTGCAAGGCAGAAGGTGGCAGGGGGAGGCAGGTGAGTGGGTAGCAAGAAGTGATAACTGACAGCCTGGAGTGCGAAGGACAAGGCTGAGTCAGAGTTCTTGGTGATCAAGTAGTCCGACGTCTTCACTTTTCCAGACAGAGAGGCTAAAGCTCAGAGAAGTCCCCTGGCTTAGATCCCATGGTGGGGCTGGGCTGGAATCCAGTCCCCTCAACCTCACATACGGTGGTTGCATTTGGTGCCACAGCACCAATGTCACTCACTTGTGTCATAGTTGCCGAGGACGACTGAGTGTCATTGAGAAAGTATTTAATTATGTTCAAGATCCTCTGTCTCAAAAAAGTCAGGGAAGTGTTTATGATTTGAAAAATAATTCCATTCCAAAGAGTTTAGATGAAAATGCCATCATGTAGAATATGTGGGCAGATATGTTTTAGTCCAGATCTTCTTTGCTGGGACCTCATTTTCCCCCAGTGGTGCCTAATGGACGAAGCCTGGCCACATTCCTGCTCTGGAATGAGGCGGACAAGCCTAGGTCCTGCCAGTGGAAAATATGAGTACAGAAGTGAGGAAAAGACGGTGGCTTTCCGATTGTCTCCACCTCTGAAAGCTTTCACTGAGCTATAGGTGGAAGTTGTTCCCTGGCACTTAAAATAACTTCTTACATATGGTTTCTAATTTATTTTACTTATAAAAGTTGTATATGTTCAGCATAGAACTAGAAAGTGGAGATAAATTTCATTAAGAAGAAAAAACACAAATGATTTTTCACCACCGAAAGAGAATTACCCTTAACACCTTGGCAATACTTGTCCAAATTGCTTCATTGTTCAGGTTATTACGCTCACGCTGTCTCTTTCTGTCTCTGTCATGTGCTCGTGTGTGTATGTCTATACATGGACTCTATAGACACACATACCCATGTATATCGATATATACATAAAATGTGGATCATGCTGCTAAGTTTTTTCAACTGATGTTTAATTAATCATGGACATGTGTACATCTAGATACATGAAAATCTATCTTATTTTTATTATCTTTATTATTATTATTATTATTTGAGATGGAGTTTTGCTCTTGTCACCCAGGCTGGAGTGCAGTGGCACAATCTCCACTCACTGCAACCTCCAACTCCCGGGGTCAAGCGAGTCTCCTGCCTCAGGTGCCCGCTACCACACTTGGCTAATTTTTTGTATTTTTAGTAGATACAGGGTTTCACCATGTTGGCCAGGCTGGTCTCAAACTCTTGACCTCAGGTGATCCACCTGCCTCGGCCTCACAAGGTGCTGGGGTTACAGGCGTGATCTACCGTGCCTGGCCTACTTTATTTTTTAAACAGCTGCAAACAAGCCCATCCTATGTCTGTGCCTTAATTTGATGAACTGCCCTCTACTGTTGGGCATTTTGGTTGTTTCCAGATTTTTTGCTATCGTGATTACAGTTGTGATCCGCATGTTTGCCTATGCCCTTAATTATCTCCTTAGAATGAATTCTTGGAAGAATCATGGCTGTGTCAAAGGAAACAAAGTCTTTTATGGCTTTCAACGTGTGTTGCCAAAACTTTGGAGCTCTGTTTTTCCACTCAGATTTTATGACTTTGGAAAGTGCCATTGTCTGTAGTTTAGGATTCTACACATTGTGATTCACCAAGACACCCTTCCGGAGCTCCTGCCATCCTCCCTCTTCTGGGCTCACTGCTTCTTCCATTTCTCTTCACAGGGATCTCTCTCTCTGACTCCTTGGGTGTGGTCCTCAGGATCTTGTTCTGGGGGAATTGGAACGGTGGTGGGAACAAGGAGAATGGAGAATAAGCAGTAAAGTGTGGGTGCACACATGTGCTAGTCCAATCGTATTGAGAGGATAGTTGTGGGAAATTCACCCTGGACCTCCCCACTGTCTTTCATCTCAATGCCAAAGGCACTTTATGGCTGAACATTGGGTTGACGCTTCAGGCTGATTCTTCTGCCTAGGATCAAGTCCCACTTCTTTGACCTGGCCTTCTGATCTGGCTCCCATCCACCTCTCCTCCTCATGGTCCCCGCCTTTTTTTTTTTTTTTTTTTTGAGATGGAGTCTCCCTCTGTCGCCCAGGTTGGAATGCAGTGGCGCAATCTCAGCTCACTGCAACCTCCACCTCCCGGGTTCAAGTGATTCTTGTACCCCAGCCTCCTGTAGCTGGGATTACAGGCACATACCATCATGCACAGCTAATTTTTGTATTTTTAGTAGAGATGGGTTTTCACCATGTTGGCCAGGCTGGTCTTGAACTCCTGACCTCAGTGATCTGCCCACCTTGGCCTCCCAAACTGCTGAGATTACAGGTGTGAGCCACTGTGCCCAGCCAGACTCCCCTTTCTTTATCTATACTGTAGTTGCAGTGACTTTCTGCAGGTCCTCTAGAATATGAAACTCCTTCCTGATTCAGGGCTTTCAAATACGTGACTCCCTGAATGGGGGATAGGGCTGAGGGTGGGGGTATACTCTTCCTTATTTAAGCTTTAAAATTTTTTCTTGAGACAGGGTCACACTATGTTGCCCAGGCTGGTCTTCAACTCCTGGCCTCAAGCGATCCTCCAGACTCAGCCTCCCCAAAGTGTTGGGATTACAGGCATAAGCCACTGTGCCCAGCCCCTCTTCCTTCCTCTTACTCTTCAGCTTGTGGAACAAAGCCAAGTGTGGAGATTAAGAGCGTGACTCCTGGGGTCAGGCTTGGGTTCGTATCCTGGTTCTGCCACTTATCTGCTGTGCAACCTTGGATAAACTGCTCAGCCTCTCTGTGCCTTAGTTTTTACATCTGTAAAGTGTGTTTAATAATAGTATCCACCTCAAAAGGGTTGTTGTGAGGATCAAATACAGTGCTGTCTATATGCAGTTAGAACATTTCCTGGCACGTAGTAAGCATCAGGAAACATTTGTTGTTACTGAGCTGGCCTCAGCATGCTCACCACACCACAAAGTTTTCCACAATCCCCATTGTGGGCCAAGATTTCTTAGTTTGTGTTCTCATGACCATCTGCACCTTCCTTCTTAGCAGTTACTGCAGTTGTTACTAAATAAATAAGCATTTAAAAAAATGTGTGGGCCGGGCAAGGTGGCCCACGCCTATAATCCCAGCATTTGGGGAGGCTGAAGTGGGAGAACTGCTTGAGCCTGGGAAATTGAGGTTACAGTGAGCTGTCATGGAGCCACTGCATTTCAGTCTGGGTGACCGAGGGAGACCCTGTGTCCAAAAAAAAAAAAATCTGACTCTTGCCTGAAGCTGTCCCATGAGAGGTCCCATGAAGGTAGGGGCTGCTGCTCTCTTGTTCACAGCAGAGAATTGGTTTTCAGTAAGGATCTGATCAAGGAGTGGAAAGAATGGTCCTGCTACTTATGGCTACAGAGATGAGTTCATGAGAAAGTCACTCAGGGACCTCCTCGATGAAATAATAGGGTGACTGACTACAAGACTATGGATGTCCAAGGACTGAGCCTCTTCTGGCTTCTCAAACCAGCCTGTGCTTGGAGGTTGCAGACTCTCTCAGTCCATAAAGGACCAGGGTTGTTTTTAAATTTCTAACTCATCATAGATGAAAACTTTAAAAAATATAACTACATGAATTACTAGAAAATGAAATAAAACTCAAGGCCAGCGTTTCTCAACCTTGGCACTATTGACGTTCTGGGCCACATAATCCTTTGTCTTGGGGACTGTCCTGTGCGTCGTAGGATGTTGAACCTGTCCTTTTATTATTAGATTTAACAGACATGAACGTACTCTATCAAATTGCTACAAAGGGGCTGGGCGCGGTGGCTCACGCCTATAATCCCAGCACTTTGGGAGGCCGAGGCAGGCAGATCACTTGAACCCAGAAGTTTGAGACCAGCCTGGCTAACATGGTGAAACCCCAGCTTTACTAGAAATGCAAAAATTAGCCAGGCGTGGTGGTGGGTGCCTGTAATTCCAGCCACTGGGGCAGCTGAGGCACAAGTATTGCTTGAACCCATGAGGTGAAGGTTGCAATAAGCAGAGATCATGTCACTGCACTCCAGCCTGGGTGACAGAGCGAGACAGTCTCAAAAAGAAAAGAAAAGAAAAGAAGAAAAGAAAAAAGAAAAGAAAAGAGAGAGAGAAATAAATAAATAAATAAATAAATAAATAAATAAATAAATAAATAAATGTCTACAAAGGTTTCTAAACACTTACTTAAGGTTTCTTTACTAATCTTGGCATAGACTGGTGACAGACCCTGCTTTGAGCAGCACCAAACTCATCCCTCATAGAAAGGGAAACTGAGGCCCTGCTCAGGATCCAGATAGAAATGTGCTGTTAAACACATTGAAAACTTGGAGGAGGCCTGGTGCGGTGGCTCACGTCTGTAATCCCAGTACTTTGGGAGGCCGAGGCAGGCAGATCACCTGAGGTCAGGAGTTTGCAACCTGCCTGGCCAACGTGGTGAAACCCCATCTCTACTATAAATACAAAACAATTAGCCGGATGTGGTGGCAGGTGCCTGTAATCGCAGCTACTCAGGAGGCTGAGGGAAGAGAATAGCCTGTACCTGGGAGGCGGAGGTTGCAGTGAGCGGAGATAGTGCCATTGCACTCCAGCCTGTACAAGAAAAGCAAAACTCCCAAACAACAACAACAAAAAACTTGTAGGAATGTTTCTGAGTTTAGGTTCTTTCCCTTTTCTCTCCCCAGTTCACCTGTGGCAGATGATGTCATCCAGCCAGCTGCCCCCACAGACCTGGAAAGCCCATCCTTAGCTGCCTCTTCCTACCATGGTGATGTTGTTGGCCAGGTCTCTACGGATCTGACAGCCCAGAGGTACGGTGGGGACCGTGGAGCTGGTGGTAAGACCCCAGGGCCCGGTCCTTGAGGCTGCCTCCCTCCCCTCCCCTCTCTTGCAGTTTCACTCCCTCTGCACACAAACACAGGGTGTGCACACCTGTCCTGAACAGGTGTGTGCCAGAGCTGGGGCCTCTTTTTCGACCTTAGGGATGATCTGAGATACCAGGAGGACTGTCTTCCCTGACCCGGGCCCCAACACATACAATGGGCATTTTACAGATTTTTTTCCTATGTGGCCTTCAGGGGTCCCTGTTTGAAACAGAAGCCCTCCAGTAGACAGAAGGTGCTACTTCTCCTTTTTCAGGGAATGGTTGAGTTAGCTGCCTTCTGGTCTCCTGGGACAGAGCTGGATTCACTGCTCATTTTCTTTCATTTTTTGGTGGTGGTCAGAGAAGAGGAGGGTCAGCAGCACATGGCAGGGGAGCCAGAGGCCTGGGGTCCCTGCTCCTGCCCTTCTGCCATGTCACCTCCCACCAGCCTCCCTTCTCCTTGCTCTTCACACCCCAGCAACCCCACACTCATCATGGTTCTCCATCTACACTGTGCTTGGCCTGGATTCAGGCTTCACTGCTTCTTCTGCCTGCAAACTTGGCATTTAACCCTGGGCTTTCCCAGAATCAGCCTCAGAGTCAGCTCAGATGCCCATATATGCATATATAGGCACACATGTATGCCTCCACGTGTCTCTCTCCATACACACATGTACACATGCATGTCTACATATGTCTACACACATACACATGTATGTCTACATATGTCTGTTACACATATGTCTGTGTATATGTCTCTCTGAATACACACGTACACGCATTTGAACTTATGTTTATATCAGTGAAACATCTGCTTTTTGCCTGATATTGCCTGGTGCTGGGGAAGCCATGGTGAATAGGCAGATACTGTCCCTTCCCTCCTAGAACTCATGGCCCAGTGACCCTTCCTCCAGGAAGCCTTCTCCCCAAGCTGAGAGAAACCTGCCTCTGAATTGCTACAGTCGCCGGTTACGCCCCATGTCACTGCCCTCCACAGATGCTTGTAAATGACCCGTATCTAATTCCATCTCCTTTGCAAGACTGGTAACTCCTCGAGGGAGGAACTGGTCACCTGTAATCTCCGGAACCGCAGTACCCAAGATGGCATTGGGCAGGCCCTGGAGGAATGGTGGTGACTTGAACCAGATGAGGGGGGACAGGCACCTGGGGACCGGCCCGTGCTGACCTCTTCCTTGGGGTGCAGGCAGGTAGCTGACAGCACCAAGACGCTTCCTCAAAACTAGGAGGAGGTTCCTGGTAGGGGAGAAAGCAGAGGATGGGATAGACAGGGCGGGAAGCTGCAGGCGAGAAGCAGATACTCCAGGGCAGCCACGCACTGATGTGGAATTTTAGATATTCCTTTTACAGGTAGGAGTCAGCCATAGTTCTTTTTTTTTTTTTTTCTGAGACGGAGTCTCACTCTGTCGCCCAGGCTGGAGTGTAGTGGCACAATCTCTGCTCACTGCAACCTCCGCTTCCTGGGTTCAAGCGATTCTCCTGCCTCAGCCTCCCGAGAACCTGGAATTACAGGCGTGCGCCGCCATGCCCGCCCAATTATTATTTATTTATTTTTTTTAGTAGAGATGGAATTTTGCCATGTTGGCCAGGCTGGTCTTGAACTCCTGACCCGAGGTAATCCGCCTGCCTTGCCTCCCAAAGTGCTGGGATTACAGGCATGAGCCGCCACACCCGGCCGAGTCAGCCATAGTTCTTACTTTTGTGTGAATTTAACTTCTTAAAGGAAAAACCCTAGCTGTGAACAAAGGCCCCCAACACTCAAGAAGTTTACAGAAGTTTCCAGTGAGAAGTGGGGCACCCCCTTCCTGTCTCTCCTATTCCTCCCGCTCTTTGTCCCGTTTGGCTCCCTGACCACCACCGTTTTAGGAAGACCCAGGGGCGTCTGGCTGTAGCCAGTGGGGCACACCCTCCCTTGGCGAAGCCTGGAAGGGAGCCGAGATCACTCTCACCCGATGCTTCCATCTTACAGTCGAGGGATGCGGGGACATGAGGAAGCTCTGAGCAGAGAATGGTGCTGGACGAGGCTGGATGGCTCTCCGAGAGCTGCAGTCCAGCACGGGCTGTGATGGGTGCTTCTGAAGGCCCCTCCCATGCCTGAGATTGCATGTTTTAAGTGACTTGTCCCAGGCCCCATAGTAGGTGAGTGGTGCATGCTCTTAAGGCTCCTTTTGCCTGGACACTTCCCGCACTCCAGGCACCATGCTGGGTGTGTTTCATTGAGTGTCTCCGTAAATCCTCACGCCAGCTGTAGACGGTGGGAGCTGCTGTCACGGCCGCCATTTCACAGTTGGGCAGACTGGGGCTCAGAGACATTAACATGCTCCGGGACACATAGCTAGTAAGTGGCAGCGCTGGGACTGCAGCAGCTCTGGCCCGGCTGCCCACCTGTGTTCTGAAACGTCCACTGGCAGAGCTGCAGGAGAGCTAGGCTTCCTCGAGACACCGTGTCCTGGGGCCCCGCCTGTATCCGTGGTCTCTCTCTAGTCCAAAGAAGATAATGCATTAGGTAATGCAGTTGTGTTACCTATAACCCTGACCAGGAGTGACCACAGAATGCAGGAGGGGACCAGTGGCTAGGCAGAGATGTCGGTGCTGAGAACTCGGCCAGCTTCTTGCCTTTTCTCCTTATGGAACGATTCAGACCTCTGTGCAGAAGGCAGGCATGATTAAAACCGGGGGCAGTATTTGACTAAGGAATGGGCAATTTTGGTGCCTTGTCAGTGTTACTGAACATTTATCCAGAGTTGTGTTGTTTTGTTTTTACTGGATTGGTAGAAAAGAGATAGTTCTGTTAAGACCAAGGATTGGTCTGACTTTGGTCACCAGATGCCTCTGTAAAATATAGTCAGTCCTCATTGGCAGATTCCATATTTGCGAATTTGCCTTCTCACTAAAATGTATTGATCACCCCAGATTTGATACTTGTGGTCCTTTGTCAGTCATTTGCGGACACGTGCAGAGCTGCCCAGCACACACGTTCTCACCTAAGGTTTAACAAGACAACACCCTGCCTTCTTGTTGTGGCTCTGGCACTGTAAACAGGTGTCCTTGTGCGGCATGTTTAGTTCAATTGTTGTGGTTTTCATTGGTGAATACATGTTTCAAATGAGCCCTGAGCATGATGCTGAAGTGCCCTCCTACGTGCAATGATAGGCCTCGGGGCGAAAAGTTGTGCTTTAGAGAAGCTTTGTCCTGGCATGAGGTGTAGTGCTGGTGGCTGTGAATTCAATGAAACAAAATTACCTATTAAAGAAGGCGTCTTTAAACAGAAGCACACGTGGAACAAGGTTATGTTTTGGTTGATTGGCTGATGAAAATGTTGTGCCCAGAAACTCACAGGAACCTAACCCTATATTTCCTCTAGACGCAATAATTAAGTGTTTCCTAATTCAGGGTTCATGGCGACTTGATAGAACGGTACTGTAAATAGCAAGAATCAACAGCGCTCCACCTTGCCCATCTGATGGAGAAACTAAGCAGGCCGTTGTAGTGTGCAGTGGCGATGTAACCACAGCAGTGGCCCCACCACCCCATCCACCTGCAATCGCTGTGCACTTTCTGCTTCCCGCAAGGACAGAGGCAGAGGGTGGGATGCAGGAGGAGGGGAGGGAGGAACATGGGGCAGGGGGCAGGCTGTAACAGTCTTCAGGAGAGGTGTGCCTTTTCAGTAGTTTAAAAATTAAATCAAAATGTGTGTGTGTGTATACACGTATATATAGATGTGTGTGTATATATACATATATATGTGTGTGTGTGTGTATATATATATATTTTAGATGTAGTCTTGCTCGGTCTCCCAGGCTGGAGTGCAGTAGCACAATCTGGGTTCACTGCAAACTCGGCCTCCTGGGCTCAAGCTAGTGTTCTGTCTCAGCCTCCTGAGTAGCTGGGATTACAGGCGTGCACCACCATGTCTGGCTAATTTTTGTATTTTTAGTATAGATGGCGTTTCGCCACGACAGCTAGACTGGTCTCGAACTCTTGACCTCAGGTAATCTGCCTGCCTTGGCCTCCCAAAGTGCTGGGATTACAGGCTTGAGCCACTGCACCCGGCAGAATTTTTTTTAATCAATAAAAAAAAAGTAGGGCTGGAGCATTTGCGTTAAGCCACCTGAGAGGAAAACAAAGAGCAAGCCTCACTCCTCCTTCCCCGTTGCCTGCTAATTCTTTGGTGCCCTGCCCTCTAGTTTCAAGAGCCCTTATTTTTCTGAGTAGCAGAAAAAGGAGAAGTCATCTCCATCTCTAAGGTATTTCTCAAATAAAATGAAAGGGATTTTGATGCACCCCTTCTCTATTGTTAATGCCACTGGAGGGCATCAAAATTTGCTTCCTTCCTCAGGGAAGAGCTGTGAAACTGCTTCAGGGGTTGAGCTAACCCTGGATGACAGAGAAAGCTGGGCCCAGATCTTCTAGAACTTTCTACAAATGACCACATTGCCTATGGCCACTTGTACTCTCATCTGTTCAGTATTTTCATTTTTTTAAAAAAGCAGAATGAGCCTGGGTAACGCTGCCTCTACAAAAATTAGCTGGGTATGGTGGTGCGTGCCTATAGTCCCAGCTACTCAGGACGCTGGGGTGGGAGGATTGCTTGAGCCCGGGAGGTGGAGGTTGCAGTGAGCGGAGACCAGGCTGAGAGCTGGGGTGACACAGTGAGGCCCATCAATGATTTTTCAATGAAACCTTCCAGCTGCTGTACCACTGTGTATTAAACAGTGAAATGGGGCACATCCAGGAGCCTCCTGTGCTTTTCCCACAGTCAAGAATCTACCCAGAGAGGTCCCCTGAGAACTTGAGGACTCCCATCCACATAGCTGAAAAACTGCTCACCGGATTCGTGTCTGTGGGTTAGACTTCAGTGTGCGTCAGAATCACCTGCTGACAACCCAGATTGCTGCCCCCTTCCCAGAGTCTGATTCGGGGGGCTGCGAGGGGCCCAAGCCTGCATTTCTAATCCCTGGAGGGCCACCAGGTGAAGGCGGTATTGTCCAGGCACTTGCTTGTCTCCTCACCTGTGAACCAGTGTGAGCAGTTCATCATAGCTCCTCAGGAAGACAGACCCCAGGCCCAGCAGCTGAGGGCTGAAGTTTCTGATCTCTGACTTTGGACAGAAGGAGGTGGAATAGCCCCTGCTGAGTGTCACAGCCTCACCAGAGAGTTTCCAGATTCGGGAGCAGAGTTTGAAATGGTCAGAAGTTGAAAGGCCAGGGAATTCATATTGACCACAGCTTCTATTTCTCGTCTCGCTTCCAAATCATGTAGTTTCTTTTATTTTTTTTCTTTCTGCACAATAAGATGTTTTTTGTCTTCCCTCGGGTATGCATAAGTGAGCTCAACCACCTCACAAAGGTTAGTTGAACCTTTATTTAAGCAGGTGCCTTATTAAAAACTGAATGATAGGCTGGGCATGGTGGCTCACACCTGTAATCCCAACACTTTGAGAGGCCAAGGCAGGTGGATCACCTGAAGTCAGGAGTTTGAGACCAGCCTGGCCAACATGGCAAAATCTTGTCTCTACTAAAAATACAAAAAAATTAGCTGGGCGTGGTGGCAGGCATCTGTAATCCCAGCTACTCGGGAGGCTGAGGCAGGAGAATCGCTTGAACCTGGGAGGCGGAAGTTGCAGTGAGCCAAGATCGTGCCATTGCACTCTAGCCTGGGCGACAGGAGTGAGACTCTGTCTCAAAAAATAAGCAAACAAATAAAAACTGAAGGATAAGGTGGAGGAATTATTTTCAGTTTAGAAAATAGATCTCCCAAAAGTCTTCTCTGAATAATAGAATTCCTTTGTACCCTTTAGAAGGTACTTTGACATTCATGAATCAAATTTGTGAAGCCGGCCAGGCGCGGTGGCTCACGCCTGTAATCCCAGCACTTTGGGAGGCTGAGGCGGGCGGATCACGAGGTCAGGAGATTGAGACTATCCTGGCTAACATGGCGAAACCCCGTCTCTACTAAAAAAAATACAAAAAATTAGCCGGGTGTGGTGGCCGGCGCCTGTAGTCCCAGCTACTCAGGAGGCTGAGGCAGGAGAATGGCGTGAACCCAGGAGGCGGAGCTTGCAGCCAGCCGAGATAGCGACAAGGCAGTCTGGCCTGGGTGAAAGAGTGAGACTCCATCTCAAAAAACAAAAGAAAAAAAATTGTGAAGCCAGTGACCAGCGTGCTGAGTAAATTGGGGTGCACCGTTACACTTCTGCAGAGCCTTTGAGTTTCCAGTGTCTGGCTGGCTGCTGTTGGGTTGAGCCACATGAATTGCCACCTTGGCAAGTGTCAGATATTGAGAATTTCATACGGTTCACACTAACACAAATTTTGTTCTTGTTTTTTTTTTTTTTTTTTTTGTGCTTCTTGAGCTGCTTTATCTGTATAGGTAGATTTTGACTTTCTGAATAAATAATCTTGGATATCAAAGATCACTCTCCTTTTATCCCTTGTGTCTCAACCCCTGTAGCCTCCGTACACCAGGACTCATCCCCAGAGAGCTCAGGACATAAGCACGTCTTGCCCCTGGGCCCGCAGAGCTGCTGGTGATGACCAGGCATGGGGATTTATAACTTCGACGATCCAAGCCAGACCAAAGCCTTGCCTATGGTTTTGGGATGGTGTTTATCACTTTTCCCTTGGTGAATATTTTCCTTCCAGCTTAAGTTTTGCTTGGGCCAAGTTTGAAAATAACGTCCCTCCTCTGAGCACGGGCTCACTCTCTGAAGGTAACGTAGACAGACATGTGCCGGGGAAGAACTGAGCAGCCGGTTTGGGGTTAACTGCGCAGGAGCTCAGTGCCCGCTGGAAATCTGCACATCAGCTCATTTGAGGCTGCTCACGCTCTCACGTGACCTGGCTGGTGCTCGAACGCCGGTGGATCTCACCAGCGACCAGAAACGTCCGGACATGCCCTGCCTCGGAGCTTCCAGCCAATTCACAAGCACCTCTCAGCACCTTCTGATTTTGGCTTTGGGGCTTTTCAGTGGCTGCCTCTGAGAGATGCCTGTTCTATCTCCCACTGCTGAGTCTCATTTTATCAAGTCCCAGGCCTCCGTGGGACTGGCTGTTCAGCATTTGTATCAACCAAGCCTGGCTCTCCAAACCCACAGTTTCACAGCACTTTCCTTTCTGCACTTTGCATCTCACCTTCAGCATGACCTGAGTCAAGCCTTAACGCTTGCCCTATTATGTGATCATGTGCACTTGGGGATTCGGGAAGAAAAAAATCAAGAGGCCTGGGAGGAAGGGCTGTTGTGCTAAATGCCTTCCAGATGGTGATGTGAAATGGGAGATAAGATGCTGTCGCCCATCTGGCCAACAGGACTGCTGTGTTCAGCCTGCACCTTGGGGGCTGTTATCACCCTCCCGTGACAGCCTGGGCCACTCTGGTGTTTGTCCTTGCACAAGGGCTTAATTTGGCAACTCTAGCCAATCTCTGAAATGAAATTTGCTATCAGTTCAGTGAGGGATTTGCCCGGCAGGACTCAAAAGCCCTGAGCAGGGAAGCAAAGGACAACAGCTGCTGAGGCAGACTTGCAGGGCTGAATGCGAGCCCTGGAGCTGTGTGTGTGGCTGGAGACTGCAGCCGAACGGGCAGAGTGACCAGTTGTTGTTTGTGAGGACCTTAGCAAGGTGCTAACTCTGGGATAGCAAGCTCTTTGGATCCATCGTCTCTGATCCATTGGTAGTGGTTCTCCAGGGGACTGTGTTGAGATGGATTCTGAGGTCTTGTCCAGCTGGGCTTAGCCGGAAAGAATGCCTTGATCAATAAGTCGTGGCTGTCTGCTAAAAGCGTGGTGGTTTCTGTGCTGTCAACTCTGTCCTAAACAAAAAGAAATAGCAGGTTGAATTTAAATCAACATATCCTTCCTCTTTCAAAAATATAAATACTCTAGGTGAATTTGAATTCAGCTTCTTCGTTATTCTAATAAAGTTTGGAAAATGCTGATTAACTCCTTAAATGGAAAAAGGCATCTCAGACGTTTAGCCCCAGGCTCACTTCCCACCGGAGGAAGAGAGCAAGATAACTAGCAGGTGGAATGAGACCACAGAATGTGCAGACCCCATGTTGGTGCCCTGCTCTCTCTGGGCTGGGTTTGGCAGCTGTCTGGAAGGTTCTGCAAAGGCCTGGGATTGGTCCTGGGCGTTTGTTCAGGGCCCGACTTCCTGAGAACAGTGTCTTTAAGAGGAGTCACTGCTGGTCACAGGAGGCTTGAATGCAGGCGGAGCTGACCGGGGTTGTTGGTGAGGAGCTGGCTGCCGGCTGCCGCTACCTGCTTGCTCAGTCTGCTTGAGCAACATTGCCTTCTGGCAGCTCGGGGAGTTCGAGGGACCTTGTTTAGGCTCCTGGAGGACCGGCTTCCGAATGCCGTGGAAAGTCAGGGAGGGCTTTTGTCAGTGGAAGGACCTGATCAGAACTTGAGTTGGGTCATTCTGGTGGCTGTGGGGCCTTGGATCTGAGGGGACAAAATGGAAAGCAGGCACAGCAGGATAGCCCAGGAGTCCTGCTCAGAGAGGACGGATTCCAGAAGGAGAAGGAGGTGACTCAGCAGGAAGGGGTGATGAGGGGCATGGGAATGAGAGAACTGGAAGTCAGTGCCAGGGCCTGGTGGGCTGATGGTGCCACTACCATGCTGGGAAAATTGGGGGAGAAGGAGGAGGGTCAGGAGGGAAGAGAAGTTCTGTTGGGCCCGGGAGGTGTCTGTGGGGGCCCATGTGTTAGCGCTTGGGCTTGGATGGTGAGTCACTGAGTGTTTCCTGGTGGGAGCCTGACCTCCTCGGCCCCTGGGTATGAGCCAACAGGCGGTGGAAGGAGGGGGACGCCTTTCTTAAATGAGCTGTTGAGTCACACTTGTTGTGTGCCTTTGGCTAATGGGACCCAGCCAGTGCAGGAAGGGTGTGGCCATGGCAGCTGGGACCAACACAGGGCAGGGAGGAGGGAGCAGCCAGGTGGCCCCCCAGGAAGAGGAGCAGCTGTGGGTGTTAAGGGGCAGGCAGGGGAGCTTGGCGAGTGAGCCTTGGTTGTGCTGCCCCAGGGTGTTCTCAGAGATGGGGCAGGTGTAGCCTTGGGCATCTGCATCAGATGCCCGCAGAGTTGGCTTTGCTGTGATTAGCAGTGGGCCACATATCTAAGGTAGCATCTCCCCCTCCCCTCTGCCACCATTTTCTAAGACAGAGATCCTTCCTTGCAGTTTGATAAACAATACCCTTACAGAAGCACAAACAATTCCACCTTTCCTCAATTTGCATTAAACTAAGTAAAATCTTGGTGGGATGTGTGTGGTGGAGGGAGGAGCACAGCCGTGTAATTTCTTGAGAAAGCAAAGTTAGACTAGTAGTTTTGCATTCGCAAGGGGTCCATTTGCCGATTATGAGTACACGTCGGCCTCCGGAGTGCAAAATAGCTCTCTTAAGGAGCTTAAAAGCCCCTGGTAGTTTGCATTATTCATTTTGAGTCATTCTTTTATGAAATAATTAATTTTAGTCGCTGCCCAAATTGTTACAAATCATAGTTTGACAAAGGAGGCCAGTCACTCCATCTGTAAACCCACTTCGCTGTTTTGCTGGGTTTCCTCCAAGCACTTGTAATTTTTGTTTCCCCATAGATTGGTCTGCTCTGGGCTTCCCTTGGTCGTTATTCCCTGGGCTCTGTTTTTCTCTGTTTGTGGGGCCCCAAGGGAGCAGGCAGCGTGGGTTCCAGCCCTGGCTCTGCTCCCACTCTTGGTTGCAGCCAGCTGGACACTTGGCAGCTCCCCCTCTGCCTGCTGTGGGCGGCCTGGTCCAGGGTTGGGATCCTATGTGGCCCCTGTCCTCATGGACCTCTGAGGCCAGGGCGGTGAGGGGCTGGGCAGTGCCTGCTGGACCTGCGGAATCTGCTAAGCTGTGACCAGACTTATGGGCAAGACTGTGTCGTCTGTCCAGTGTGTGGTGTGAGCGCCTATGGCAGCTGCCCTTCAGACCAGGGTGCTGGCCTCTCAGGTGGACCCCGAGAAGATGGAGCGAGCAGACGTAGCAGCCCAGAAGCCCACGAAGCCTGGACTCCTGCAATCTGGGAGCTCCCTGCAGGTGTTTACCCCCAGAGGGAAGCAGTGATCCCTCACTGCAAGGGCTGTGATGCCACAAACCCCAGCTGCCACCTCGGGCTGGGTTTCAGGCCCTCTGTGCTGAGTCCTCTATTCCACCTGGCTACCCCAAGACACCTTCAGCCTGGCCAGTCCCACTGTGGACAGGAGCACGGATGGCTGGAGAGGCGGGGAGGGCACCAGCCTGAAAGCTGTTCCCAGGCTTTAGTCTGTGGAGGCCATTGCTAGCATTGCTTTTTGCCAGCGGGGAAAATCAGAACCTCTTCTGCACTGCATGCGTAAGCCTTTTGGCTTTTGTGGGGAGTGGTCTCCAGTGCTACCCCCGGAGGCCCCTGCACGCTGTGGTTCCCCAGCTGTCCAGCAGGGGGCACTCGTTCCCTGCCCGAGGGCCATACTCCGGCTCTGAAACTCATTCCTCCCCCGAGGACACGGGTGGCCCAACTGGTCCCGGGGCAGGTTCCCGAATTACCCCATCAGCCTTTTCCCCTGGATTTTTCTCAGCCTTGGGATTTGCGGGCAAAGCTCGGGGAATTTGTAAAGTTGTATTTTGGTTCTCACCTCATAGAGTTTTATTGCCTATCAAAAACGAATAGAAATCATCATAAAAAAAATCTTCTCCTCGGCCGGGTGCGTTGGTTCCGCCTGTAATCCCAGCACTTTGGGAGGCCAAGGCTGGTGGATCACGAGGTCAGGAGATCGAGACCATCCTGGCTAACACGGTGAACCCCGTTTCTACTAAAAATACAAAAAATTGGCTGGGCGTGGTGGCGGGGGCCTGTAGTCCCAGCAATTCGGGAGGCTGAGGCAGGAGAATGGCATGAACCTGGGAGGCAGAGCTTGCAGTGAGCCGAGATTGTGCCACTGCACTCCAGCCTGGGCGACAGAGCGAGACTCTGTCTCAAAAAAACCCTCTCCTCTAAACAAAAATCAAATGAGAAAACTCACATAGCGTGTCCCGGACACCTGAGCTGCCTCTGTTAAAGAAACCCCGTTTTGCAGGAGCCTAAGAAGGGAGGAGCTTAAGGGCCTGGCCTGGGAGCCGCTTTGTTGCAGCCACAGGCCCTGCTGTGTAGAAGTGGAGGCCTGGGTGGGGAAGCTGGGGAGCCCTGTGCTGGGGCTTAAAGAGTCCATTCCATGTGTGGGCGGGTGGGTTGGGTGGGGGTGAGTGGGGCCTGATGAATGTGCCATTAATGAGCCCAGCCCCATGTGGAATAATTCCCTCATTGTGTCCCCAGCATCTCCCCAGCTGCTGCCCGTGCGGGTCTTGCTCCCTCGGCTGCAGAACACACAACTTCGCCTTCTGCCCCAGCTGGTGACGGAGTAGAAGCTTCTCCTCCCTCCTGCCTAGATCCGGCCAAGGACCTCAGCAGGTATCGTGCAAGCCCCCCTCCACAGCAGCTGCCCCTGGAGAGCAGGGTCTTGGTGGTCTCTGCCTCCTAGGTCTTGGGGTGAGCTGCATTTAGGATGGTAACAAGGCGGTGACCGTCTGGCCCTATGAGACCATGTCTTTCTGGCCCTTTGGGCCGTAGCCAATGTCAGGTTTACCCTTGCCCACCTGCTCCTCATGTCACGGTGGAAGCATGGTGTGAGCGAGTGTGTTAGGGTTTTGCAGAGAAACAGAGCCAATAGGATGGATGGATAGATGGATGGATGATCTATATGTGTATGTATTTATGTGTGTATATATATGCAGAGAGAGGGATTTATTTTAAGGGATTGGCTCATGTGACTGTGGGAGCTAGCAAGTCTGAAATAATGCAGGGTAGGCTGGCAGGCTGGAGAGCAGGGAAGAGTTGATGTAGCAGAGCCTGAAGGCCATCTGCTGGCAGAATTCCCTTTTCCTTGGGGGAGGTCAGTCTTTTTCCTTTAAGGCCTTCAACTGATGGGATGAAGTCCACCCACATTATAGCAGGTAATCAGCTTGACTCAAAATCTACTGATTTAAATATTGATCTCATCTAAAAAATATCTCCACAGTGAAACTGAGACAGGTTGTATCAAATATCTGGGTTCAAAGGGCCAGCCAAGTTGACACATAAAGTGAATGATTAGAGCAAGTCTTTGGAACTCCTGTTTCCATACAAGCAGTTGGTTTTGATTATAAATCATTAAAGCCTCCTAAAGAGCATTCTTGGACAATATTTTGTGGAAAACCAAATGCACCTGGGTGTGCTGAGAACGGCAGGCCTTGGTCCTCAGGGAGTTCCTGCTGGCTGGGAAGCGTACAGTGCTGAAAGCTAATCCGTGGTAGAGGGCAAGAATATAAGGGTTGCCCAAAGCACAGACAACAGCTGCCAAACCAGAGTGTCCGAAAGTAGTAGAGAAATCAGAGGAAGGGAACATCGCCGCAAGCAGATGATATTCTAGAATACTGGGTAATAGTAGGGGGGGCCTAGAGCTGGACCAGAGTCTGCCTTACTGGATGATGCCACCCAGACCATTAAACTCTTCTCTGTCCTGTATCTCCTGGCGTCTCCCTGCAGCTCTGTTGGTCCTGAGTCCCAGAGGGACTTTCCATCCTTCAGATTGTTATGCATTTGTTCCACCCCTTTTGGATCCACCACAGTGCCTGGTCTCTACCATAATTCTTGGCCCAAGGACAAGGAAATGTATGGGAGGTCTGCTTTTCTGCTGATGAGATAGCACAAGCAGAGAGCAGGAACATCCCCAGGTGTTTGGGGAGACATCCTTGGTTTGCCTTGGACATAGTAGGTGCTCAACCAAAATGTGTTGGAGAAAGAAATACAATTACTCTTCTCAAATATTCTGCCCTTCAGTTTCTTATAAAGGTAAACATAAATCCACCATATGACCCAGCAATCTCCCTTTTAGAGATTTACCTATGAACAATAAAAATATATGTCTACCTAAAAACTTGTACGCATATAGTCTTCATAATTGCCCCAAATTTGAAAAAACCCAGGTATCTATCCACTGGTGAAAGGATCAACAAATTGTGGTATGTCTATGCCAAGGAATATTACCCATAAAGAGCAACAAGCTATTGATTCATGCAACTAAATTGATGAATTTCAATGCGTTAGGCTAAGTGAGAAAGGCTGGACTCAAAAGACTACATTCTACATGATTCAGTCTAGATGAGATTCTGGAAAAGGAAAAACAATAAGGAATGGAAAACAGATCAGTGGGCACTGGGGGCTGGGATTTGTATTGACTACAAATGGGCATGAAGGGATCTTTGTGGGGGTGATGGGAATGTTCTGTAAACTTTGTGAAATTATATACCTAAAAAGAGTGAATTTTACTATTTTTTGGTATGTAAGTTATACCTCATTTTTTAAAAAAAGAACTTATCCAAGGGCTAGAGTAGATTTTTGATGAAATATAAAGTAAACATTCCAACTTCCAGACCTTTTAAGCTGATGCAGTCTTAGGGTCAGAGAGCATCTCTGGTGCCCATTTGCTCTCTGTTTTTCTTTCCAGAGGTCAGATGGGCTCACGGCTCTCAACCTGTCATAGAGGGCACACTGGGCAGTCTCACCTTTAGCCCTGGAGCCCGCTGTGTGGGTTGCTTCTGAATCTCATTCCTTTACACATCTGAGCATTCAGCAACATGAACTTGGGATTACCCTGGGCCAATCACCGTGCTAGGGACAGGACTCAGAGGTCCGGAAGACAGGCACCGTCCTGCCCTCGAGGAGCATCCAGTGCTGGAAGATAGACACGGAGCGATCAGTTACTGGGGAGAAGTGCAGCACCCTGGGTGGATGCGACGCACAACCTCACTTAGTCTGGGTAGCTGAGGATGGCTTCCCAGGGAAGCGACTGAGAGCTTAAGCTGTGTGGGTTTATGCGTGGGCTGGGCTGGGGGTTGCTGAAGATACTGGGAAGAGAATAGATATTGCTGGGGAGGAACAGTACGTGCATGGACCCTGAGGTCCATCTCAAAAAAAAAAAAAGTTACTGATATATTGATACATCTTTCTTATAATAACTGAAGTCTGTAGTTGCTATGGTTTGAGTATTGGTCACTTCCAAAACTCATGCTGAAACTTAACCCCCAATGCGGCAGTATTGAGAGGTGAGGCCTTTAAGAGGTGATTGGCTTATGTGGCTCTGCACTCATGAATGGGTTAATCCATTCATGAATTAATGGATTGCTGAGTTATCATGGGAGTGTGACTGGTGGCTTTATAAGAAGAGGAAAAAAGACCTGAGCTAGCGTACTCAGCCCCCTTGTTATAGGATGCCCTGAACCACCTCCAGACTCTGTAGAGCCCCACTAGCAAGAAGGCCCTCACCAGATGCAGCCCCCTGACCTTTGACTTCTCAGACTCCGTAACTGTAAGAAAACAACTACTTTTCTTTATAAGTTATCCAGTTTCAGGTATTCTGCTATAAGCAACAGAAAGTGGACTAAGACAATAGTTTATTCATGTTTTCTTAGTTTTTCCCTAATGTCCTTTTTCTGTTCCAGGATCCCATCCAGGACACCACATTTCCATTTTGTTTCTGTAGGTGCCTCTTGGCTGCAACAGTTTCTTCTTAGACTTGCCTTGTTTTTGATGACCTTGAAAGTTTTGAGTTCTGGTCAGGTATTTAGTAAGATGCCCACTATTGGAATTTGTCTGATGCTTTTCTCATGATTGGACTGGGCCTGCGGATTTTGGGAGGAATAACAGAGATCAAGTGTCATTTTCGTCACATCCTATCAAGGGTACATACCATCAAAATGACATATCACTGCTGACATTGACCTCAGTTGCTTGGCTGAGGTCATGTTTGTTGAGTGTCTCCACTGTAAAGTTACTTTTTTTTTTTTTTTTCTCAGACAGAGTCTCACTCTGTCACCCGGGCAGGAATGCAGTAGTGCGATCTTCATTCACTGCAACCTCCACCCCAGAGGCTCAAGCGATTCTCCTGCCTCAAGCCGCCTGAGTAGCTGGGATTACAGGCTCCCGCCACCACGACTGGCTAATGTTTGTATTTTTAGTGGAGTCAGGGTTTCACCATGTTGGCTAGGCTGGTCTCAAACTCCTGACCTCAAGTGATCCGCCCGCCTCGGCATCCCACAGTGCTGGGATTACAGGCGTGAGCCACTGCGCTCCACCAAGTTCCTTTTTTCCTCCCCTTTCAGTGCTGTAGTCTGTGGAAGGAAGTCACTATGTGCACACTTAAAGGGTGGAGAGTTGCGCTCCTCCTCTGTTAGGGCAGAACATCCACAGAGTTATTTAGAGTTTTTCTGTGCAGGAGATTTGTCTCTTCTCCTTCATTTATTAATTGATTCAATCATGTATTTATATCTGCATGGACTCCTGGATATTCATTTTATTATTTGGGTTATAATTCAATACTACGTTATTTCATTGCTCCAATCATAGCAGCTTTGGTCATGGGCTCCATGGGCTTTCTTTTAAGAGCGTCCAGAAGCCCCAAGGCAGTACAGTGATATGATCGGATCTGCATTGTTAAAGACCTGGCTAGCTGCCTGCCAAGACAGGAGTGGTTTTAGGATTGAGGCTCGCATTTCCTGGGGCTCCCTAACAGCTGTGGTTCCATCACCTTCAGTGTAATCTCCACCTCGACTCTCTCCACAGCTGCTTTCAACCATGGGGCCATGGCCTGGATCCAGGGATCCAATAAACCGTGTTTTTTTCCCTTTGGATGAGATCCTGGAGGTTTTCAAAGCAAGTTTCAAAAATGTTAGCTTGAACATTTCATTTCACTGAAATGGAAGTCGTTATTCACCCAGCCTGAGCCAGAATTTTTTTTTTTTTTAAGGCGGAGTTTCGCTCTTGTAGCCCAGGCTGGAGTGCAGTGGCATGATCTCTTCTCACTGCAACTTCCACCACCCGGGTTCAAGCAGTTCTCCTGCCTCAGCCTGCTGAGTAGCTGGGATTATAGGCACCCACCACCACACCTGGCTAATTTTTGTATTTTTAGTAGAGACGGGGTTTCACCATGTTGGCCAGGCTGGTCTTGAACTCCTGACCTCAGGTGATCTGACCGCCTCAGCCTCCCAAACTGCTGGGATTGTAGGCGTGAGCCACCATGCCCAGCCCTGGGTCAGAATTTGAGGTCCTGGTTGGACTCTTGATTTGGAAATGCATCTTCCATGGGTTCCCGCCTCTAGCCGGGCATCTCCTGTTGGAGCCAGTGTGCCTTCTGGGTGTTATGCACAGGAGCTGCAGTGCCCACCACATCTGTGGCTTTGTCTTCTCTCCTTGGGCTTGGAGGGGAGCAGCGAGGCAGTGAGACCTGGTGGATTGACAAAGAAAGCCCAGGGCACGTCTTACTACAGAATCCACAGATGCTCTGTTCTTGCAGACATGCTGGGTGACTTCCTGCTGCCGCTTCCTGCTTCTCACGGCTGCTGTGGAAACGATGACACAATCCCACATTTCCAGTGCAAATGGCTTTTCTCCAGGAGTTTTCACATTCCCCTCCCCCACTCTCATTGGTAATTATGAGGCCATAGGCCTTGGGGAAAACAGATGTGACTTAGGGAGAAAAGCGAGGTCTGGGAAGGAGAGAGAGCTTCAAGTCTCTGCCTCCTAAGCCTGCCTGGGAGGGAGACCATTGCTGCAGTGACCACGATTCTGATGGGCCTTCCTTCCCCTCCAGTGTAGCCTGAGGCCTTTGGGGTCAGCAGGTCACCCTGACTTTTCCAGAGCTATCAGCTCTTTAGGAGGCTGAAGTCAGGCAAGGGGTCTGATGATAAGAATTTGCAGGAATACAAGTTGAAAGCCCTAACCTCACCAAGGCAGCCACAGCTGACCTCTGGGGGCTTGTGGCAAAGAGCCTGGTGTGTTGGACATGAGCTGAGTGGGTGTGGGTGTGAGCCCAGGCAAGCATCATCTCTGTTCAGAGTTGGCCTCTCACTCCCTACTGCGGACAGCTGTCCCCTTTGAATTGGTGACTTGGAAACCTGGCCAAGGGCTGTGTGGATAGACCCGGGAGAAACGGGATGGGAGAAGCCGCTGAGCTTCTTGCAGGGAGGAAGCTGGATCCCTGGTGCTGGGCAGGAGGCCCAGGAGACACCCCTTGAGAAAATGCTGCCCTGAGCTGCAGCCTGTGTCGGCTGCAGCCTTGGCTCTTGAGGCTTTCCTGTGAGGTGCCCCCACACTCCCGGCACCACCCGCCCTGGGCAGCCTGCCCCAAATTGCTCCCTTCCCTCCGTCAACACTTCTCTAAGACCCGAGAGTTTTTCCTGCGCAGGAGGGGAAGGGCAGAAACCTCCCCATTCCCTCCAGCTGAGTTAGAGAAGTGAGCCCTTTGGAAAACATGATGCATCTTCGCTCTGGAGCCAGTTCGCCAGCCCGCTCCCCGGCGCGGCACTTTGCCTTGTAGGCGGGGTGCGGATGAGCCTCTTGGCCTCACGAGGGAAAGGGGCTGGGTTGTTGGGCTGAGGGTCTCTGGGGATTAGATTCTGCGCTGACCAGACTGGGCTCTCGTGGCATCATTCCTTCGTTACGCAGGTCAAGTTTCCATTGTTCTTTTGCCTCTAAGGCCCACTGGGTCCAGGGCAGACAGCATAACTACCCTGAGCCACGTCACCGGCCGGTGAGACGCGGGGGGCCTCGATGGTATCCCGGCGCCTGCTCAGTCTCCGTAATGTGAGCTGCAGCGGAGCGGGTGCCGGGCCGGCCGGCTGGCTTCAGCCTGAGGAGCAGGAGCAGAGGGCGTCAGTTCGACTGTGGCCTCCTCAGTCCCGTGGGCCCAGGTCTGCAGTTCTTTTCCTCCTTCTGGTAGGGGAGGGGAAGGAGAGCCGTTAGCAGCGGGGCTCCTTGGCCCTACTCTGGGGGCACAGCTGGGAGAAGCTGCAAAACTTCAGCTTGTGACGCCATCTGGGCTGCAGTCCCACGGCCCCTAGAGCAGCTGGGAAGGGGATCCCGCCCCGAAGTGGGGCTCAGGGAGGAACATACGGGCAGGAGTCTGAGCGCGGCTGGACACGCTCAGCACAGCACTGCTGGGTGGAAGTTTCCAAGGCAGTGTGGGGTCCCTTCTTGCCCTGAATAGGGGCAGCTGAGGCCAGGAGCCCACCCTCCTTCCCCAGCACGGCTGCCCAGGGATGGCCCTCGGCTGCCACTTGATGGTTTAGGTGCTTGCACTCCAGGAGGCTGCGTTCCTTCCAAGCCAAATGCGTACTCTCGAGCCCTCAGACCCAGTGGAGGTGCAGAAAGAGGGGTGACCAGGAGACGGCCGGTCACAGAGTGCCCCAAAGGAGGTAGAGAAATAGACCCCCAAACCAAGGGAGGCAGGGCCCAGGGAGGTGGGGTGGGATGGGATATGGTACGATCGTGTGTGGCTCGGGACCCCACCTTGCCAGAGTGCCGCCCCGTGTTGATGAGTCAGTTTCTTTAATACTTGGCTGGCAGGAGAAGGACCTGCTGAGCCCTGGAGTCTAGGTGGAGTCATGCAGTATTCCTCAGTCCTCTCTTCTGCTTTGTTTGCGTTTTTTTGATCCTGCCAGCCAGCCTCTCAGTAGATACATCCCCGTTGATTCTGTGCCACCGACTATTCAGAATGTGGTGCAGGGGAAGGAGCATAAAGTTGGAAAGACATGCCTATTTACCAGCTGTGTGATGTGGCGTAAGTTACTTGACTACTCTGAGCCTTGGTTTACCCATCTTTAAGATGGGGCTAGTGGTACCCACCTCTTGGGGGTTGTTGTGAGTAGTAAATATACATGAAGAATGTAGCTCCGTGTTTGACAAGTAGGAGGCATTGAATCCACATTCCCCCTGCTCCAACTCCCAGCAGTGATGGGGAAGAGGGAGCAGACAGGGACAGCTGTTCTGGAAACAGAAAAATACAACATGACAAACTTAACATAATACAACATGATAAACTCTCCAATAGAGCTGAGAACAAAAGACCTCAAGAGAAGGGAGCACCTGACTCTGCCTGGAGAAGTTGGGAAGGCTTCCCAGAGGAGGCAGCATCACCACTGAGTTTTGCAACATGACTAGGTGTTTGCTGAGAGTAAAGAAGGGCAAAAGTGCTTCAGGGAAGAGGAACCAAATGTGCCAAAGCTTGGGGTGTGGCGAGGCCCGGCAGATTCAGGCAACAGGTCAGGGAGGAAGTGAAGGGACTGGAGGGAGGTACAGCAATGTTGGACAGAGCAGCAGGGTGAGCGGCCAAGGTGGCCATAGTCCTCAGATTTAGAGGGGCTGGACTCTGCAGCTGGACTGGGGAGTTTGCTGGTGCCCAAGAAGTGCAAAGAAACATGTCTTCTCTTTTCAAGCAGGGGAGAGTCAGGATGGAATTTAGTTTGGGGAAATACCTCTGGTGGTGAGGAGGAGGGTGGGTGCAGGAGAGGTCAGAGGGCCTTGTGGAAATTGTTACTGTGGTCCAGGTGGGAGACAGTGGTGGCCTGAACTAAAGCAGTGGCTGTGGGGATGGAGGGGACCTGGGTCTGGCTTTGTGCCTTGCATTCATCCATTCACCAACATTGATTGAGCATTTGCTCTGTGCAAGGTTGAAGGCAGGTGCTGGGGATACAGTGGTGACCCTGCAACGTGGGCCACAGTCTGTCTGAGGGTGACACTGCAGAGATGACTACTCCCAGGCTGCGCTGTGGCTGGGCAGGGGCTCGGTGGGACAAGTTGCCCAGGGCCTCGGGCTTGGCACCAGCATTTCCTCCCCTTACTGCCCAAGGCTGGGGCCCAGGGCGAGGGGTCTAATTCCCCATGTGGTTCCACCAAACATGGAGACTTTGGAATATTCTCCTGGGCTAAGAGGCAAAGGATGGTGGCTCTTTGGGGATGATTTGCCCACCTTGTGCCCCACCTTGGTGTCCCTGCTCCCGTCTCTGTCTAAATACCATCTCACTGAGCATCATTTCCTGGCTTTGCAGAAAGCATTACAGGGTCCTGCCTGCCTTTCTTGGGTTTAGATAATGGGGCTGAAAGCCGATGAACAAAATCAGAATGATTTCTTAAAGAGGAATGGAAGATCAAACAACAACAACAAAAAGAAATAAGCAAACAAAAATGAAAGGGGAGGTCTTCCAGGTTGGAGGACCTGCAGCCTGGCCAGAGTGGCTTTGCTGAAACCACAGGGAGAAGCTTAACATTGTGGCCAGTAGCACACGTCCTAACCCCATGTGTGTCCATGATTGACATGGAACGTCCCTTACGTGGTGGGCTGCAGTGATACTCTGTTCCATTCCATTCCATTCCATAAACGCGTGTTGACACGGCCGACTTGATGATATGATTCCCTGGTGCATTGTCCCTGCTTCATTTCCAAGAGGAGGCAGCTTGTCCCGAGGTTGGCACGTGGTACCTGCAGTGCCTCTGCCAACACAGCCTGAGACATCTGTCCAGACTGACGTAGTTGGGGAAGTGGGCTGAGCCATCCTGCATCCTCACTCTCTGTGGCCAGAACGCTGACTGTTGCAGCGCTGTTTGGCAGGACTCAGGGTGGGAGCTGGGACCTTGTGGAGAAAGGATAGAGAGCAACATAATAGGCTCTGGCTGGGATTGGGTTTCAGGTTCTCCCTGGAGCATCACAGAGTGGCTGTAGTTTTCTTACTTCCTTTTTGTGATGACATCTGGCCTTTATTGAGTACTTTCTATGTACCAGGCACCGAGAGCAATGCTTTTGATACGTATTTCTTTCTTTCTTTCTTTTTTTATTTTTGAGATGGAGTCTCACTTGCTCTGTCTCCCAGGCTGGAGTGCAGTGGTGTGATCTCTGCTCACTGCAGCCTCTCCCTTCCGGGTTCAGGCGCTTCTTCTGCCTCAGCATCTTGAGTAGGTGGGATTACAGGTGTAGGTCACCATGCCTGGCTCAGTTTTGTATTTTTAGTAAAGACAGAGTTTCACCATGTTGGCCTAGCTGGTCTCAAACCCCTGACATCAGGTGGTCCTCCCACCTCCCAAAGTGCTGGGATTACAGGCATGAGCCATAGTGCCTGGCCCGATACATATTTCATCTCATTTAATGTGCATAACAGCCCTGTCAGGGAGATATTCTTACTGTGCCCGTTTTATAGATGAGAGAGCTGAAGCCCAGCAAAGTCAGACACTGGCCGAGGTCCCAAGCTATGAGGCCAAAGCTGTGGCAGGAACCATTTGGGTTGGGTCCTCTCATATCTGTGGACTCCTCCAGGGAGCTTTCCAGCCTCTAACTCCTCTGCCTGATTGAAGACCTCGGGCTTGGGGTCTCAGAGATGCTGTGAGAGTCAGTGAAGCAGGGACACCAGGTCTTCCTTGGGCCAACGTGATTTCTTATTTTTCCACAAAACAGCCACAGCGGCAGCCACAGCTAAACATGTATTGAGCACTTGTTGTATGCCTGGCACTGCAGTACCTCAGGCTTTGTCACATATTATCTCATTTAAACCTTGCAACCTCCATGTCATGGAAGAGGAACTGTTATTATTTTCATTGCACAGATGAGAAAACGGAAGCACAGAGGCCTAATAACTTCTCAGGGTCAGCTTAAGGATGCCAGTGAGTGAAAAATGTCCCTTGCTTTCTATTCATCTTTTTGACTTAAGTGTCTGAGGAAGAGAGTTTAATTCAAACCTTATTGCTGAGCACCCAACCTGTCTTCCTCCCCCCCGGCCCCCCAATCACAAAAACAAACAAGATCTGCCGCTAGGGAGATTGTTGAGGTCAGGGAGACGGGGGAACTGGCTCTGGGCTCTGCATGTGGTACCTGGGGTCCCTTTGCAGCCCTGGAAGGGCTCATCCTTGGGAGGACCTCCTTGAGTTGCCTTCAGCCCTGGCCTCAGCTGGAAACAGTTTGGATGTTTGCCTTTCTCCTCTGTGTCTGCAAGTACAGTTCTGTCTACCCATTTCTCTATTCATACCCCCATAGTTATTGAGGGCTTCCAAGGGCCTGATGCCGGGCCAGGCTCCCTCTTGGAGCCAAACTTGCGGCTGCTAGGACAAAGGAGCCGTCACATACTGGGGCACGGGTGTGTGTATAAAGTGGGTTTAAGATCATAGGCACAGGTAGGTTCCAAGGCAGGCAATCACTGCACAGGGGAAATGCTTATGCGAAGTAGCAACCCTTCATGTCTTCCTGGTGTAATAGTTTAAAGAGATGCAGAAAAATATGTAAATATGCCATGCATTTATTTTTTGCCAAACTGATGCCTAATAGCCTCTGCAAGCTGTTAGGAAACCTTGTCATACCTGTGTCCTGCTCTCCATCACAATTCCTCAGCTCAGCAAAGATCAAGCAGGAATTTGGTCAGTCTATTGTCACAGGAGGATTTTCTTCCCATGTACACATCAACTGCTAAAGATCTGAGAATTTAGGAAAAACAATCTCTTATCTTCAGACACAATTATATATTAATTGCAGCTGGCCACAGTTAGGCAGGATGTAGAGGGAATTAGACCAACAGGGCCTCTCAGATGGTTATGGAAAAAGGGAAATATTTTTAGGGCTTGCTAACACACATGCAGGCGCACACACACCCACCCACGCGGACACGCTCATTCACTTACTCTGCCCACGGACTTTATGCTATCAATAGATGCTCATGGATGCTATTTCTGTCCTGGCTTTCTGGATTTCTGTTCCTTCATGGAGCCTTGAGTCAGCAGTTCTGATCCTCAGCGCCTGGTTTTTGCTGCCTGGCTCACAAGTAGGGCAGCCCTGTGCCAGGTTCTGTCTCGATTGCTGCTGGCAGGCGTGGGAAGAAATTTACCCCAGATGCTGCAAATTCACCCCAGGGCAGTCACAGGTAGCCACTGTCTCTGCTCAAAATGAGGGAAGAACGGAGAGGCGTGGAGGTTCTGCGTTTGCTTTCTGTACTTTCATCTTGGAAGCATCTCCACCACTGGGCCACTGAGGGGAGCCCCTCCCACCACAGAGGCACAGATCCGCCCTTCCCAACCTGCTTCTCCAGTCTGGACTCAGAAACCAGCTTTGCTGTTGATTTTGGCAGCTGGGAGACCCTATCTCTGTTTACACCCAAATGTTTTCCTTAAAAGGTCTTTCATTCCTAGTACAAAGTAGCCTCTAAAACCAGTGACTTTCAACTGTAGAGGAACTCAGTGGATTAACACATCAACATTCAAACCAAATGCAATATTAAGCCTCTTTAAACAAGAACCAAAATATTTTTGTGGTGCTTACTGAATTTTCTGTTCTTCCTGGAAATAGTTTCCCGAGAAGAAAGATGTATAACACTGGTTATGTTTTTGATCCTAGACAGATGCCGTCACCTGGCTTAGGTGAGAGCGTTGGCTCTATCTTCTCAGGTTTAGAATGGAACTGGGCTTTATTTCGAAGTAGCAGCCTGAACTTTAGAGGCTGAGATTTCATTTGGCCACGTGTCTGCTGTGGGCCACCCTCTTGAATTTCGCCTGGGATCTTAAACCCAGTTTATAAAGGTAGTTACAGGAAGGACATCTGGGTTTTCTGAAGGAAACTGTTCACTGAGAAAGGCCACTTAAAATGAGTCCACTTAATAAATCAAAAGTTTTATAGGGAAAAACTTTTTTTTTGTTTTGTTTTTGAGACGGAGTCTCAGTCTGTCGCCCAGGCTGGAGTACGTGGTGCAGTCTCGGCTCACTGCAAGCTCCGCCTCCCAGGTTCACGCCATTCTCCTGCCTCAGCCTCCCGAGTAGCCGGGACTACAGACGCCCGCCACCACGCCCGACTAATTTTTTGTATTTTTAGTAGAGACAGGGTTTCACCATGTTAGCCAGGATGGTCTTGATCTCCTGACCTCGTGATCCACCCACCTTGGCCTCCCAAAGTGCTGGGATCACAGGCGTGAGCCACCGTGCCCGTCCAGTAGTGCGAAAAACGTTTTTAAGACTTCACTCTGAAAAGAAATGAAAAATTATGAAAATGATTGTATTTTATATTTAGCAAAATGTAGATTTTAGTGGTAACCACATGTTAATGCTTAGAATGAACAAAGGATTTGGGCAGATGTTTATTTATTTATTTATTTATTGCCAGATTTTCAATGCATATTCTTCACTTCACACCTGACTTCAGCTTAAGCAACAGGGTCACTCTTTCATAAACAGTTCTGAGGGCTTCTCTTGGTTCTTTCATCTTCACGTTCTCTCTTTGAAGCCACCTCTGTCCTCATCCTGGCTGAGTTTCTCTTCTTCAGTTGCTCACAGGTCTGACTGTGCCAGCTGCCCTTTCTTAGAGCTTTGGGGTAGGTTTTGAGCAATTCTCTGGTGTCACTTTAATTGACTCCATGACATCCTCCTCCTTCTTCCAGGTTTGCAGTTTTGCTTTCTGGTTGTTGGCACTGTATATTTGCTCCTTCAATCAGCAAGAGACTGCCAAAGACTAGACTTGTGAGGACATGACTGGGTGCAGTGTCTCACGTCTGTAGTCCCAGCACTTTGGGAGGAGAAGGTGGGTGGATCACTTAGCCCAGGAGTTTGAGACCAGCTTGGGCAACATAGTGAGACCACATCTCTACAAAAATTACAAAAAATTAGCCAGGCATGGTGGCACATGCCTGTGGTCCCAGCTACTCAGGAGACTAAGGCGGGAGGATCGCTTGAGCCCAGGAGGTCGAGGCTGCAGTGAGCTGAGATTGCGCCATCGCACTCCAGCCTGGGTGACAGAGTGAGACCCTGTCTCGAATAAAATACAGTAAAATAGACTTGTGAAGACAGGAGGAGCATGTGAGGGAGGATCAAGTCTATAAATGGTTACTTTGTTGATGACGTTGTCCTAACGCTGCCCTTTGTGTTCTCTTATGTAACCTCGTTAGCATGGAAACTTGAGTGGTGGGGACCCTTAGCGTAGGATGGGGGGACTAGAAACGCATCCTGGGAACTTTGTAGTTTTTGGATTTTGTTGATTGCCAGGAGAGCTGAGGAGCCCCTGCCGTGCTTGCTGACATAGCTATATGGAAGAATATTGTATTGGTGGGAGGATATTGTTGAAGGCATCAGCCACCATATACGTACAGTCACCTGGTGAAGGGCTTATGGGAGAATGCATGTTCAGAAAGTCACAACAGAAGCTGCTCATCCGTGGGATGGTCTTTTTTTTTTTTTTTTTTTGCTTTTTTTAACCTGTCAGATTTTGTGAATCATGTGACTGGTCATAGTTGTTGCCCTTTTTGCTTTGGCTGTTGGGAAACTTAGAGCCAGACTCGTACCCCACTCCTGCAAGAGCTTACGTCAGTACTTCCAGGCTCACCCCACTCCCTCTGGCTTTTACCCACCTTTTCTTCCTATATTTTCTTTGTTCTCTTGAATTGTGAGCTTAAATCCTTTTTGACATTAGGTAGGGTATATTCTCTCAAAAGCTACCTCACGAGTGTCTCCTACGATTTCCATCTCAAAAGAATGGAAATATCAAGCCAGCAATGATGTGTTTAAGAAAAAGAGGGCTGAATTAATTTGGTAAAGAAAGGAAGATTTTGAGAACCTTATTCAGTCTTTTTGAACATGGTATTTGTGTTACTGATTTTTTTTTTTTTTTCATATGTGATGAGAATTCTTAATGCTAACAACTTTTGTATAGCCCTGAGATTTTGGGGACTGGCCTCCCTCCCTCCTTCCCTCTTTTCTTACTTCCTTCCTATAGATATCACAGATTACAAATATATTCTGAATTCTTAATTTAAAAATAAAAGTGAATCTCAACTGGCTGCGAGATTACAGGTGGCTCACACTGGCAATCCCAGCACTTTGGGGGGCCGAGGCGGGCGGATCACTTGAGGCCAGGAGTTCAAGACCAGCCTGGGCAACATGGCGAAACCCCATCTCTACTAAAAAATATAAAAATTAGCCGGGTGTGGTGGCATGCACCTGTGGTCCCAGTTACTCTGAAGGCTGAGGCAGGAGAATTTTTTGAACCTAGAAGGCCGAGGTTGCAGTGAGCTGAGATTGTGCCACTGTACTCCAGCCTGAGCAACGGAGCAAGACTCTGTCTCAAGAAAAACCGAAAAAACAAAAGTGAGTCTCATTTCTCTTTACTGTCTTCTTTTCTAGCACATTTGGGTTACCTCCCTGGGTCTAATAGTACAATTCCCAGTCCTCTGCCTCTGTCATAACTGAATTGAAAGAGTTTTTCCCCTGAAGACTCGCCTGGAGAGCTGTCCTTGCTGGTGAAGAACTCTGAAAGGTCCCAGGTGTAAATATGGTGAAGGTAGTAGAAAGAGGTGCCGTAAATAGATCAGCCCTTTGCAAGGAGAGAACAAGAGAACCTTCTGGAAAAGATGGGGCTTCACTGAAGCTTGTGCTTAAGCCCAAGAAACCACTCAGACTCCCAAAGGTGAGCATGTGAGATTTCGTGCTGGCCTGTAAGAGGTTAACAGAATATCTGTACCGCTGCAAATAAACGAACGCAACCATCTTCTGCCTTTTCTCTATTCATCATAAGACAGAGTTTTGCCAGGACCTTCTCCCCGTCCTCTGAGGTCTCGGGCAGCATGTGTTTATGGGCTCTGGCTGTGTTTGGGGCACCCTGCATGGCTGGAGAGCAGAGACACAAGACACAGACACACCTGAGACTCTAACAAGGCAAGAAAGCACCAAGGCATCAATGTGCAGGCAGCTGAGGGAATGGGAAGAAAAGTCTGGGGGCTGGCAGGGAGCAGACCCCTCCGGGGAGTTGGGAGAGCCGGGCTGTGATTTTCTGGAGGAACTGAGAGAGATGGAGAAGTTGAGGAGGGGGCAGCTCCTCAGCAGTGAGGCCCCAGTGAGGACCTGGCCATGCTCCAATGCCGAATCAAAGCCAGGAGGTTGAATGGGGACTTTTTTTGCAAAGGCAGTGGACAAGCTTTGGAACAAGACTGAGTGATGTGGAAGTGTGTCCCCAAAGCCCAGGAAAGAGCGTCCATCCCGGGACCGTGACACCCGGGTAGAGAAAGCCCGGCACCGCGCCATTCTTGCCTGAGCCCAGGCTCTGTCCCTGCTCACAGGTACCCTGCTCATGTTGATGTGTGGGTGCTGCATTCAGGCCACACAGCTTCCCAGCTCTTTGAATGTTCGGCAAGGCAGTGAGCGTGCCTAGCTCAGTGCAGGGCTCAGGCGTTCAGGCACTGCTGGGTGCAGAGTTGTGTGACGTGGGGCTGGATGCGCGGGGCCTCAGGTGGAGTAACAAGATAACACTCTCAGAGACAGCCTAGAGCTGGTCTCAAGCTTGGTTCCCTGAAGAGAAGTCGCTGGAGTTTTGTCCAGCCTCCCTCCACTCCCCACCATGGTGTAGTGGGTGGTGGTGAAGACCCAGGGCTTGGAGGAGCCCTGTTCTCCATCTGTGTTTACATTCTTAGCTCCTCCAGATGGGTTTCTCTGTGATTTGACCTACTTTCCTGAGTGTGTGTGCTCGGGCTAATTAGCAGCTCGGGGTCCATTGGTAGTGTTTGGAGAGTCTCGCTGCTATGGCAACTGGAGACTCCCTGAGGCCAGAGGCAAAGGTGGAGCCCCTCACGTTTGTTTTTCTTGGGGTATCAGAGGGGTCTCAAAACTACTCGCAGTTTCTGACCATGGCTCAGTCCCTTGAACCTCTGTGGGACTGAAGAGGCTGCATTACATGGTTTATCTTTTGGCTACAGGGATTTGTCAGGTTTGCTGCTGTTTCTGGTAGGTGTCACTAAGTAATGTGAGAATAAGCTGGTTTCCACTTATAGGCCAAGCGCACAATAGGTGCATTAATATATGTTGAACTGCTTTTTAGAAATGATGGATGCATTCCTTGATTTATTCAGGTTTCTAGGGTGTCTTTGGGGACATCAGTAGGAAGGTTTGCAGTGGAGCCTGTCTTCGGGGGCCTAGAATATGTGGACTGTGGTCTAAAGGCCCCCAGGGGCTGTTTGAGTTCAGGATCTCATTAGGGCCATGCTTAGGAGTGGTGGGGTTCCCTGGATGGCTTCAATAGAACACATTGATTTCTTCCAGTTCTGTAGGCTGGATGTCTGAGATCAGGGTACCAGCATGGTTGGGGTCCTGATGAAGGCTCTCTTCCTGGCTTGCAGATGGCCATCTTCTTGCCTCACACAGCAGAGAAGGAGGGTTGGGAGGGGGGGTCTTGTGTCTCTTTCTCTTTTTATACAGGTATAATCTCATCTTGAGGGCACCCTTATGACATAATCTAATTCTAATTACCTCCCAAAAGCCTCACCTCCAAATACCATCCCCCTTGGGATTAGGGCTCGACACATGAATCTGGGAGGGAGGCACAAGCATTCGGTCCATGGCACAGCCCTTTCCCTCTCTGCTCATTCTCCCTCATTTTCTTCAGCTTTACATTTTCTGTAGGCCGAGTTACTAGATCACCAGCTTTGTTTTAAATTGTTTGTAAAGTCAGCATCAAAACGTCTTCAATGAGGGTCTGAGAGACTCTTCCATAAATAATTTACACAAACTAATCACACATGGGTTTTAGTTGCATCGACTGTAATGGTGCCCATATTCTATTTGTTTCTCTCCTGGTTTTTGTTTTTTTTGAGACGGGGGCTTGCTGTGTCACCCAGGCTGGAGTGCAGTGGCACGATCATTGCTGAGTGTGTGTGCTCGGGCTGATTACCAGCTCGGGGTCCATTGGTAGCCTCGACTTACTGGGCTCAAGTACATCAGTCTCCTGAGTAGCTGGGACCACAGTTACACACCACCACACCCAGCTAATTTTGTTTATTTTTTGTAGAGACAGGGTCTCACTATGTTGCCCAGGCTGGTCTTGAACTCCTGGGCTCATGCAATCCTCCCACCTCGGCCTCCCCAAGTGCTGGGATTACAAACGTGAGCCACGGTGCCCAGCCCCCCTCCTGGTTCTCGATTGTGTTTCTGACAACAGTGAGATGCTGTTGTCCCGCTAAGTAATGTACCCTGTCACTATGTCATAGCTTTTCAGTTGTTGGGATTCTACATAAAAGCACTTCACTTTAATGCTGCCTTAATTTCCTTTATGGTACTATACTTGGGGGAAATTTTTTTCTTATAAAGAAGAATCTTGGTCCTGGGCATTCATAGATGGTATTTAATTTACTTTTTCCAATGTCCTTGCAAAATAGATGCTTTTCCTCTTTTGTCAGCCGAGGAAATAAAGTTCAGTATGGTTAAGTTGGCTCAGGCCACACAGCTAACGAGGGAGAAGTCAGGATTTGAACTCCGGTCTCATTTCAAACCCTATCTTGTTATTGCAGCAGAACCTCTACCTACTAAGGGTAAGGACATTTAGATGGCTTTGTGCTTTTGGACATCATCTGAAAAATGTTTTTAAAAGTTGCCAGATGAGTTCTAATTGTGGTTCCTCATTTTTTCCTCATGTATTTTCTGAATACCAGGCTTGGCTGAAGGCCAGTCCCTAGGTGCCCAGGGAAAGGGCCACTTTCCTCAGAACAGTACCAGCCCAGGTTAGAGCTTACCAATGTTTCAGCTCCGCATGGTAAGCTTCTTTGGGCCCTCACCTGCATGTGGAGCCCAAGAGGTCTGTTTTCTGACAGCAAAACAACCCCCAGGGTGCTGAGAATGATGACAGGATGAACAGGTTGCAGGATCCTTGCCACCAAGTGACACCCTATGCTGACAATGAGTGACGGCTTCCCCGGGAGGTGCTTTCCAGAGCACGCCTCATCACGCCACCCCTGACAGCTACCTTCCCTGCAAGATTGACATAATCATTAGCTATTTTCATATAAATGCGAAAGTAAACCTTCTCAGTGTTTCCTGGAAATTTCATGTTGTTACATCCCACAGAATGATGTTGATCCTCTGGCATTCTGTTTGACGCTGATACTGAATAGGAGCAGTGGAAAGTCAGTCCCTGTGAAGCTCTGGAACTACCGTGACCTCGAGTGTCGGTATCAAAAGAGCCCATCCAAACGTCCTTGGCCACGTCGCTAGAAAACAGTGTATTGGAGGCAATTTTAAAATGCTTTGAACAATTTTGTTTTTATTTTCTTTTGCTTTTGGCCACAGTTGAGATACATTTTAGGCTCACCGCCCTGTGGGTGAAGAAAAGCTGGGAAAATGTGGAAGAGTCTTCCACTTACCCATCAGAGGTTCCATTTGAATTCAGTTGTGAGTCTGGGCTGGGAGCGCAGGAAGCGGTTGTGTTGAATGTACAGCACGAGGGGGACGGTGGGGTTCCCAGGTGTGCCCCAAACCTCCTGTACCTATACAGAGATGATGAACTCTTTCTCCAGCAGCCTTCAGTGAGGCGGCTCAGGAGCTCAAGCCTTGAGGGTTTCCCAGCCAGCCACAGGCCAGGGACGGGGATTTGGGGATTTGGCTGCTGGTGGGTGACATGCTGCCAGCCACAGAATGGCGCTGGGCGCTGGGAGCTTGGTGACGGGGTGTCACGGACATTCCTCCAGGCCCAGCCCCTGTTCAGAATCACAGAGCTGAGCCGATGCATGTCACGGAAAACTGCCTTTGCCCTGTACACGCATGCTGCATTAGGGGCCTGCCTTGGGCAGCTCAGCTGGCCAGGCGTCTGCTTGTTTAGGGTGAGCCTTTGCACAGGGCTTGGCTTTGTGGAGCTCATTTGGTGGCCAAAGATGGTGTTGCAGCCCCAGCCCGCTCGCAGGCCCAATACCTTTTGCTCCCTAGCTTGCCCCAAGCCCTGCAGACTATGCGGTGCAAAGGTCCCTGGAGGCCAGGCCCGGGCTGGCTGTGAGGGGAGAGCCAGGCCCTGCAGCTCTCCCTGGTACAGACCTCAGCTGCCTCCAGGGCCCAGGGCCTGAAGGAGGCAGAAGCCGGCGGTGGAAAAGGGCGCACGTCTCTCCCAGCGTCGTTCCCGCGGCCCGCTGCACCCTGTTTACCTGTTCCTCCAACCGTTCCCCTGGTCCTGGGCCGGGACAGACCATTTCCTCCTTCCTGGAGGGATGAGCCAGCAGGGCTGAGCCCCCCACTCTCGGTGGTCAGCCCACCCGACCACCACGCCCCTCCTTTCTGGGGCCCCAGCTCCCGGGCCGCGGCTCGTTTGCATTTCAAAGCTGCACAATGCGGGCGGTCCCGGCGAGGCGGGAGGGGCTGGGGCAGAGGGAGGGTCTTCGCCTCCCCACCCCCAGCCCCGTTTCCGGAGCCCGCGATGGAGCTTTGTGAAGATGCGGGCGTTGGGGCTGCTCGGTGATGATGACATCATCGTGTCACACACAGGAGCTGGCTGCCGGGGGGTTTAAGAGAAGAGCCTTTCGGACCACACCGGCGCTCACGCTCACACCCGCACGCCCCGGGCAGAGCCGCGCACGCCGGCCACACTCGGGCGCGCGCCGGCCACACTCGCGCGCACACATCCGCGGCGCTCGCCCCCCGGGCCCCGGCTCGGGCCGCGAGTCGCAGCTCCCTGCCGCCGCCGCCACGGATGCCCGCAGCTGCTCCCCTCTGCAGTGCAGCAACCCCGGCCGCCGGCCGGCCCGCCTTGGCTCCCGGCTGCAGGAATAGCGCCAGGACGCTGGCCCCACTCGCAGCTAGCTTGCACGCCAGGGCACAGCGAGGATGGGAGGGTCGCAGTCCCTGCAGCCAGCCCCAGCCAGCGACCTGAACCTGGAGGCTTCCGAGGCAATGTAAGTGCTCCGCCCGGGCCGCCCCGAGCCTCCCGGGGAGGAGGAGAGGATGCCCGGGCTTTGTTAGTGTCGTCTTTCCTAATGCCTGTGCAGTCTGGAGCCCAGGCTGGCCTAGGGTTCTCCGCAGCCTTGCAAGGCTTTACCTGGTGACTGCTCTGGGAGGAGCATCTGGTAGCCCCCAAGTTACCGCTGTGGGCAGAAACGATTCCCAGGAATTCGGTTTTGGTCGCTCAGCAGTGGGTGCATGGTCGGGGGCTTCTCCTGCCGTCAGCATCTTTCCTCTGCACCCCTGGCACAGTGGTATTGCCTGCAAGGGAACAGCCAGGCATCAGCGACTGCCTCCTCCTAGGAAGAACCCATGAGCGTGGCAGCTCCGGGGAGACAGCCCAGTTTCCGGGCAGCTACGCGTGTGGCTGGGCAGATAGCGTGGTGTGCTCTGGTGGACGTTCCGTCCAGTTAGCCCAAGCATCATCCACATACTCACTCTGGTGAACACTCGAGGACAAGGCCGCTTGCTATTATTAGTAAAGGGCCGAACCGTCCTGTCATTGGTGGAGGCAGTGCTTGGCTGTGCATCGATCCAGGAATCCGATCTTTTCTCTCAACCACAGAGCTAACGTGCTCAGAAGTGGCCTCTATCCTGGCTGAGTGTTTATTAGAATTCACGTTTCTGTTATGGTCGTCTCCATTACCTACCCAGGCATGTTTGGACGATGGGGCTTATTGAATGGGTCTGCCTGCCGGGTCGCATTTCAGCAACTCAGGCTTGTATCCAAAGTGGACCTCCCAGCCTCACCTGCCCGCCCCCCGCCTCTCCCCACCTTTTCCAGAGAGAAGACTGTTTCAGAGAAGAGTATTTTCTGGGGACTTGGGGTGGGGTAGTAAAGTGGTGGGTTCTTAAGAGTCATGGATGTGTAGATGAAAAGATGCTGGGGATTGGTCTGTGTGTTGTAGGAGGGATGGGGCCCCGAGGTGGGGGACTTCCTCAGTGGTCCCCCGACCCCTGGACTTCAGTGAGGAGCTGGCTCCGCGTGGTGATGTAATGCTAGGTTGAGCCTTGTGGTTTTCTGGGCTCCAGCTCTTTAGCAGGGAATCATTCTTCGGAGCAGGTGTGCACCCATCATTTGTCTTCACCCCTGTAGCTTGAGAAAGCATCGTCTTACAGTGGAGGTACATCGTGTTTGAGAATTTTCTTTTTAAATGTCAGGATCCTTGTGCTGCGCCTGCCTTATTCCTCATGCACGTGTAGTATTGCTAGGTGCATGGAAATACAACTTGAGTCTAGGCAGAAAAGAACCATTTTAACCTATTTTTTGTAAGTCTCTATAGTGGAATTGAGTTAATCAGTGATAGGCACTGGCTAGCTCTCCCAGCTTAGACCTCTCACAGCTCAGACCTATCTAGTAAAGAACTTAGGAAACAGAAAGGACAAGGTGACTGTACATTTGGGAAAATGTGCTCCTCAGTCATTAGAAATTCAGCTCACCAGTCCCTAACATCCCCGCCCTCTTTCTCAGCTGAGTTAATACATGATCAGTATTCTGTCAGGTGAGGGCTGAGTTTAGAGAGCTTCTGTTAGGTAACTGTGCCTTTTTGGATAAGGTCCCTTAAGGTTCTGCCCACTGGAATAGTGGTGTTTAAATAAAATTTCAGGCTGAATGACCACATTGTGATGGAAGCTGCTTATCAAATATTTTGACGGTTGAGTTGGTCCATATGCACCCGCCTGAGGCTTCTCTCCCTAGAACTGCTGCCTCTGAAATGTCTATAAATATAGATCTTTAAGATAGTATATTCACTCATTCACAAAATCCCACCCTCCATCCCATAATATTTTTGTTCTAAAAAAATGGAGAGAGAGGAAGTGTTTGGGGCCAGTGCCATTGCTAGCATCTGTCCTCTTCAAAACCCGTCTCTGCTCTCTGAATAACTGGGGCTTATTTTTCTGCTACAGATGTGCTCTTTTCCAGTCTAGAGGTTTTAAAAATATATCCCATTCGGAGAGTGCCTCTTTTCTGCCCAGACGCAGGTCTTTCTTGATAGTATGTATTTCCGTGCAGCTAAAAATGCATGCATGTGAATAATACACAAGATAGCAACGGAGTGTGGGGTCCATGGCAGGAAAGAGGTTGCGTTGTAAGATGATGCCGTCAGGGCTGCAGGGATGGTGACAAACACAGGGTGAGCACCTGCCGTGGGGTCCAGCTCCTGACAACCAGAATCTGGAGTGAATGTTTCCCTTTTTCTCTGCTGGTTCCCTGTGAAAGACTGGCTTAAGGAGGGCCATGGCGAGTGAAATCAAATCAAAAGATAGAGGATTTGGAAGTGACTGAAGGATTTTTTTTTTTTTTTAAAGCTTTAAGATTTCTTTCCTTCCAATTGCAGGTGTGGGGTGCCTCTGGGCAGCTTTTGTAGCTCCAGCTGACAGCTTCATTCTATGCAGGAGTGCATTGGCGTAGGGAGGGAGCGAGTTTTGTACCTCTCCTTTTGAGAACTCAAGCATCAAGATTGGAGCAGCAAAAGTCCCATGGGACTGGGGATTGAAGCCTGAGGATGAAGGTGCAAGTGGTGACCAGTTCCTTGCTACTCCCAGGGTGGGCCACACACGACAGCATCAGCTTCCCGAAGGGGCTTGCTAGAAATGCAGAGCCTCAAACCTCACCCCAGACCAGCTGAATCAGAATCTCCATTTCATCCAGGGACTGGTAAAGATGCCCAGGTGATTTGTAGGCATCTCAAAATTTGAGAAGCCATGAGCTGGTTCAGTCTTCCCTCCATCCTGTCCATGAGAAACAGCTGGCCACTTCTCTGACTGCTCCTATCTGGCAAAGAAGTTCTTGTAGCAATAGTGGCCATTTGTTTCTAAATAGAACATGGGTAGCAAGGGGAGGGACAATTCTCCCACAGAAAACACTGATTTCTCAGTATGGATGGTAGGAGACACAGGAATGGACAGGAAGTACTTTGAGTTAATGTGGTCTGCAGCTATCGATCAGACCTGCTGTTCATCCTTTGCGTCTGTGGCAGCCCCATGTGGTGCGGCTTCTGCTAAGTGAGGCAGCATTAGGTGCTTTGTCCTTTGTGTAGTTGGAGACACCTGTTTTAGGGGTTCCCTCAGCGTCCACCAAATCCCCACTTCCTGGCCACTGAAAACCACCCAGGGGGCCATTATCATCAGAGAGCAAAAGTGGTGGTTCTGTTGGCAAAGTCGGCCTGTCCCGACTGTTGCCCTACTCTCAAAGTGAGCACGTCCCTCGGCTCTGAAAAACAAATCATAAATATGGAAACCCATACTTCTGTAGACCCGTGGATCGAAGTAGAGGGGCCAGGGTGGATGGGAGAGAAGCGATGGAGGAGGAAGCAACAGGCTGTGTGATGGATGCGATGGGGGAGGGAAGAGAAGAGACAGTGGCAAGTACAAAGTGGAAGTTTCATACCCTGGTAGCTAAGAGAAAGAAGTGGCATTGGCCAAGACAGACAAGAAAACTGGATTGGGAGCTACTTTGGGGAAGTTGATGAGTTGGCTGAGATTTCAGAAGTGGGTGGGATCAGATGTAGCTGGAGAGAGGCCAGGCAAAAGAAGGATCTCGGGTACCACCGCAGTAGGTGGAGAGATTGGAGCTCTCCACGCATCTATGGTTAGAAGTGGGGTTCTGGTCCCTTCCCTCATGTGGTTCCTGACCTTTTCTTTGGGAGCTGTAGAGAAAATCCGATGACTCTGATCCTGCCCCTCCTGTCTCGCAGGGTTTGTCAGAGGTGAGATGCCACATCTGTAAAGACTCCGAGAAAGACATAAGTGCCAGAAAACTGCAAAAGTGGAAATGCCCTGTGCCTGAAATTGCCAGCCTGTCAGTCACTCAGAAGGCCAGGAACAGCCACTAGGGCTCCAAGCAGGAATCTTTCTTCAGCTCTCATTAGATCTTTTTCTTTTTCTTTTTTTTTTTTTTTGAGACAGTGTCTCACTCTGTTGCCCAGGCTCATATGTAACAGTGTGATCGGCCGGGCGCGGTGGCTCAAGCCTGTAATCCCAGCACTTTGGGAGGCCGAGACGGGCGGATCACGAGGTCAGGAGATCGAGACCATCCTGGCTAACACGGTGAAACCCCGTCTCTACTAAAAATACAAAAAACTAGCCGGGCGAAGTGGCGGGCGCCTGTAGTCCCAGCTACTCGGGAGGCTGAGGCAGGAGAATGGCATAAACCCGGGAGGCGGAGCTTGCAGTGAGCTGAGATCCGGCCACTGCGCTCCAGCCTGGGCGACAGCGCAAGACTCCGTCTCAAAAAAAAAAAAAAACAGTGTGATCGCAGCCTCAACCTTCTGGACTTAAGGGATTTTCCCACCCCATCCTCTCAAGTAGCTGGGACTATAGGCACACATCACCATGCCCAGCTATTTTTTTTTTTTTTTTAATAATTTTTTTGTAGAGACGGGGCCTTGCTATGTGGCCCAGGCTGGTCTCGAACTCCTGGGCTCAAGTGAGCCATCCGCTTCAGCCTCCCAAGGTGTTGGGATCACAGGCATGAGCCAGCGCACCCAGCCATAGATCTTTTTCAAGGCTTTGTTTCTTGAGACAACCCTTAGCTAAATCCTTTAGCTTAGATGACAGCATTCCTAATGTGGGTTGCAGTCAGTTTCTGAGTTCCTGGAGGGAAATTTTACTTTCAGTATTACTGTTGGACACAATAGAGTTTTTTCTCCCCTAAAATAGAATAAGCTGCAAAATTATCTGTAGAGTGGGAGGGGGAGATTGAGTCCCAAAGGAAGCTTGGGTGCATTTTCCCCTGCCATTATTCCTAGATATCACCAGTGTGGCCCTGTGCCCATGTTCGTAAGGATCCTGGGCCTTCACTATCGTCTCTGTGGTACTTGCCTGGAGGCTTTCTCTTAGGTGGGCTGAAGGCAAATATATTCCGAGGTCCTCCAGGTAGCTACCAGTCATCCAAGGGGCCATGCCATGCTGGGGCCCTGGGACAGGGTGCCCTGTTGAGGATAGGGTGAACAGCTAGGACTTGGATACTGATTGAATGTGGCACTGCAGGTAAACATCAGATCAAGGTCAGTGGATTCTGGGTCACTTTTCTCCACCAACCCTTCCATTCCCATCCCTGTGTTTCTTTCTACTGTCTACAGCCTGTTTCTGTGGCTAGATTTTTGGTTGCCTAGGAAACAACTTTATTCTGAAACATGATTGGCTGTTCTTGCCAAATGGATTTACCCAAGCTAGGGCAGTGTTCTGGGGTAAGCAAGCGATGCTGAACAATTCTGTTTCTTCCCTTTAAGATTAATGGTGAGGACTTAGGCATTGTAAGCGATTGTTCTGTGAAAACCAATTGTTCATGGACTGATGCTTTTGTTTCAGGTTGGACAGCGGTTTAGGGGAGACTGGTTGGCTACAAAGAACTGACTGAGTCAGAACTGCTTACACATATCCATCCTGTGTTGGAAGCAGTAGCTCAGATGACATTTCTGTTTATATTTACAAATTCACTTTAGCAGTTGTGTCTGGAGTGCAGGTGTGTGCTATTTAAACGCCATTGCCAAATATGGAAACAGAGCTGATGCTGCAGTGTTGAAACCGGGAGTGAAAAGCCCGCCGAGCAGGCTCAGATTCAGCAGAAACTCTTGTGTGCTGTGTCTGTGTGCTAGGTTTTTTTCATTATAGAAATAACTATATCCCTTAATCCTGCAAGGTGGGTGACTTTTATAGATAAGGAAACTGAGTCCTCTGGATGGCTCAAATTAAGGGGTCAACAAACTTTCCATAAAAGACCTCATAGTACATATTTTAGGCTTTCCGGGCCATTCGGTCTTTGTGCAACATCTCTGCTGTTACAGTTCAAAAGCAGCCAGAGACAACATGTAAATCCATGTTCTGTGAAAACATGCTCTATGAAGTTTTAGTTCTAAAAACAGGCTGCAGGTTGTAGTTTGCTGATTCCTGGTTATACGAATGGTTGGTACAGGGCTCAGACTTATGTCCCCTTTGGCCTGGCAGTCTTTGTTTTCTGTTCTTTCTCTCTAAGACATCTCATTTATGCTGATGGACTTAAATAATATGTGCTGATAATGCCGCAGTTTATATCCTTCCCTCTCATCTGAGCACTGTAATTTTCCTTTTTTTTTTTTTTTTTTTTGAGACAGGGTCTCACTCTGTCACCCAGACTGGAGTACAGTGGCACAATCATGGCTCACTGCATCCTTCACCTCCCAGGCTCAAGTGATGCTCCTGCCTCAGCCTGCCAAGTAGCTGGGAATACAGGTGCATGCCACCATGCCTGGCTAATTTTTAAATTTTTTGTAGAGACAGGGCCTCCCTATATTGCCCAAGGCTGGTCTTGAACTCCTAGGCTCAAGTGATCCTCCTGCCTTGGCCTCCCAAAGTGCTAGGATTACAGGCATGAGCCACTGTGCCCAGCCTTAATTCAGTTGTTTACTTCATATCTCCTCTTGGATTTCTCCTGGATAGCTCGGGCTCAACATGTCCAATGTAGAACTCTGATGACCATCTTCCTCTCAAAAGCAAAAACAGATGTACATTTTAAACAAACCCAGCCCCACCCCTGCTTCCTCATCTCAACACCTGGCATCTCGTTCACCCAGGTGCTCAAACCAGAAACCTGATGATCAAGTGTTTTTTTGTTTGTTTGTTTGTTTCTTTTTTTGAGCCGGAGTCTCACTCTGTCCCCTAGGCTGGAATGAAGTGGCATGATTTCAGCCACACTACAGCCTCCGTCTCCCAGGTTCAAGCAATTCTCCTGCCTCGGCCTCCCAAGTAGCTGGAAATACAGGCGCACGCCACTGTGCCCAGCTAATTTTTGTATTTTTAGTAGAGACGGGGTTTTAATTCTGTATTTTTAGTAGAGATGGGGTTTCACCACGTTGGCCAGGCTGGTCTTGAACTCCTGACCTCAAATGGTCTGCCCTCCTCAGCCTCCCAAAGTGCTGGGATCACAAGCGTGAGCCACTGTGCCTGACTGTGGTAATTAAGTCTTATCTTCCCTTTTCCCTCACCTCTCTTTTTTCTAGAACAGTCCACGTCCTTGGACTTCCATGGTTAAAACCTGTATCTGCTTCCCATTGCTTTTAGTCTAAAATCCAAACCCCTTGCTAGCGCCTCCAGGCCCTGCCACCTGGCTCCCACCCCTCCTCCCCTCGCCTGATGTTCACCAGGACTCTGGTCGCCTGTCAGTTCTTTGAACACACAACGCTGTCTGGCCTCAGAGACTTAGCACGCTCCATCCACTCCCCTCAGCGGGCATCTTCTGCTCTGTCCCTTGGCTGGTCTCTTTTTTTCCTGCCTTTATCTCCCTCCACCCAAGGAAGTTGCTGGCTGGGTAGACCAGGAGTCTGCTGCAAGCGCTGCAGGGCTTGTGAGGAGGCTGGCATGTGGCCGTGAGCAATAGATTACCTTTGTTCCTGCATTTTTAGCCTTTACAAAGGAAAGCAGTGGGTCTTTTACAAAGGAAGGTGGGTCTTTTGTACAGTACACCCCGTGGGTGTGCAATAAATCCAGTGGGGGTGGTGGGCCTCCCTGCAGGTTTTGTACCTGTCTGCCTCCTTATTCAGAAGGTCTTGTTTCCTCTGAGTTTCTGCTTTTGCCTTTTCCTCTGCTTTCTCCTTAAATGGAAGTGGATGGATGCAGCTCTTCTTGCCTAAAACAGAAGCCTTGGGCTCTGGGCAGGGCAGTGGGGGCTGAGGTAGGGGGGTGGAGGGAGGGTGGGGTGGCCCCTCTGCTCAGGGTTTCCCGGAGCCCTGCTGACAGGCAGTCACAGTGGCTCTGTGTCCTTATGGGGCCAGGAACTCAGGCCAGCTGCTGGGCCAAGTTTACCGTCAACATTCCAGCTTCACTTACTCCAAGGTGTTTGTGGAGTTCCAGAGTCTGTGGATGTTAGAACTGGAAACATCAGGATTTTAGAAATAACAGAGGCTTTAAATCCCCCAGCACATCATTTGTGAAATATCACTTAGGTCTTTCCGGCTAGTCATTATTCAAAGTAAGTCAGGTAGTCATTTTAATCTTTTCCCTTTAACTTTCAATGCGCTAAAAGAAAATGTTTGTAGGTGGACGTATCATTTGGTAAATTCAGATCAGAGGCCTCTTCCCACGTGGTGAAACAGCTTAGATTGCAAATTCTTTCTCCCGTGAGGAAATGCAATGGATGATTAATTTGGGAATAAAAATGAGCCTCCTTGGCCCAGGCCCGTCCATGTATCTTTGCTTTGAAGTATTTTTTTCTTTTCTGTCTCCATGTAGCTCCTTAGGGATGTTCTAGAGGTCGGTTCCAAGGAGGGTGGGTGTTTACTGTGTTTAGCCCAAGTGGAAAATAGTTGTAGCCGTCTTCAGAGAAAGTTGACCCCTCCTGAGGCCCAGCAAGCCCAGAGGTGGTTGGACAAATATATGGGCTCTAGGTACCCGACACCTGTTGAGACTGGCCTGAGTTAAAACCATCCAAGCCTGAATGTAGAGCCCTAGGGATGAGCTAGGTTGTACTCAAGGCTGCAGGGATATGACCCGTGACTGCTGGGCTCTTAATGTTATGTTTTGACTCATGGTTACAGCATGCTATTGGTCTAGGTTGAAGCTTGACATTTAGAAAATACCTGGGCTGCTCTCCGATTGCTGCTGGGGAGAGAATCAGGCAGGGGAGGGCACAGTCTGTTGTTGCTGCCCACCCAGGAGGAGCTGAGTTTGCTGCTGCAGTCCTGTGCCAGCACCACCCTTCATGGGGCTCCGATCTGGGTCTCTGTACTTGAGAAACAGCCCACACCCAAGGGGCTCCAGCCTCTCACGGTGGCTCCTCTGTGCCACTTATCCAGGCCCCTGGTGGAAGCTGCACGTTGTTCATTGTTCTGCATTAAAGGGAGGTGCCTACAGTGGTCTGGAAGTATTTTCCCTCCGGGAAGAAGGCGGGAGAGGTTGGCTTTATTGGCTTTACTTTAGGGAGAACATCTGCGCACATTTAGACCCTGCATGGAACTTCCCAGCTGAGCCTCTTTCAGAAGAGGATCCTGTGACTGCCCATTGCCTTTCATGAATGGCCCTAAGATGCCATCCTGGGGCGCGGGGCTGCTGAGGGAGTGAGGAACATCCATCAAAGCACCAGGCTCTTGTGGCAGGAGGAAAAGCCAGGAGTGCACAGAGGGTGAGCGAGAGGCAGCCGGGGAGGGCAGGGGGTGAGGGGCAGGCCGTCCCTTTGGCATTCTGGCCCCTGCGTGAGAGCGCTGCGTTTGGACCCCCAAACCAGTGACTGGTGGAGTTTGTGTGAGCAGGTGAAGGCTTGTGACCAGGAGCCTGGGGCCAAAAGAGGTGTTTCTGAGCAGAGCTGCACCCAGAACATCCTTAGACAGGCTTTGCCTGTGGCGTCAGCCTGGGTACCTTTGGTTGCAAGTAGAAAAAAAAAAAAAAACAATTCAAACTGACGTAGAGAAAAGAGGGCATATATCGCCTGTGCCGGACAGGTGGGATTCCTCCAGGGGTAATTGCCAGGATGGCTTTAGAAAAATGGGCCCTCCTCACCCCAGAAAACCCCAAAAAGCCCAAAGCATCAGAGTTTTTGGGTTTTAGAATCACCTTTGATCTAGAACAGCTGACTTACTCTTGTGGTTTCCTGGGGCTGCCTCATCCTCTCTGCAGCCTTCTTGACAGACATACTGGCTTCCAGCTGCCAGGGGAGTTCCCAGATCCAGGCTGGGGAGGTGAGGGCCCTGAAAGGAGAGCCGGGCTCTACACGCTGGGCTTTGGCTTGGTCCACGAATGCCCCTTGATAGCTCAGCTCAGACTCCTGCCCTAACTGGGAAGGCCATGGGAGGCAACCTGCTCCTGGGGCGACTTCCAGGTCTGGCACTTGTTGCGAGCATCTTTACGTGCCAGGGCACAGCCTAAGGGAAGTGACACGAGACACAGGAGAGGCAAGGGGCTGGAGGAGTGTGGTCATACATGGCACTGTGTTCCTAGGAGCCGTGCTGCTGATGGCCCTGGCCAGGGTCATTGGGGAAGAGCACCAGGCAAGAAGGGAAAGCGTGTCTGTGGAAGGTGGTCCTTCGCTTGCCCTGTGAGATGAGGGGAAGCAGGACTTCAGGAGCCAGAGGTCTTCCTTCTCCACGCCCTTCCTGCCCAGCCTTTCTGGTAACAGATAAGGGAAGAGCGTGGCTGAGCCTGCTATGGAGCACACACCACGAACACCAGCCCCCTCTCTGGGGCACAGCTCTTACCCTCAGCCCCATGCACGTTCCAAGCTCCATGACCTGGGGCCAGCAGCCACCTGCTCCCATAGACAGGGAAGTGGGCTAGGCTGGGCTGGGCTGAGCCAAGCCAAGCCTAGGCTGCAGCCAGCGGAGCTCTTCTGCCCGGCGCCTCCTCCCTCTCTCCCTTTGTGGGATGGGACTGTCCCTGTTGTCCTGGTCATGTCACAGGGCTTGGTGAACTGTCCAAGGGTTCTTTGTCCTGATTGTGGTTCTTTGTCCTGATTGTAGTTCTTTGTTTCCTCTTTGTTTTTCCAGTGGGTGCGACTATCAGTCCATATCTGTGACCTGCATATTTTACCTGGACCAACAAGACAGGTGGCCTGGAGGCTGAGGGTGTGCCTGGTAAACTCAGCCAGCATTCCCAAGATAGAGCCTGCCCAGATCAGCCCTAGCCAGCAATCTCTGCTGTTAAGAACAGTGCAGCGCTTTGGCAATACCTTCCAGAAAAATAGCTAGCGGGCAATGGCACTTGCTCAGCGCAGACCTGCCCTAGGTTTCTGGACACGTGACAGTGCCCACTCACTCCATGGACTTGACACGACTGGCATTCAGGGCCTCATTTGTGATGTCAGTGAAATGGAATTAACACCCCATCTCCCTCTCTGTTGCTAAATAATTCTGTAGGTAAGAAAGAGAATACATAAGTGTTTAGGGAACCAGGAGAAGAATTGGTGCATAAAACGTTCGTGAAACACTGTGCTCTTGTTTTTTTTAATTGACAAATAAAAATTCCATTGTAGAATGGCTAAATCAAGCTAATTAGTGTATTACCTCCCCTACTTTTTGTGTGTGTAGAATACACTTAAAATCTACTCTTAGCAATGTTCAAGTATATAGCACATTGTTATTGACTAGATATAGTCACTAAGTTGTACTTAGTGTAACTGTTGAACTAACCAGTAGTTGAACTGATTTCTCTTAGCTGACTGAAATTTTGTGCCTTTGACCAACATCTCTCCCCCATGTCCCAGCCTCTAGTAAACAGCATTCTACTCTCTGTTTCTGTGAGTTTGGCTTTATTTTAGATTCCCCATGAAAAGGAGATCACTGTGGGTTTCATTTATTTTTAAATTTTATTTACTTATTTTGAGACAGAATCTTACTCTGTTGCCTAGGCTGGAGTGCAGTGGCAGTCATGGCTCACTGCTGCATCAGCCTCCCCAGGCTCAGATGATCCTCCCATCTCAGCCTCCCTAGTAGCTGGGACACGCCTGGCTAATTTATGTATTTTTTATAGAGATGGGGTTTCTGCCATGTTGCCCAGGCTGGTCTCCAGCTCCTGAGGAAACAGTTCTCCTGCCTTGGCCTCCCAAAGTGCTGGGATTACAGGCATGAGTCACTGCACCTGGCCCGGTTTTGTATTTTAAATACAGCATAATTTTTGGTGAAGAAAAACACTGAAACACTGATGCATTGTGGGAAAAGATACATTAGTTAATGTGGGAAAGGATACCTTAGTTAATGTGGGAAAAGATACATTGGTTAATGTGGGAAAGGATACATTAGTTAATGTGGGAAAGGATACATTGGTTAATGTGGGAAAGGATACATTGGTTAATGTGGGAAAGGATACATTAGTTAATGTGGGAAAGGATACATTGGTTAATATGGGAAAGGATACATTAGTTATCACTCCTGAACTGTTTGTGACAACAAGGAAACCCCTTCATGCCCGCACTAACCCTCAGAAACAAGCCTGCTCAGACCCCGTTCTGTCCAGAATGCTGTTTCTGTTCTTTGTGCTCACTCCTTGGGTTCACATGTTGCATTTCTCAATGTAGGCTCGAAATTATGTGAATTTTTATTTTTCTGGATACTGTTTTTCTTCCACTTCTTCAAATGTGACTATGCTTTCAAAACTTCAGACCTTAAATGCCTGACAGAGTAAGAGGAAAGGAACCGAAGGCATAGGGGTGACCAGGTACAGATTTTCCTGGAGACTGTCTGAATTGTCTACAACTCAGGGACCCAGCAAAATACCTTCTCACTATCCAGAGGTAATATTTTATTGGTCAAAAATTTTAGAAGATGGGCCGGGTACAGTAGCTCAACACTTGTAATCCTAGCACTTTGGGAGGCTGAGGCAGGCAGATTACTTGAGCTCAGGAGTTAGATACTAGCCTGTGCAACGTGACCAGCATGACAACATGGCAAAACCCTGTTTCAAAAAGTACAAAAATTAGCTTGGTGTGGTGGCGCACGCCTATAGTCACAGCTGCTTGGGAGGCTGAGGTGGGAGGATCACTTGAACCCAGGAGTTGAGGCTGCAGTGAGTCGTGTTTGCACCACTGCACTCGAGACTGAACAACAGAGTGAAACCTTGTCTCAAAAAATATGCGCGCACACACACGCACACACACACATATATGTATATGAAGATGAAATTGGAGTAGTCAAGTTGTAAGATAGAAAAGGCCAAAGTGGCAGAATGGTAGCTGCGATGAAGATTGGGTGCCACTCAAGTTGACTTTCATTCTGAGTTTTCACATTTGTAAACTCAGAGGTCTGGCTCTTTTAATATATGGGTCCTTATTCTTAGAAGTAAGAGGCTGGCTTTGTCATTTAGGATTGTTTGGAAATTGGCATTCCTGAAATTCTCCCTTCGGGTCCTCCCTGATCAATAAAGAACTTTGGTTCTTACGCCCAGATGGACAGTGGTTTTGTGCATCAGAGGCTCCCACAGGGGAGTTGTTTGAAATAGGCTGGCTCTTGTTTTGTGAGGGTCTAGGGGACTCATGCCAGCGCTCACAGCTCATCCTAGCTAAAGAGAAAGAGTCACATCATATGTGTAGACAAAAATAGACTTTTTTTCTCTGTAAAATGTGTTGGCCTTGTAGAGAACCATGCAGATTCAAGCTGCTCAAAGGCCTGATGTGGCCCCAGGAAGCCAGAATTTGAATGAGATTAGTCACAGCAAGTCAGCAAATGTAGGAGATGGAAAACTGGCTTCCTCTGCCCACCTAGGTTCTTTGACTGGGCTACAAATTAAATGGACATAAAATAGATTAACAGGAGAAAAAACACAGTAATTATGTGTGTACTCCTGGGAGTCCTACAAAATATGAGACTCAAAAGAAGGGTCAGAAGAGGGAAGCTTATGTAGCACCCTGAGCCACAGAAAGGAATAGGGGCCTGGGGTTTCTGGTGGGTGGTGGAGACAACTTATGGAAGGGTGAGGGGAGGAAGTGTAGGGTGAGTAAATGTGGTCTTGTTATGCCTATAAAAATCTCTTGGTTCATCACAGGTGCCTGGAGCAGCCCCATTTCCTGATAGAGATACTTTACTAATGTAGATTTTCTTAATGGATATCAATGTGTTTTACAAAAGGACAGCTTTTCAGAGCTACTCCTGTGTCTGCAGTTTCTCAGAATAACCAGCCCCAGATATGACAAGCATAGTTTGGGGTGGTATATTCTGGTCTCCTACAGTTATATTTTGGGGTGCTATGTCCTGAGCCCAACACGGAAAAGGAGGGCAGTAGGAATTTAAGAATTTCAGATAAAGTATTCTCATTTTGGAAGGCGCAGTGGAGGGAGGCTGGAACAGAGAGAAAGTCAACTGCATTTGGAAGATGCAGTTTGAAAAACAATGAGATGATTGTGCACAGGGCCTTTTAAAAATTATAATGATGGGAGGACGGAGTTGCAGAGATGATGGCACGAACCTGTAATCCCAGCTGCTTGGGAGGCTGAGGCAGGAGGGTCACTTGAGCCCAGGAGTTCAAGGCTACAGGGCACAATGATTGTACCTGTGAATAGCCACTGCATTCCAGCCTGGGTAACATAGTGAGACCTGTCTCTAAAATAAATCAAATGATGGCGCAGGGAGTGGATGGCTCAGAGGTGAAAGGTTTTCTGAGCAGCAGGAGAATGAAGCTGGGGAGGAGATAAGGCCCAAGCCTCTGGGGCTGTGATCTGTGATCACAAACAAACAGCATTGTTCTGTCACAGGAAGAATTGGGAGTGTGGATTTCAGAGGTGTACAGGGGCAAAACTTGAGCACGGCCCTTCCAGAACTGCCATGGTCCCTGCTAGAAGCTCCAGATCCTGGGTTGAACAACACGCCCCAGATTCACTGAGGAGGCGATGGAGCAGCATTTCATGCCTCTGGGAGGCCCCTAAACCCTGTGTTCAACCCTGGGTTCGGGTGTCAGGAAGCAAATTTGCCAAGATCAAAGGTGGACAGCATTTGATATACAATGATAGGATGGCTGAGCTCACCTCTGGACATCTTAGACTTTTTGGGCTGCTGCAACAAAATCCCATAAATTGAGTGACTTATAAATAACATAAATTTATTTATTTATTTATTTATTTATTTATTTATTTATTTATTTATTTATTTATTTATTTATTTTTTGAGACGGAGTCTTGCTCTGTCGCCCGGACTGGAGTGCAGTGGCTGGATCTCAGCTCACTGCAAGCTCCGCCTCCCGGGTTTACGCCATTCTCCTGCCTCAGCCTCCCGAGTAGCTGGGACTACAGGCGCCCGCCACCTCGCCTGGCTAGTTTTTTGTATTTTTTAGTAGAGACGGGGTTTCACAGTGTTAGCCAGGATGGTCTCGATCTCCTGACCTCGTGATCCGCCCGTCTCGGCCTCCCAAAGTACTGGGATTACAGGCTTGGGCCACCGCGCCCGGCCACATAAATTTATTTCTAACAGTTTCGTAGGCTGGAAAGTCTTAGATGAAGTTAGATTTGGCTTATGGCCAGAGCCTGCTTTCTGGCCCATAGCACCTTCTTGCTGTGTCCTTGCATGGCAGCAGGAGTGAGGGATCTCTCTACGGCCTCTTTTATAAGGGTTTTTTCCTTTCCTTTCCTTTCCTGTCTTGTTCTGTCCTGTCCTGAGACGGAGTTTTGCTTTTGTCGCCCAGGCTGGAGTCCAGTGTCGCAATCTTGGTTCACTGCAACCTCCACCTCCCAGGTTCAAGCGATTCTCCTGCCTCAGCCTCCCTAGTATCTAGGATCCCAGGCACACGCCACCACGCGTGGCTAATTTTTGTATTTTTAGTAGAGGCAAGGTTTCCCCATGTTGGCCAGGCTGCTCGCAAACTCCCGACCTCAGGTGATCCGCCATCCTCGGCCTCCTAAAGTGCTGGGTTATAGGCATGAGCCACCGCACCTGGCCAGTTCTTCCTTCTCTCTGATGCTGGATCAGCGCATCCTGTGCTGAGTTAAGAAAACAGGATAAAGGGTCAGGTGCAGTGGCTCACGCCTGTAATCCCAGCATTTTGGGAGGCCAAGGCAGGTGGATCACTTAAGGCCAGGAGTTCGGGACTAGTCTGGCCAACATGGCGAAACTTTGTCTCTACTAAAATTCCAAAAAATTAGCCATGGGGTGTGCCTGTAGTCCCAGCTACTCGGGAGGCTGAGGTGGGAGAATCACCTGAGCCTTAAAGTTTGAGGCTGCAGTGAGTGGTGATCAGGCCACTGCACTCCAGGCTGGGCAGAGTGAGACTCTGTCTCAACAAAACACAGGATAAACCCCTACTTTTTTTTTTTTTTTTAAATGCAACTTATATTAAAAGTCCAAGTGAAACCAGAAGTGTGACTTTTAAGTAGCAGGAACATTGAGATAATGGAAAACTTGGAGCCTTTGATGAAGGAGATTTGAGAAAACAAAGCACAAATCTGCTCTTTAACACCTTGCCATGAAAGTTACAGAACGCTGAAGCGTGTTTATAAGTCAGAAGTCTGAAAGTCATGATGAAGAGGAAAAGCCAGGTGACTGCTGTCAGATTCAATACCTTATCCTGTTTCTTACATCATGAAATTGAGTAGTTCGTTGGCAAGAAGGTCAGGTCTGAGCATCTATTTTAACTCTTAACCTTGAGACACTGATGCTTATGTGATGTGGGAAATTGTATCTGCTCATTAGAGCTCTGATATGTAATGGAAATCTGAGATTACTTATCTGCCTTGTCATATTTAAACCACTGATTATGGCTCTGACATTTTTGTTACTCTTCAATCAACCAGTATATAAAAGATTCAGAATCTCTGAGAATTAAGAAAAAGCTATTATCTTCCTGGTATCAGTTATAGTGCAAGTAAAAAGCAATGCTTTTTTTAGCCAAAACTTTCCAAAAGTACAGGTTGGGATCTCAGATTTTTCCTTGATGCCCTTCACTTTAACCCTTACTTTTTTTTTTTTTTTTTTTTTTTTTTTTTAGGTGGAGTCTCGCTCTGTCACCCAGGCTGGAGTACAGTGGCGTGATCTTGGTTCATTGCACGCGCTGCCTCCTAGGTTCACACCATTCTCCTGTCTCGGCCTCCTGAGTACCTGGGACTACAGGCGCCCGCCACCATGCCCGGCTAATTTTTTGTATTTTTAGTAGAGACAGGGTTTCTTTCACCATATTAGCCAGGATGGTCTCGATCTCCTGACCTCCTGATCCGCCCGCCTCGGCTCCCAAAGTGCTGGGATTACAGGCATGAGCCACCGTGCCCGGGCTAACCCCTACTTTTACGTGTGACTCAAACCCGGCCACTTCTCACCTTGGTGGCGAGCAAGCTCCATACCCTTCTGCTTCCACTCCTGCTCCTGCTGTTCTCACAGTTGTCAGAATGGCCTTCTGAAAACAACTCGGGGGCCAGGCCTGGGGGCTCATGCCTGTAATCCTAGCACTGTAGGAGGCCAAGGCAGGAGGATCACTTGAGCCCAGAAGTTTGAGACCAGCCTGGGAAACACTGGGAGCCCCCGTCTCTGCAAAAAAAATGTTTTTAAAAAATTAACCAGACGTGGTGGCTCACACCTGTAGTCCTAGTTACTTGGGAGGCTGAGGTGGGAGGATCACTTGAGTTCGGTAGTTTGAGACCAGCCTGGGCAACATAGGGAGCCACCATCTCTACAAAAGATTTAAAAAATATATAGCCGGGAGTGGTGGCATGTATCTGTGGTCCCAGCTACTCAGGAGGCTGAGGTTGGAAGGATCGCTTGAGCCCAAGAGGTCGAGGCTGCAGTGAGCCGTGATTGCGCCACCGCACTCCAGCCTGGGCAACAGAGTGAGACGGTGTCTCCAAAAAAACAGCAACTCAGGGCAAGTCCTTTCCCTGTGTAACCCTCAGTGACTTTCAGACTCCTCATGGGTCTCAACGAGGCCAGGTGATTGTCATTGTTACCCTCCTCTCGGGTCTTCTGACAGACTCCTCCTCCTTGCCCACTTTGTTTTCTTAAATGGCCTGAAGCCCATTCCTTGCACCTGCCTCTCCTTCCCCTTCCTACCTCAGGGCTCTTCATCTTTTTGTTCTCCCTGCCTGAAACTTTCTTCCCCCTAGTTCTAATGACTGACTCCTTTTTCACTCTTCATGTCTTAGCTTTGAGAAGCCTCCCTTCCCAGGGAGTACAAGAGGAAGAATTTTTTTTTCTTTTTGAGAAGGAGTCTTGCTCTGTCGCCCAGGCTGCGTGGAGTGCAGTGGCACGATCTCAGCTCACTGCAACCTCCGCCTCCCAGGCTCAAGCAATTCTCCTGTCTTAGCCTCCTGCCTCAGCCTCTCCTGCCTCAGCTGGGATTATAGGCATGCACCCCCATGCCCAGCTAATTTTTGTATTTTTGGTAGAGGCAGGGTTTCACCATGTTGCCCAGGCTGGTCTTGAACTCCTGACCTCAGGTTATCCACCCACCTCAGCCTCCCAAAGTGCTGGGATTACAGGCATGAGCCACCACGCCCGGCCAAGAGGGAGAAATTTTAAGGCATCCTAGAGCCTAGAACAAACAGTACCAGGCAGCCCTTCTTCTGTTTGGCTGATTATAGTTTCTCTCTTGAGTGGCTGTGAATTAATTCAGTAAATATTCACGTGAAATTTATTGCTTAGTTTTACAATCCCTTGCCCACAGCCACTTTAGCAGTATGTGTCTGTGCATGTATGTTATACAGGGCACTGTGGGATGTGTGGGAAGAGCAAGAAAATCACATTCTTTTTGCATAGCTCTGTAAACTCAGGAATCATTGGTACAGCTGTCCCCTGGCTCCTGGGAGCGTGGCCGTGCTTTATGTTTCTTTATTGTGTTAACGTGAAAGAAAGATGCGATAATTTTGGCTGTAGAATTTTAACACTTTAAGGACTGGAGCCAGTAAATATCTTCTAAGTGCCCGGCATTGTGCGAGGTGCCTTACAAATATAAACTCAGCTCTGAAAGCAACCCATCTACTACCTTCTATTGCCCATTGCATAGACAAAGAAACTGAGGCCCAGGGGTGTTAAGTAACCTCTCCAAAGTTACTCACCTCACATGAATTTGGAACCAGATCAGTTGATGCTCATGTTTGATGGCTGTGGTGCTGTTTTCTTCTACGAGATGTCAGAATCGTGTAATTCATATATTAATATGTGAAGAAAGTGCTTTAATTTAGACTTTATCGTTTCAGAATTTTTAATAAGTGGGTTAAAGATTGAGTTGAGGATGCTGCATTATGTATGAGAGAATGGTGTGAAAACATCGGAAGCAGGAAAAGCACATTTTCAAGGCATTGAACAATACTTATTCCCTACAATTAGTGTGCTGTTTACCAGCTATTCTTCTTCTTTTTTTTTCTTTTTTTTTAATCATGTAAAGAGGTTAGAAGAAAGGAACAAAAGATTTAAGTCTTTCTTCCTCATGATTGTGCTGCTTTATTGCACTGCTTGCAGACTGCGGTAGAAAATAAGCTTTTAAAACTTTCTAGATTTTCAGGCTTTCTACTAAGCCGTTGCAGCTTCTCCATACACATCTGGGTTTGCGCACTTTATTTGTATGTGCCAAATCGTGATTGAGACTCATTGAGACACACAGATTGCCATACTTAGCAGAGCAGGGAAAGAACTCTGGAGAGTTTGCCTTTCTGATGAGGGAGAAGCGCTGTGGGAGGTATTTGTTGAGCAGCTACTCTGGGCAGGACCCTGAGAACCATCAACTTTCAGATGAGTGAAGCAGACCAAACATGAAACCTACTCTGGACGCAGGTTCTGTCTGAATCGGGCAAAGCTTCAGGTCGCTGAAGGCCTAATTCAGGTGCGTGTTATCCATGGCAGGGAGGGCGTGATGCCTGATTAAAATTCCAGCTGCTTGGCTCCCACCAGGAGCTCACCACGCTTTCTGAGTTGCTTGGAATTTAGCCAACTGGTTTGAAAACTGCATGTAAGGTGTGTCTGTATTTGTTAAAAACAATGACTTCTCAGCAGGACACAGTAATGGGTTTCCACGGAGTGAAACGTTACCAAGAGATGAATGCAGGGGGGTATGATTGTCCTGTGCACTAACAGCCTTCAGATCCTTTCGCCATATTTGCAAGGTGTCGAAGTACCGCTTTTAAGGCAAAACTGTAAACGACAAGTTATAAAATCAAAACACGTGAGCTTTAATTATTGATGGAAAATGCGGGATTCTCGATAGCAGGGCAGCCTCCAAATATGCCTTTCCTGATTTTGATCAGATGGGGAGAAGAGTGAAGGGGCATGGCGTGGAGAAAGAAAGGTAGATATACAAGAGGCAGAGACTCAGGAGCAGGTGGAGGCAGAGGCAGGTTCAAAGACACACAAAGATGCATAGGTGAGGATACATTCGACATAAAAAGCTTAGGAGCCAGGTCGGGCGTGGTGGCTCCTAAGCTCATATCTGTAATCCTGGCTCTTTTGGAGGCCGAGGTGGGTGGATCGCTGGAGGCCAGGAGTTCGAGACCAGCCTGGCCAACATGGCGAAACTCCATCTCTACCAAAAATACAAAAAATTAGATGAGTGTGGTGGCGCGTGCTTGTAATCCCAGCTACTCAGGTGGCTGAGGGATGAGAATCCCTTGAACCTGGGAGGTGGTGGTTGCAGTAAGCCAAGATTGCACCACTGTACTCCAGCCTGGATGAGAGTGAGACTCTGTCTCAAAAAAAGAAATCAAGAACAACCAGGGGGTGGGGGCTTAGGAGCCAGGATTCCAAGGCCAGAGCTGCTCCTGCTCTGAATCCTCTGGCCTCGTCTTTGCAACAGTCTACCCTGAGACTGTCACCCTCTCAGTCTCCCGTTGGCCTTATGATAGTGTTACCCTTTGCCCAGGATGTGATTAATGAGAGTAACAGAATTCAGGCTTGACTTGACTCTCCTGCAGAGGTCTGGGAGAACCTCCATGTGACAGCCTTCCCATGTCACTTCCTGTGGGTTCCAAGAATCTCAGGCCTTTGCAGCTGGGATGGCATGGCATGGACATGTTCTGAGACACCCCCTCCTTGTTTATATGAGCGAAAGGGCCAAAAAGAACAGGGTGGAGGGCCTAGCTGGCTGCCCCCATGGGCTGCTATGGATCTAGATGCAGAAACTCTGCTGATTCGTTCCCCTGGAGGTAAGGCTGCTCTGGGATATGGCAGCTCCCAGACCTACCAGAGACTGATTTGCAAATGAGAACTCCAACCTGTTCACATACAGGAGCCTCCGTGAGCGGGGATGGTACTTGGCTCAGAAGACGTGTATGCTTGTCTTGGCTCTGCCCTTGCCCCTGAGTGGTTCTGAGTCCTCAGGCAAGATGCTGAGCCACTTGGCTCCAAGTTCTCCTCCTCAGTACCCAGGAGGACTTGAGCATCTTGAGAGTGGGAGCTTATCTGTCTGGTTTACCAGCCCAGGTGCCCGCAGGTGATGGGGAATAGGTCCTTCTGAAACCGTGAATAGTCAGGGAATGATATCCATGTGCCTCTCCTGTTGTCAGGATCAGTCATGAGGAAGCTCTGAAGGACTGTAACATGTCAGCTGAGGTGAGCGGCCATGGGGTTCTTCTCATTCCTGACACTTCTCAGCCCCTGGCTGAGGCACCCCCATCCTGGTCCTTGGGTACCTGCCTGAGAAACCATACTTGTAATCAGAAGGACACTTGGTGAGTGTGGAACATGAGCCTCTGATGCAGGATGGATGTGTCTTGCTGGCTGGGGGACACCTGGAGGGGGTCCCTGAGGCACCCCTGATAGTACAGCCTGGGGGTGGGGGGGTGCCCTGGTTGGTGTGTCTTCCCTGGCCAGTGCAGAGGGGGACAGCTATATTTTTCCCACTCCTCTGCTTCTTCCAAACTCCTTGTTGACTCCTTCCCTTAATCCATGTTGCCCTGGACAAAATCCAGCTAACCGGATCCCACCTGAGTTCCATGTATTGATTGTATCCAGGACCTGGATGAGATTTGGAAGAACTTGCTGAGCACATCTGGGAAGACCCTTGAGTCCCCAGCAGGGTGGCTGAGCTCTGCCTTGTTGAGGCCTGTATCTTCCCTTGTACCAAGGCAACCTTGTTTCTGGTACCTGTGTTTAAATATCTTTTTGTGACTTACATAAACAACACCTATGTGTTGCTTTTATGTATGTGTGTCTGTACATAGACATCTGTGTACGTCAGTGTACATATGTATTTAGGTATCTTTGTGTAAGTCTATATATAATTATTTTATCTGAAATAAGCTCATATTATATATACATTTCTTAATTTGCTGGGTTTTTTTTTTTTTTTTTGAGACGGAGTCTGGCTCTGTCGCCCAGGCTGGAGTGCGGTGGCCGGATCTCAGCTCACTGCAGCTCCGCCTCCCGGGTTTACGCCATTCTCCTGCCTCCACCTCCCAAGTAGCTGGGACTACAGGCGCCCGCCTCGTTGCCCGGCTAGTTTTTTTTTTTTTTGTATTCTTTAGTAGAGACGGGGTTTCACCATATTAGCCAGGGTGGTCTCGATCTCCTGACCTTGTGATCCGCCCGTCTCGGCCTCCCAAAGTGCTAGGATTACAGGCTTGAGCCACCGCGCCCGGCCCAGGTTTTTTTTTTTTTTTTTTTTGCTACTTATCACCTAACTGGGAGCTATCCTGATTGTACATGCAATCCCACTCACCTTCGTTAACAGCCGTTATGTTACTGAGGGGCGATAGCGATGGGGAGTGTGTCCCCTGCTAGGTGCTTGGGGAAGCTCCAGCGGTTGGCCAGAGCTGACTGCTCTTTGAGTTCTTGCATCTTCTTTATGGTTTTTCTGTCTCTGCCATCACTTATTCTTTTTTATTTATTTATTTATTTATTTTTAGTAGAGCTGGGATCTCATCATGTTGCTCAGGCTAATCTGGAACTCCTGGGCTCAAGCAGTCCTCCTGCCTCGGCCTCCCAAAGTGCCGGGATTACAGAAGTGAGCCACTGCGCCTGGCCTGTCACACACTCTTTTTTTTTTTTTTTTTTTTTTTGAGACGGAGTTTTGAGTTTTGTTCTTGTTGTCCAGGCTGGAGCACAATGGCGTGATCCTGGCTCCCTATAACCTCCACCTCCTGGGTTTATTCAAGTGATTCTCCTGTCTCAGCCTCCTGAGTAGCTGGGATTACAGGCACATGCCACCATGCCCAGCTAATTTTTGTATTTTTAGTAGAGATGGGGTTTCTCCATGTTGGCCAGGCTGGTCTCGAACTCCTGACCTCTAGTGGTCCACCCGCCTCGGCCTCCCAAAGTCTTGGGATTACAGGCGTGAGCCCCCGCACCTGGCCATACTCTTTATCAATGCTATCTGTGTGCCTGCCTCCAACATTACCCTGCCCCTTCTCATTTTATTTGGGTTCTGAAACCAGATACCAAACCTATTAGACTAGACTGTAAAAGAAGGCTAAGTGTGTTTCCAGAAAAGAGCAGACGGATCTTTTTATTGAGTCATGTGCAGGATCCTTTAGCGTCAGCTCTGTGTCTCATGACTTGGTTGAACGGAAATGTTTGTGTTTTCGGGTCCTGGTTGTGTTTCAGATGGGTAAGGGGGTACTCGTTTGCTTGTTAAGTGGCTTGTGAATAGGTAGGGTGTTACTGTACTTCTCCTCTCTAGAGAAAATACAAGGACTTTAATGACAACCTGTTGAAAGCTCCTTCATATGTCTTTTTGAATTCAGTTTTCTTTTCTTTTCTTAACAGTATCCATAAGTAACTCATTTTCTATTTTTTCTTTTTCTTTTTTTCTGAGACAGAGTTTTGCTCTTGTTGCCCAGGCCGGAGTGCAATGGCATGATCTTGGCTCACTGCAACCTCCGCCTCCCGGCTTCCAACTATTCTCCCGCCTCAGCCTCCTGAGCAGCTAGGATTACAGGCGCCCACCACCATTCCTGGCTAATTTTTGTATTTTCAGTAGAGACAGGGTTTCGCCTTGTTGGCCTGGCTGGTCTCAAACTCCTGACCTCAGGTGATCCGCCCACCTCGGCCTCCCAAAGTGCTGGGTTTACAGGTGTCAGCTACCATGCCCGGCCAAGTAACTCATTTTCTATTACATTTTTAAAGAATCTCAGTTTAGGCTGGGCGCAGTGGCTCACGCCTGTAATCCCAGTACTTTGGGAGGCCGAGGCAGGCAGATCACGAAGTCAGGAGATTGAGACCATCCTGGCTAACACGGTGAAACCCCGTCTCTACTAAAAATACAAAAAATTAGCCGGGCCTAGTGGCGGGCGCCTGTAGTCCCAGCTACCTGGGAGGCTGAGGCAGGAGAATGGCGTGAACCCAGGAGGTGGAGCTTGCAATGAACCAAGATCACACCACTGCACTCCAGCCTAGGCGACAGAGCAAGACTCTGTCTCAAAAAAAAAAAAAAAAAAAGAGATTCTCAGTTTAGTGGTCAGGCCCAGTAGCTCATGCCTATAATCCCACCATTTTGGGAGGCCGAGGCGGGGGGGTCATTTGAGACCAGCAGGGTGTGGTGGCGCACACCTGTGGTCCCAGTTTACTTGGGAGGCTGAGGCAGGAGGATCTCTTGAGCCCAAGAGTTTGAGGTTACAGTGAGCTATGACTGTGCCACTGTACTCCAGTCTAAGTGATGCACAAGAATCAGTCTCTGGGGGAGAAAAAAGTTGAGTTTTTTTTTTTTTTTGAAACACAATCTTGTTCTGTCACCCAGGCTGGAGTACAGTGGCATGATCTCCACTCAGTGCAACCTCTGCCTCCTGGGTTTAAATAATTCTCCTGCCTCAGCCTCCTGAGTAGCTGGGATTACAGGCGCCCGCTACCACACCTGGCTAATTTTTGTATTTTTAGTAGAGATGGAGTTTCACCATGTTGGCCAGGCTGGTCTCGAACCCCTGGCCTCAAGTGATCCACCCACCTCGGCCTCCCAAAGTCCTGGGATTGCAGGCATGTGCCACCGCCCCTGGCCAAACCTGAGTTTTAAGATTCCAATTTAAGTTATTCAATCAAGGAGTTTAGCTACAAAGAGACTTTGGAGATATCTGTGTGTGAAGGCAAGGAAACTAAAAGGGCGGTCCGAGGCTCTTGTTTCTTTATTTCTCCTGACACTTGATTCAGTTTGGTCTCTCTCCAGGAAGACACAGCAGGGTCCAGTTACAAATTGGTGACATCATGAGCCCGGGTTGTGGGGGCCGGCTTAGTGTGTCACTCTGCACTTCCTGCAGTGGGCCCTCAGCCACTAGAAGGTCACTTCTCTTTTGCGAGGAGCCTGCTATTGTCACAAATAAGCCAATTTCAAAACCAAGTATGTTTGTGTTAGGGGAGTGAGTTTCAGCAGACACACATATGCACACCCACATGGGCACAGTGCCACACTGAGCCCCTTTCATTCTGGAAGCAGTCCCTGGCCCTGGATCTGGTTGTGTGCCCCTTGAGGGGAGGATGAAGTTGACCTCAGCATGACCTGGAGCTCGCCCTTTCTTTGGTACACTCTGGTGTCTGCAGGCGGCCTGGCTTAGCATCAGCCACAGTTTGTTCCTGCCTCCAGGGTCTCTTTCCTGTCCAGCTCAGCAGCTTTGACCAGGGAAAATAGAGGACTGGGTCTGCTTGCAAGCAAAATTACATTTCCCCACATTTTCTTTTCTTTTCTTTTTTTTTTTTTTTTTGAGATAGAGTCTTGCTCTGTTGCCCAGGCTGGAATGCAGTGGCGTGACCTTGGCTCACTGCAACCTCTGCCTCCCAGGTTCAAGCGATTCTCATGCCTCAGCCTCCTGAGTGGCTGGAATTACAGGCGCACGCCATGACGCCCAGCTAATTTTTGTAGTTTTAGTAGAGACAGGGTTTCTCCATCTTGGCCAGGCTGGTCTGGAACTCCTGATCTCAGGTGATTTCTCCCCACCTTGGCCTTCCAAAGTGCTGGGATTATAGGCATGAGCTGCTGTGCCCAGCCCCCCATTTCCCCAAATTTCTAATGCTTGGAGGCCAAGGGCAGAGTCAGAGCTGCAATAATAATGGGGAGGCATTATTCTTATGGTCATTAATATGTCCATTTATGTGACAGTCCCAGGGCCTGGGAGGTCAGGCGTCTTGCCTAAGGCCATGTGCTTGTCAAGGGCAGCTGGGAGGCATCCTGTAGTGCACTCTGGTTGTTTGTGGCCTGCCTGCCCTCCCTTCCACCTTCTGCCTGCCTTTGGGGAAGTCTGTCTACCCATTCTGTTGAGTCTCAGCAGGTTGTTCCATTGTTAAGGTTCCCTACTCTCTTCCAGCCAAGAGACCCAAGAGGAGCCAAGTAGATACTCCCTCCCTGGAAGTTAAACCATGAGATGAGATTCAGAAAATGGTTGGCGGACTGAAGTGCCCTCATTCCTGTCTCTTCAGATGTGGTTCCTTAGCTTCCTTGGGTTTTTAGTAATTTTTTTTTTTTCTGAGACGGAGTCTCACCCTGTCATCCAGGCTGGAGTGCAGTGGCGCGATCTTGGGTCACTACAACCTCCGCTTCCCGGGTTCAAGCAATTCTCCTGCCTCAGCCTCCCAAGTAGCTGGGACTACAGGCATGCACCACCATGCCTGGCTAATCTTTGTTTTTGTTTTTGTTTTTTAATAGAGACAGGGTTTCACCATGTTGACCAGGCTGGTCTCGAACTCCTGACCACAGGTGATCTGCCTGCCTTGGCCTCCCAACGTGCTGGGATTACAGGCATAAGCCATGGTGCCTGACCATGCTTTAGTTTAAATTCAGAATTGGGTTCCTATTTCTTGCCACTGTATTCAATTAACACCTGGCCGTAACCCAGGAATGGGACTCCTCAATCTGCGGTGCTCTTTCCTCTTAGTTATGCTGTTGCTATAACCTAGCGATGGTCAGGACGGCGATGGCCAGTGCTCCGGGAACCCTGGTAACATCACAACATAGCCACAAAGTGATAGCTACTTGATTCTGAAAATAGGACCTGCTGGGAATCTCGGGGTAAATGTGTTGTCATCTGCTTTGATTTTTCTTGAGGCAGCCATAGGTGGCAGCCTGGAAAATTCTAGCAGCCTGGCTTGCCAGAGCCAGCTCGGTGTTTGTTCATGGAAGGCAGCACCTGGCTGGCTGCTTCTCAGTCACCCGACCGTCCAAGATGGGCCTCGGCATTTGCTTGTATTGAAATCATGTTCTTATTTGCCTAAATATTGATATCACAGAGCAGTTCCTTTTGTATGTGCAGGATGGAAGAATTAAAGCAAAAGACCATTTTGTCAGCCCTTAAAAAAATGACTGGTCTGATCATACTGTTTTATGCCAGAGAGGTGTGTGTGTGTGCACAGACTGGGGAGGGGAAGGCTTTTATTGGCAAGACCATCTGAAGGTCTCATTCAGCGGAATATTTTGTTGAATAGAATCTAACATGCTGCAGTTTCAAAAATATCCACTTACTCACAGATTGCTCAGACTCTTACATGAGATGAAGAGATGAATGAGACTGATCTGTCGCCAAGGGCTCAGTTTTGTTTCTGGAAGGTCTCCCTCTCTCTTCAGGGATGGCAGCTGCCCTTTCAGCCTGGACAATGCTGGCTGGCTTTCCCCAAGCAGGGCTTTTGTCCAGAGCTGTTGCTTTTACCTGGGCTTGGTCTTCAAGGGAAAAAGAGGTGGGAGGAGGAGGGGAGCTCAGAAGAAGGAAGCCCCTGTCTTTGGCCTGCACTGTGTCCTTTCACTCTGAGGGGTGGTCCCAAGACCCTCCCTCCAGTTTCTGGATCACTTTCATGTTGGGAGCTGCAAACTGGAATTCTAAGGAATTGACCGGGATTCGAGTATGCAAGTATCCTCTTCCCCTTAGGCAATGCTCAAGAAGGAATTATTTCTTGATAATCAGGTAACATTCAAATGTTGTATAAACTTTAGATTTCCAGGATGGGTGTTGTATTTAGAGCAAGGCTCTTGTTTGAAGGCAGTGCTCCATGAAGGTAGGCCCAGTTCTATGGAATTTCCAGCTCTGGTTGTCATGAATGGGCTGGTCACCTTGGGCAAGCCACTTTAGCTGTCTGGGCTTTAGCTGGGCTAAGTGTGTTGGAATAGGATATGATATCTAAATTTCCTTCCAGCTTCCAAGATTTTATGGCCTTTGCAATTTATTATTCCAATCCCTTGAATTATCTCCAGTAAAACTTGAGCAAATGTAACCATTTAATGATATATTGGGAACTACATCTATAGTACCTCTTTATTACAAGATGCTTATGTTTTAGAGATATACTCACACGTTCACACATGTGTGTATATATGTGTGTATGTGTATATTATGTATGTGTGTGGATGCTCATCTTAAACTATTTTGTTGTCATAGTTCGTAGAACTAAAAACCTGAAAATGTTTAAACCAAATCCCAAACACAGGGAAATAGGCTCTTAGGGTCTGCATTTTCCAGCTACCTGACTCTTGCTTTGGGGCCATTTTCCTGTCCTTCTTTGACACAGTGTGTCAGCTGCGGAGGTGCTTAATTCAGCACTGTGTGGAACAGAGGCTTTACGCCTGCTCTGGGACTCTAGAGACCAAGAAAGTACTTGAAAAACACGTTTTTAAGCTGAACTAGTGCATACTCGAGGAGCTCGGCAGGATCCTGTTTTCGTGGCCAGCACAGTCTGTCCACACTTGGATTTATGTGTTTCCCTCCTGCCTGCTTGGTTGCACACACTGCACCGTGTGGTATTGGATCCCATTAGCACATTGATTGCCTTATACTGATAGGTTAATTCGGTTGGTACAGCTGGTTGACACTCCTGCCCTGTCTGCCTTATTAAAAATTATTGCATGATCACAGGACAGGCTGTTAAAAATCAGGGGCTGTTTGTAATGACTCAAGGGTGCATCTCAGGACTCTTCCCAGTGATGTGCAGGGGGGAGAAATCAGCAGGCGTCCGGCTACCTCATGTCTCCAGCCCTTAGTGTCAGATTTTCAAATTCCTCCAAACAACTTAATTGCTCTCCATGATAGACCTTATAATACAAGCATATTGTAAACTGAGCTCACCAAAAATGTTTGGAAGCCACAGATGTAGCAAAAAGGGCGCAGGTTTTAGAGACAGGCAGTTCTGGATTTGAGACTTAGCTTCCATCATTTAGTAACCATACAGCCTCTGGCAAAGGAGTTTGCACCTCTATTGCCTAATTGTCTCATCTGTGAAATGGGCCTGCTCTCTGGCAGCCAGGACCTTTTCTTTTTTTAAGAGTCAGAGTCTCGCTCTGTCGTTCAGGCTGGAGTATAGTTGTGCGATCATAGCTTGCTGCCGTCTCAAATGCCTGGACTGAAGCGATCCTCCTGAGTCAGCCTCCCACGTAGCTGGGATTACAAGTGTGCACCACCATACCTGGCTAGGCAGGACAGTTTTGAAGACTTTAGATGTGTGTACAAAGGGCCTATTCCTGTGCCTGACACATAAGAGTATGTTCAACAAATGGTAGTAATTATCATGCTTTTCAAGCTAAGAATTAAAGTGTCATAAGCCAGGGGTGTCCAATCTTTTGGCTTCCTGGGAGACAATTTCAATGAGAGACAATTCTTCTCATTGGGAGAAGAATTGTCTTGGGCCACCCATAAAATACGCTAACACTAATGATACCTGATGAACTGTAAAAAAAAGATCACAACAAACTCTCATAGTGTTTTAAGAAAATTTACGAATTTATGTTGGGCCACATTCAAAGCTGTCCTGGGCAGCATGCAGCCTATAGACCGTGGGTTGGACAAGGTTGGTTTACACTATAGAAATATAGATATTTTATTGCATTTGCATATTTACTTCTGTGGTGGACATAGCATATGTGTGTCCTGATAAATACATTTTCCTATAATTTAGGTATTTCCTATAATAGAGATATTTCAGCAGATTGTAATGACAGCATTTCTCTTTCTGCTACATTTTTGTAGCAAATTAATTTTCTTTTCTTTCATTTTTAAAATGTGTGGAGCCTTAACAGAATAATTTCTTGTACTTTGGTTTTTTTCTAGTAGGAAAATAAGTATCAAACAGCCAGTGGGAATTGCACTCATACACTGGGCCTCCAAAGTGCTGCTTTATTTTTATGTACAGACTCGTTGGGGGTGGACTGCCGAAATCCTTGCTTCTTAGAAATGTATTTGAGCCCCTGGGAAACTGGATAGGGAAAAAAGAGCTAATTAAAAAAGCTGCCATCCGCCTCCTCTAATTAACTTGCTCTCTGTTCCCAAGAGAGGGTTCAGAAATATGAAAACCAGGCAGGCAGCACCGGAAGTGAATGCCATTCTCGTGGTCCGTGGTGGGCCCTGGTGTTTTGATGCAGAAATCCTTCATAGCAAACAGGCAAGGGACCACAAAGGGGCTTGGTGTGCCCTGGCCCACCCCATGCTCTGCCTTCCACACAGGGCGATAGTGAACGGCGGTCCCTCTGAGCAGGTGCGCAGGCTGGGCAGCTGCTGCAGCGGAGACCTCATTGGAATTCAGCGGCTAGAACCGAGGGGCATCCGGCCCTCCCTGTTGCTTGCTTGTGCTGTTCAGAAAGAGCAGGGCCTTTTGTGCTTCAGAGCCTGACGTCGCCAGTGCCCAGGAATGCAGAAGCCAGGGGATGGACGAGTACTCAGGCTTTCCTCGAATCTCTGCTTGAGTGGGACAGCACCGGGGCCTCTGGACGCCGGAGAAGCTCACAGCATCTGTGGCTGGTGGTGCAGCTAACTTTTTGGGTGACATTGAAAGAGATTTAGATCCAAGAGATACCAGCAGGGGAATTGGGAGTGGGAATTTGGGGGACAGAGGCTGTTCTTCAGCGGAAATGGCCTATGCCTCCTGGCAGATGTGGTCCCCAGTGGAATGGGCCCGGTGGATGTGGACAGCGGTGACCAGCAGTGGGGACTCCAGTCTGCTGGTGCTTCAGGGAGGCTCTGGAAAAAGGCAAGTCATCTCTGTGTATCTTGTCAGTGTTGCTCTTGATGGTGCAGTGCTGGGGGCCTGGTGAGGAAGCTGGGTTCCCAGGGCTGTATCCAGGGCCGTGCCCAGGGCCCGCCAGGCTGATCTGAACTCTCATTCTTCTTTGCTGCTCAGTTGTGTGACCTCCTTTTGTTTTCCACAGTGATAAACAGATGCTTCAGGTACCTCGATCTGTTGTTGTGCAAGTGCGGATCTTACCTTCTCCCCGTAGACAAAAGCTAAGCCCTTTGGTATTAATGAGTGTTTGTAAGAAGTCAGTATCTTCTGTTGTGTTTGCATGAATTTTTTCCTCGTGAAATTTAATAGTAGACTGGGTTTGGCTCGTTGGATCCCATCAAAAGCAGCTATGATGTTTCTTTTAAACTCTTTGGTTCCCTGGAGGCTTTGTGGCTGGTTGGAGGAGCCAAGGTCCTTGCAGGGGTGGAGGGGGCAAGGGGATCTTTGGTGCTGATGAAGTAAGTCACTGACAAACTAGTTGTAAAAGCATTGATATATATTTTCTGAAGTGAACTCACCAAATAGCTCTTTCTTCAGGTCCCGACGGATAGTGGAGGGATTGGTTTGGTTCCTGGTGCTCTCTGCCAGCTGGCTGGTGGTCTTTAGAAGATGGTGGCCTCTACTGGGGTCCCTGGTTCTTTGGTCCTTGTGGAAGCTCAGCAGTCTGAGCATCTCTCAGCATTGGGTTGCACGGCTTGGTGACACGGTGCAGCTTCGTGCCCACACTGTCCGTAGTCACCTGCCAGGTCACCCTGATTTCATGTCTTCACCAGATTTGCTTACTGGGATCATTTGTGCCATTCAGCCACCCTAAGTGTCCACCCTCTTGATAATTAACCCCCTCGTTGCAAATGAATAAATCAATATTTTGGTCTGTTTAACCCTTCGAAAATGGGACTCAGCCCAACTGCTCCTACTGCTGCCAGGCTAGCTGTCTTCCCAGGCTAGCTGGGCTCAGGACCGTGGGCCCGTGGGCATCTTGAGCATAGGTGGAGCTGGCTTAGTACTGGGAGAAGCCTTATTCTTTCTGGCATAAAATTGAGTCACTGGTGGAAGCAGGGTGATGGGGAGGGCTGTCTGTTGGTTCTTCCTTGTGTTCTTTTTATTTTTTTAAGAGACAGGGTCTTGCTCTATCACCTAGGCTGGGGTGCACTGGCACAGTCATAGCTCACTGCAGCTTTAAACTTCTGGGCTCAAGTAATCCTCCTATCTCACCCTCCCTAGTAGCTGAGATCATAGGCATGTGCCGTGGTAATTTTTTATTTTTATTTTTTATAGAAATAGGGCCTCACTGTGTTGCCCAGGCTGGTCTCAAACGCCTGACATCAAGCGATCCTCCCAGCTGAGTCTCCCAAAGCGCTGAGATTAGAGGCATGAGCCACCACACCTGGCCTGTTGGTTCCTCTTCAGCCCAGGCCAAGGCGTGGCCAGTGACCTCTCCTTGTTAGTGGACAGAATTTCTCCACATGGATTTTTGGTCCAGTTCTCTGGGTGAAGAGTCTTCCTTGGAAACAGACTTCCCTGCAGACCAGCGAGGGCCATTTTCACTGTGTCGGGGTTGGTGGCTGTGCTTTGTGTCTTAGTCTGATGCACCCTCTGCCTGGCCAGCTCGCTGGCTTCCTTCATTCACTCCATTCACGCACTCAGCACGCGTTAATTCCCGGCCCTCCACTGAGAGGCTTGGAGATACTGTGATAAACAAGGCCGGCTGCCCTCCTGTGTTTTGAGCTCAGTAGAAAAGAAAGACAGTAAACACCACTAGAATTAGTCTGTACTCACAAGTTATGAGAGGCCCTGCGAAAGCAGGACAGTGGAGAGGATGATGGAGTGGGATCATGTGGGTGAGTTGGCACCATGGCATTGAACATGCAGAATGCCCTTCTCTCTCTATTTGAATGAATACCTAATAATGAATGTGTGCGGAAGTTCATCCAGAGTCCGTTGTGTGCGTATTTGCCACTAAGGCGAGAAGCGTGTATTTCCAGTAGAGCCGAGTTCAAAGAATACATCATTTGTGTGCAATCAGAGCCAGTGATAAGATTCACCCTTAGGAATCACGACTGAGAAAGTGACTTTCCTCTCATCTGTGCCTGCACAGCTTAATTGAGCAGCGAGCTGGAACCCACTGGCTCTGGGTGCGAAGGCCACACTTGCTCGGCAGAACTGGCTCTGGGCCCCTTTCTAACCTGTGCTTCTCCCTCTGTCCTCAGGAGTTCCGATTCTGAAGAGGCATTTGAGACCCCGGAGTCAACGACCCCTGTCAAAGCTCCGCCAGCTCCACCCCCACCACCCCCTGAAGTCATCCCAGAACCCGAGGTCAGCGCACAGCCACCCCCGGAAGAACCAGGTAACCAAGGGCAGGGAGGTCCCCAGACAGCCTGTGGCTGTGAGCCCTGCGGGAGATTTGCAGCACTTCCCCCTGGGTCAGGCTGGAGGCGAGCACCGAGTCGGCCTCTTGGCTTTGAGTTGTGCTTGATGTGGCTTTTGTAGTTTTCTTGAAAATGAAGGGTGAACAGATACATTGGATTATTCTCCATTTGTTTTGCTGAATTTTAGGGGAGGCCTCTGGGGAGATGAGGTTTGGAGGAGGGCAGTGGGTCTTGAAAGTTCACAGCACAGTCTTGGATTCTAGCACTTGGCCCCTTGCTCTTGTGAGAACGTGAGTTCTGGACAGGCCTGCGAATCTACATGTGTATTTCCAGCGCTAGGCTTGGGGAAGGAAGGTAGCCAGTGGGCGAGGATAGAGGTTGACATTCACAGCACATCATGGTGGTTTCTTTATTCCTCATGAATCTCGTTGTCACCTGATTTCTTATCACTTTCCCACATCTTTGTCCCTTAGTGTGAGTGAAAACACCTTTATGTTCCTTTTAGACAGGTGGTTAGTGGACAGATGGAATAGATCTCGTCCCCACCCCACCCCTGTGCTGTATTCTGCACCTCCCAGTTACACCGGCACAGAGAACCACCTCTCACATGGAAGATCACAGGAGCCTGGAAGAGATGGGGCCTGCCAGAAAGCCCCACAGGCTGGCCAGGGGGCCGGGGGGTCCTTAGACCTGGACAGCTCTGGGCCCTACACCTTAGAGGACCCCATTCTGGCCTTCCTTGGGCCTCTGGAGGCCCACAGCCCTCCCGTGTGATTAGGAGTCTGCAGGGCCAAACCCCTTCTACCCCTTCTAGGCCACACGCTGGATACCTGAGAGTGGCCACTGCCAGGGGCCCCCTTGTCGCCTTCTCTAGCTCTTCCTCCCGAGGGCAAACTGTACCTGAGAAGGAGCCAAGAATGGGGCTGCGTGCCTCCAGTATGCTCTTGCCCTGGCCGGGAGCCAGGTAAACTGTACAATAAAATAACATTTTGACCTTGATGTTGGTTTTAGAAAGAAATGGCTGGAATTCTTTTTATCCGCCGTGGGTTCAAGCAGCCCATTGTTTTGGAAAGGATGTACAGTCCCGGGGCTTTGTTCCTAAACCAGCAAGCCCCGGTGCTGGGACAAGGGGGCAGGACAGTTTTAATGAGAGCTGATGCCTTTACTGGAGTCTGCCGAATACTGCTCCCACGTCCCCCATCTTTGACAGCTCGTCAGTCTGCAGCAGTGTCTGGATTTTGCTGAGTCAGTGTAGACACCAGGCTCTGGGAGGACAGTGACTGGTATTTCTTTGATTTAAAAGTAGGGAAGAGCCAGGAGGGCTGTCTGTAGTTCTCAGAGAGTCATTTGCATCTCTTCCTTTATTTTGTATGATAAAGCATGTAAAACTGTTATTTCCCATAATATTTTTAAAAACCTACCCATAAGTTTTAATGGAAAGTGACTGGATGACAAACACATTGTAATCTCTAGGTCAAATATGTGATGAAGAATAAACTATTCTGGCCGAGACGGGTGGATCAGGAGGTCAGGAGATCGAGACCATCCTGGCTAACATGGTGAAACCCCGTCTCCATTTAAAATAAAAAAAATTAGCCGGGCGAGGTGGCGGGCGCCTGTAGTCCCAGCTACTCAGGAGGCTGAGGCAGGAGAATGGCGTGAATCTGGGAGGTGGAGCTTGCAGTGAGCCGAGGTTGCACCCCTGCCCTCCAGCCTGGGTGATAGAGGGAGTCCATCTCAAAAAAAAAAAAAGAATAAAGTATTCTTGGCCGGGTGTGGTGGCTCACGCCTGTAATGCCAGCACTCTGGGAGGCCAAGGAGGGTGGATCACCTGAGGTCAGGGGTTCAAGACCAGCCTGGCCAACATAGTAGAAACCCCGTCTCTACTAAAAATACAAAAATTAGGCAGGCGTGGTGCCGCACGCCTGTAGTCCCAACTACTCAGGAGGCTGAGACAGGAGAATGGCTTGAACCTGGGGGAGGTTGCAGTGAGCTGAGACCACACCACTACACTCCAGCCTGGGTGACAGAGCCAGACTCTGTCTCAAAAATAATAAACAAACAGTTTAGAAGAAAATGATAGCATGTTACAGGGCGTGTTTCATCCCCAGCACCAAGGAGTGTGCGGAGAGGCTATTTCTGGCCACAGGTGCGTCTTTTGGGATTCCCAGTCCGATGTCTTGCCAGCTCTGGGAGAACAGGACGCCACTCTGTTCTCTTTTTTGGTCCTGTCCTTCTTCCTTCTGCCTAACTTCCTTTCAGCAAAGCAAAGAACAATCTCCATTCTTAAAAATGAACACGCACAACACCGACCTCTTTCTTAGATGGCAGTTACTAAAAGAATGAGCATTATTGAGGATTAAGAGATAACTTCTACCAGGGAAGGGGATGGAAACGCTAATTGCCACAGAGTCACAGCCCCTCAGAACCTTGGATTACACCAGTTGGAGTGTTTGAACGGGGACTTTATGTTTCTCCTCCTTTGAAAACGGCCGCGAGGCTGGCTGTGTAAGGATTGTACACTCAGGAGACTTACGGCTGGAACTGTGTCTGCTGAAAGGCCCCCTAGCTTGGGCTGTACAAAGATCCATTTGATTTGCTGCCCTGGTTAGAAAACCGCCTCCCAGGCGGAGGGTCCCCTTGTCCATTCTGTAGACCAGCATGGGGCATTACGAAGGCGTGGGAAGGCAGCTGTGCTTGCTAGTGTAGGTGGCTGTAGGAGAAGAAAGATTCGTTCTATGAACCACAGGAAAGAAGGGCACGAGGGGAAAATCTATTGTTTACTTTCCTCTGCACAGTGCCCGGCATGTTGGGAAAGGTGCTGCGGGAACCACGTGAATTAATACACGAGACCTTTGGCTGTGAATAAAGACGGTTTTTCCTCCTGGCAACCTACATTTTATAAAGCACTCACTTGCCCTACATTGGGTCCTGCCAGCGTGTCGGGGCTCCCTGGGATGGAAGATGTGTGGACTGGAGCAGTCCTGCCAGCCTGTCCTGAGGGCTGTAGCCTGGACCACAATCCTGAGGCAGAAGGTGGGGCAAAGGATTGCACCTGCTGCCAGCTGGGGTAGGCCAGGACTCAGCTCAACTGAGCGCAGTTCCCTTATCTGTAAAATGAAGAGGGTGATCTGTGGGCCCCTTCAGATCTTCCAGCTCTGGCCTCCCGAGGTCCTGTGAACGGAATGGTTGGCTGATGTACAGTGACCATGTTATTAAAACTCAAAATCGGCCACTGAGGGACATAATTACATGTCATATAATTAAATAATAGCTACCATTCAAGCATTTGCCTTGTCAGGGCTATGCTAGGTCCTCTGAGTGTTTCATCTCCCACTCAGGTGAGGGAGGATCAGCTGTATGCACACAGCATGCCTGTATAGTGGATGTCTTCCCCTGATTCCCCAGTGACACGTGGAGGTTATGAACCTCATGCGCCATCTCACAGCAGATAAGGGGCTCTGGTGTCAGAACCCAGGCCTGCCCACCTTCAAGCCCAGTTCCCTTCCATTTGGAGCCAGAGTGCTGTCTGCGCAGGTACAGTGAGCTGGTGCCTTTGTGCGCCTAGCCTGGGGCAGGCCCTTAGTAGGTGCTGAGTGAAAGCTGTCCCTGGACCTGCTGTTGCTCAGACGTGTGCTGGGGCAGTCCTGCCAGCCTGTCCTGAGTGCTGCAGCCTGGGACATGCCCCCGAGGCAGAGGATGGGGCAAAGAATTGCGAGTCAGTGGGTGATCAGTGGGGGCGACATGGCAGGAGAGTTGAGGGGGATCCATTCTGACAGTTGTCACCTACCCATCAGGGACGTTGTTCAGCATTGGGGAATGCAGCTTCTATACTCATTCTTGCTAGGAGATTGCCAAGCCCAGGGAAAGGCACATGTTGTGGCCTTGGAGGTAACGGGGGCCTCCCGGTGCCCTGCGTGCCTACACCGTTCCTCTGTCTCTGGGGACATGGTCCCACCAGGCACTGATTGTGGCGCTGCACCTGGGGGCCCGAGCCGTTGAGCCAGGAGTATACAGGTTCACAGCCACCTGATCCAAGTGCCAGTGTCCTCGCCAGGCACTGATTGTGCTCCAAGTGGCTGTTTGTGGACAGCTGTCCTCACATTGACTCAGGGCCCAGCCTGGCTGCAGAGCACACAGTGGCTTCCATTTTCTTTGGACCCGCCACTGGTTTTTGTACACACTGTCACCTGCTTTCATCTCCAAGGAGGCCACATGTGGGTGCTCCCTGTAGCCACGGGAGATTTCCTGGCATAGGGTAGGGCATCCCAGAACCCAGCTGAGGCCCTTCCCAGCCTGGGGCAGGGGCACAGGGGTGGACGTCACTGTGGCATGTGAAGAGCAGGGGGCTGTGGTTGCCTTTTCCTGGCACCTGCTGTGCCCTGGGCCAGGTGCTTACAGACTCTCCCTCTTCATCCACACAAGAATTCCCTGTGACAGCTAATGACAACACACTGTCTTAGGTCCGATCATGCAGCTATCACAATGTAACCATAGACCGGGTACCTGTTAGCAACAGAAATGTAGTGCTCGCAATTCTGGAGGCTGGGAAGTCCAAGCTCAGGGCACTGGCAGATTTGGTGTCTAGTGAGGACCTGCTTTCTGTTCACAGAGAGTACCTCCTCCCTGTGTCCTGACATGGTGGAAGGACATACAGTCTTCCTCAGTCCTCTTTTGTAAGGGCACTAATCCCACTCTTGAGGATACTGCCCCCATGAGCTCATCACCTCCCAAAGGCCCCACCTCTTGATACCATCACCTTATATGAGGATTTCAACATAGGAATTTTGGGGACATACACATTTGGACCAGAGCCACAGCGAGCTGAGGGCCGAGCCTTTTCAGGCCTGGGTCTGGCTGCCACAGGCACTCAGGCCCTCTTGAGCCGGTTGCTCCCTCTTCACCATGTGAGTGTTTCATGTGCCCAGGACCAGGGAACAGGTGAGACCACTGGAGATTTTGATGCAGTCCAGGCAGAGGCTGGCACTGCACCTGGAGGCCCTGGCCATTGAGCCAGGGGTATATGGGTTCATAACCACCAGATCCAAGCCCCGCTCATCCCAGGCTGGAAGGATGATGGAGAATTTGGGGCCTGCATAGAGCCAGGTGAGGAAACATGAGAGGACAGTGACCTCACCTGCCCACAGTGGCCACATCTACAGTGAGAGGACGGCGACCTCACCTGCCCACAGTGGTCACATCTGCAGTGAGAGGACGGCGACCTCACCTGCCCACCATGACTGTGTTCACATGGGGAGGACGGCGACCTCACCTGCCCACAGTGGCCACATCTACACTGAGAGGATGGTGACCTCATCTCCCCAGGGTGGCCACATCTACACTGAAAGGATGGCCACCTCACCTGCCCACCGTGACTGTGTTTACATGGGGAGGACGGCGACCTCATGTGTCCTGTGCACCTTGGATGGAGACACCAACAACCTGGCAGGGCCCCAACCCTCTGGACGCACATTCACTTCCCCTAATGACCTCACTGGAGAGGCTTGACTGCACTCCACATCCGCACAGGCATAGTGGGCCGTGGATGGACCCACTATGGGATGCTCGGGGCTCCCACAGACCCCAGGCTGGTTGCTCAGCCCATTATCCTTCCAGGAAGACAGGGGTATAACCAAGCCCCACAGGTGTTGTTCTGTTACAGATGGCATTTGATGATAATAGAAAAATAGTAACATTGTGGGGGGTGGTACTAGAGACAGTGACATCAAGGCACAGCAAGGTTAAGGAACTCTGGCCAAGGTCACCAAGCTGATTAGTGGGAAGCCAAGGTTTCAGCTGCTTTTTATCTGACTCTGGACTCTTTGAAACTGACCTCTTTTGAATCTGACATTATGTTAGTGGTCTGTCTGCATGCTGTCTACTTCAGCTTTTAAAGAAAGCACTTTTCCAGAGTGTCCCATTTCATGCCTGCTTGTAAAGGATGAGGAGTGGCCCTAGGTCACAGCTGGTGTTATTTCCCCTATTGCCCTCTCTCACCGCCTTCAGACGAGCAGTTAAATCAGTAAACTGGCAGAGCCCTTGTGCTGATGCTGGGGCCCTGCCTGGGGAACTGTGGCCCCTTGGTAGGCAACCCACCAGGGAGGAGCCCCAGCAGGGCAACAGGTAGGGACGTGGCAAGGAAAGCTGCTCATCTTTGGCTGACACGAGAGAAGTGACAATCAGCAAAGCAGGACAGACAGGTACATGTGGGCTGGGCACGGTGGCCTGTGCCTGTAATCTCAGCACTTTGGAAGGCTGAGTTGGGAGGATCACTGGAGCCCAGGAGTTTGAGACCAGCCTGGGCAGCATAGCAAGACTGCATCTCTACAAAAAATTTAAAAACTAGCCAGGTGTGGTATCACGAGTTTGGCTGGCTACTTAGGAGGGTGAGGCAAGAGGATCACTTGAGCCTGGGAGTTCGAGGTTGCAGTGACCTATGATAATGCCACTGCACTGCAGCCTGGGTGACAGAGCGAGACCCTGGCTCTTAAAAAAAAAAAAAAAAAAAGAGAAAGAAAAAGTGACACGTGGCATGTTCTAGGTGGAGCCAGGACCAGCCCGGGGTTGCTGAAGTCCCAGCTGTTGGAACCGCCCCCACAGCACAGTGGGGCTGTCACTCCAGCCATGCTCCTGCGTGTCTTCTTCTTATCCTACCGAGCAGAGCCTCCCCTTAGGTTCTCCCCATCCTAACCATGGCTCTGTCACTTAGATGCTCACAAGGCGGACTCTGCTGGGAACAGTTTGGTTTATGTAAAGAGAATTTAATTTCGTCATCACTAAGTGAGTTAACATGGTCGGTAACTGTCTCTCCCCACAATGCCTTGACGGCACTTTTCCCTCTTGGTTTCTGGGAATTGAACAGAAGTTTGCCCTCAGGAAGCAGAGGAGCACAGACCCACCCGGTGGGGCTTCCTGGGGTCTCTGTGAGATCCTGAACACCTGCTGGTCTGAGGACAGAAGGCAGCCACGGCACGGGCCTCCTGCTCTCTTGCTGGTCAGTTTTGGGTTTGGTTTCTTGAGCTGTCTGTTTTGGACCACATCAGAGGAGGGTGGGCACCAGAGGACAGCCTCTGCCTGGCACTTCTGCAGCCCTGATGCCTCACGCCTCTGAGGTAATACCCCCACAGGAAATTGGAGCTCAAAGGCCCATCCAAGCTTATCCTCAAAGCCCACTCATTTTTGTGGCCAAATACGAAAGCGTTGCCCACCGGAGGTTTAAGAATGAGGATAGACCCAGATAGAAGCAGACGAGGTGAGACAGCCCAGTTCCAGACTTCCCCGATGAGGAGACGCAGCTGCGGCACCTGTTACGATGGGCCCCGAGCCCCACCCCAGCCCCGTGGAAGGAACCGCCGCTCTGCAGAGGAAGGAGGCAGATGGAGGCGGAGCCTGGGGGGGGGGGGGGTGTTTAATGAGTGTCTCAGGTGTATCTTAGGCTAGACAAATTTGGGAAATACTAAATTCATTATGGACTTGCTCTGAGCTGCCCACAGCAACCAGCAAACTGCCACACAAAGACCAAGTACTGCTTTATCTATATCTCGTTAGCCTACTTAAAATGAAGACCTTTTCCCAGAATAAATGTTACTAATTGAAGATTACTATTCATGTACTTAGAAGATAGAAAGCCATGCTCCCTGTGTAGGAGACCACCTACCCGTGATGTGTCAGCTTAAGAGTCTGTGAGTGCCTGGGCACACCTCTGGCCCTCTGGGAGCCAAGGATCCCTGCCCAGAGTGAACTCACGGCGGGATGGGGGAAGGAGGGAAGGATGGAGAAGTGCCAGTGTGGGGGCTGGCAGCAAGTGCTTCTGTGAGAAATAGTCCAGCAAGGCTAAGAGTGTGGCCTTTGGAGAAGGTAGGGTGACATCGGCTGGGTGATGTCGGCTGCCCTGTCCTAGCGTTCTCCTTTTCCTGGGAGCCTCCTGTCATTTCTAACACATTTGTTTTCCCTCAACCTGGGCATTTTATTTGCCCAGCACTGGTGCTGTGTCTGAATTGTGGCCTCCAACATTTGTATGCTGAAGCCCCAACCCCCAATGTGATTATTTGTAGGGAGGACGTTTGAGGAGACAGTTAAGGTTGAATGGGTTCATACGGGTGGGGCCCTAATCCCATGGGGACCAGTGTTCCTATACGAAGAGAAAGAGACCAGGAGTGCGCACAGAGAAAAGGCCATCTGCAAACCAAGGAGAGAGGCCTCAGGAAAGAAAAACCCACTGGCGCCTTGGCCTTGGCCTTCCAGCCTCCAGCACCGTGAGAAATACATTTCTGTAGATTAAGCCGCCCAGTCTGCAGTCCTTGGTGATAGCAGCCCAGCAGGCTTATGTAACTGGGAAACCCTAGTGACCCTTTTCATCTGATGAACCGCGGGTGCTGACTTTGTTATTAGGCTGAGCCAGAAACCTGGAGCCTGTGTGCAAGGCACTGTTCTCTAGGGCATTGCCCAGATCCGTGCCAGTGGAGACAGGAGGTGGAGGAAGTGTTGTGTGTGTATTCATCTGGGGTCCTGTCCTTCCTTACCTCTATGACCACAGCATACCCCACAGTGGCTGACATATAGAAGGCACCCCAGGTTATTTGTGGAATGAACAAATGAATCACACAGTTGATTGCATCTGCATCTGTCTTCACACAGATATGCCGTGTGGATGTTTAGAAATCCAGCAGGGGAGCAGGGAGGCTGGGTGCGGTGGCTCTCGTGAGCCTGTAATCTCAGCACTTTGGTAGGCTAAGGCAGGCGGATCACTTGAGGTCAGGAGTTGGAGACCAACCTGGCCAATATAGTGAAACCCATCTGTACTAAAAATAGAAAAATTAGCCAGGCATGATGGCACATACCTGTAATTCCAGTACTCGGCACGCCGAGGCAGGAGAATCTCTTGAACCTGGGAGGTGGAGGTTGCAGTGAGCTGAGATTGCACCACTGCCTGGGTGATGGAGTGAGACTGTTTCAAAAAAAAAGAAAAGAAAAGAAAAGAAAATCCAGTAGGTGAGCAGGGAGGACTTGGAACCCATTTGGACCACAGGGGCCATTCCAGCCCTGTGAAGGACCCCGTGGAGCAGCCTGCTCTGGTGATCAGCACAATAAGACAGCCGTTCCCAACCAGGGAGGATTTTGCCCCCGCCAAGGGTACATGGCAATGTCTGGAGACAGTGTTGGTTGTCACAACTGGGGTAGGGGGTGGGGCCCGCTGCTATCCAGTGTGTGGGGGCCAGGGATGCTGCTAAGCATCCTGCAGGGCACGGGACAGCCCCCGGGATAAAAACCTGACTGCCCCCAAACGTCCATAATGCCAAGAATAAAAAACCCTACAGCAAGATTAGGTTTCCTGGTTCATGATGAGCTAATGAGAGCATGTCAGTTCTAAAGAGGAAAGCCATGCTAAGCAGGCAGGGAGCTCTTTCTTCTGGAGGAAGCAATGAGCAGATGGTTAAGCTGAATATCCGCTCATTGTTGCGTGATAACTGCTGACATTTGAAGGGCCTCCGAAGGCGTCCTTCTGCAGGCTGCAGAGGCACGTGTAACAGCCTGAGACGGAGGTTAGTTTTTGTGGGCCTTGCTCTAGAAATGACGGGATAGGCTGAGGCTCCTCCTCCTTCCTGCCAAGGCCCATTTGAAAGCACCTGGTCCTCCTCAGCATCCCCTGGTCCTCTGTGCCCTCCGTGTATCCAGGGGCAATTACAGAGCAGGAAGAGGAGGTCACTGCTGGTGGGAGGATGTGGTACTTGAGAGTACTAGGGCCTAGAGGAAACAGTGAGTTGATTTTAGAAAGAAGGGAGGCAATACCTTTTGAAATGAGAAGGAAGCAGGAGTGTTCGGAGAAACCATTTGGTAGAAAGAGCTCCGTATTTAGGGCATCTGCTCCAGGTAGGCCCTGGGTGGAGAAGACGGGAGTGAGAGGCTTGAAACCAGGACTAGCTCATAGACGTGCTTCCAAATGATGCTTTCCATCGAAGCATTTCTTGATCCTGTAAGAGAAAGTGTGACCAGTCAAGCGGGAAACAGAGCTAAGGCTGGTTCCTAAGCTCAAGAAGCTTGGGGTTTTCTTGTGTTGTGAGCTGAGTTCTCTGCCAGGTACTCCAGGAGAAAGGTTGCTTATGAGCAAAGCTTGGTAAGCACTGTGCAAAACACTCACTGCCCAGAGATTTGCAGTCGGGAGCATGAATTGCTCTGAGAAAATCAACAGGAAGAGACCAGTTCAGGGGTTAATTGTGCATTTCCCAAACCTTGTGTGTTTGTTGGGGTGAGAGAGAAGGCTCCCAGATTTAGCAAATGAAAATACAGGGTGCCCATTAAATCTAAATCTTAGGTAAACAAAGAATCATTGAGACGTGGGACATACTTACATTTAAAAAATGTTGATTTATCTGAAATTCAAATGCAGCTGAGCATCCTGTCCTTTGTCTGGCAACCATGCCAGTGGCGGAAGGGGACTGGGGGCACATAACACCTGTCATGAGGCGCACACCCAGCTCTTACCTGTGCCAGCTCCGTTTATTCCTCATTCTGCATCCTCCTAGTGCTTAGGCCTGCAGACCGCTTTATCATGTTTGCCCCCTTGTCCAATGACACACTTTTAGTTTTCTGGCATCCGTGACTGCCTGGAGCAGCTATGAACTCAGAAATGCATGAATGATGCCGCTGGGTGCCAGCAGAACCCAGAGCAGCCGAGCCAAAGCTGGGACCGGCCAGATCCCCATGGGCAGTAGGGTGGTGGGACCTTAGAGCATCATTTGGCCAACGTTTGCAGCATCTGCAGCGTGTTTGGGAAATAGGAGCGACCTCCTTGGCTGGTAGTGGCTGATGAGTAGAAAAGCTGAGAGGAGGCAGCTGGGAGAGCAGTGAGACTAGGCAAGAGCAGGGCCAGGGATAGGCAGGCAGGACTGAAGGAGAGGTTACACCTGATGGCTGGAGCGGCAGGTGGCAGACAGCAAGTGCCACTACAGGTGCCGGGGGCCTCCGTGTACAGGCTCCCCTGTTCTTCACAGTGGCTCTGAGGAGTCAAGAACAGGCTTGTTGGTGGCTGTGGCTGGTATTAATATTTATGGAAGGCTCCGTATGCCTTCCTGCAGGGTTTCTCTGTCTTGCTGTCCCACTCCTGACCCTTGCTTTAGCCACACTGGCCTCCTTGCTATTTCTGTAACACACCAGGTGCTCCTACCGCAGAGCCTTTACTCGTGCTATTCCTTTTCTGCCCAGGATGCTTCCTCCCCAGGAGTCCTCCTGGTTTATGTACTTACCTTGATTCTGGTCTTTGCTTAGATGTCTCCTCAGAAGATCTTGCCTGACTACCTTATTTTAAAAGTGAAACTCCTATCCTGGTTTTATTTTTCTCCTTAGCATGTGTCACCCTCTGAAATTCTGTACATTGTTTGTTTTTGAGACAGAGTCTTAGTCTGTTTGGCTAGAGTGCAGTGGCGCAATCTCGGCTCTCTGCAACCTCCAGCTCCGAGGCTCAAGCAATTCTCCTGCCTCTGCCTCTGGAATAGCTGGGATTACAGGCGCATACCACCACGCCTGGCTAATTTTTGTGTGGTTTTTTTAGTAGAGACTGGGTTTCACCATGCTGACCAGGCTGGTCTTGAACTCCTGACCTCAAGTGATCTGCCTGCCTCGGCCTCCCAAAGTGCTGCGATTACAGGCGTGAGACACCACGGCTGGCCCTGGTGATTTATTCACTATCTTCCCCTGAAGAATGTGACTTCCAGGAAGGGAAAGATTTTGTTTATTTCTGTTCCTTGTTGAATCTCTAGTACCTAGAACCATGCCTGGTCCTGATGAGGCACTTGGTGAATGTTTTTGAATGAATAGTCTGAGCTGTTCTTTAATCGGTCCTCATCACCCGCATTGTACAGATGAGGGAACTCTGGGCAAGCCTGGCCTGGGTCTCGAGCTAATTATGGGTGGGCCAGGGTCTGTACTCAAGTAGTACACCCAGTGATGGGCAGGGGTGGCCTGGGGCCGTGGTTTGTCAACCCCTACGCTGGAAGGTGATGTTTTGGCACAAGAGGAGAGGTCCCCCAATGCATCCTGTGTCTGTAATTGATGGATTTGTCTCTGTTTCCTCAGGATGTGGTTCTGAGACAGTCCCTGTCCCTGATGGCCCACGGAGCGACTCGGTGGAAGGAAGTCCCTTCCGTCCCCCGTCACACTCCTTCTCTGCCGTCTTCGATGAAGACAAGCCGATAGCCAGCAGCGGGACTTACAACTTGGATTTTGACAACATTGAGCTTGTGGATACCTTTCAGACCTTGGAACCTCGTGCCTCAGACGGTAAGAATCAGGAGGGCAAAGTGAACACACGGAGGAAGTCCACGGATTCCGTCCCCATCTCTAAGTCTACGCTGTCCCGGTCGCTCAGCCTGCAAGCCAGTGACTTTGATGGTGCTTCTTCCTCAGGTAATCCTGAGGCCGTGGCCCTCGCCCCAGATGCATATAGCACGGGTTCCAGCAGTGCTTCCAGTACCCTTAAGCGAACTAAAAAACCAAGGCCGCCTTCCTTAAAAAAGAAACAGACCACCAAGAAACCCACAGAGACCCCCCCAGTGAAGGAGACGCAACAGGAGCCAGATGAAGAGAGCCTCGTCCCCAGTGGGGAGAATCTAGCATCTGAGACGAAAACAGAATCTGCCAAGACGGAAGGTCCTGGCCCAGCCTTATTGGAGGAGACGCCCCTTGAGCCTGCTGCAGGGCCCAAAGCTGCCTGCCCTCTGGACTCAGAGGGTGCAGAAGGGGCTGTCCCCCCAGCTTCTGGAGGTGGCAGAGTGCAGAACTCACCCCCTGTCGGGAGGAAAACGCTGCCTCTTACCACGGCCCCGGAGGCAGGGGAGGTGACCCCATCAGATAGTGGGGGGCAAGAGGACTCTTCAGCCAAAGGGCTCTCCGTAAGGCTGGAGTTTGACTATTCCGAGGACAAGTGTAGTTGGGACAACCAGCAGGAAAACCCCCCTCCTACCAAAAAGATAGGCAAAAAGCCAGTTGCCAAAATGCCCCTGAGGAGGCCAAAGATGAAAAAGACACCCGAGAAACTTGACAACACTCCTGCCTCACCTCCCAGATCCCCTGCTGAACCCAATGACATCCCCATTGCTAAAGGTACTTACACCTTTGATATTGACAAGTGGGATGACCCCAATTTTAACCCCTTTTCTTCCACCTCAAAAATGCAGGAGTCTCCCAAACTGCCCCAACAATCATACAGCTTTGACCCAGACACCTGTGACGAGTCCGTTGACCCCTTTAAGACATCCTCTAAGACCCCCAGCTCACCTTCTAAATCCCCAGCCTCCTTTGAGATCCCAGCCAGTGCTATCGAAGCCAATGGAGTGGACGGGGATGGGCTAAACAAGCCCGCCAAGAAGAAGAAGACGCCCCTAAAGACGTAAGTTCAGGGGTGGAGGTGGTAAGGATCGGAGGCGGGGGTGCAGATTGACTGTGACCGTTGGTCATGTGCCTGGATAACCTTCGACTGCCCTAACCTTGCCCCTGGGTGCTGTGATGATGCCACGCTTATGGCCGTTGCACCAGGCAGATAATATACGTGTTTTCCTTTCTCTCTGCGGTCACAGTGGTGGCATTTTCCCATCCACATACCCCTTTGTGTCCTTGATCTTTTGCTTTAATAAATCAATGGTCTAGAGCTTTACTTATAGCCAAAGACCTGATGTTCAGCTCCAGAGCAGTCTGGGAGATCCCGTGTAAGGGAAAGGTCCCTTAGAAATCTGGTTGATCTCCCTATTGGTGACCGATGGCTTTTTGGAGAAGCTAGGAGATACACCCTTTAAAATATTAAAATTTATAGTACTTGTTTCTGCCTATTAATGAGACATTAGCCCAGGAGGCAAACATAGTAGATTCCAGGAGGCCCAGGAATGAGAGATGTGGCCTGGGCCCCTCCCTGCTGCACCCCAACCAGCCTGTAAGAAACACCCCTCTTTGTCTCCTTCCTCCACTCCAGTCATCTTTTGTAGACAAAGTCCCTGCAAGTTCTGAAGAGATAAATGGAGCCTGAAAGCAGGGAACAAATCCCCACAATCCCCAGGAAGCCATTAGTCCTTGGCTCTGTGGACTTGGCAAGACACAGACATTTGACAAGGCCAAGTATATTGTGCTTAAAAACCAAACACCCATGCCTCCAGAATCCATCCCAAGACCCGGCTCTAACATAGATGGCTGCTGGTCCTTTATTCTATGGCCTCTGTGGTTAATACCTTGGCAATTTCCTTACTCTTATGGGCAGTATTGTCAATAATTTGACAAAGCTGAGGAGATCGGTCTCCCAGGGGCAGCAGAACAGACCACAGCGCTGGCCCCTCTGGGTCTGTCTGGCACGAAAGAGACAGAACGACATGTTTACCTCCATTCTGGGCTCCCCCTAACGTTGAACATCTGAGAAGAACCCAGGGCCTCCTGAGAGGAGGTCTCTGTAGCAGGTTACCTTGGATCAACCTGCCACTGTCTAGTGGTGGCTGGAGGCCATCCTGGTCAAAATGGGGACTTTTTTTTAGATCAGTTCCCCAACTAGGTCCTTCCTAGAGACTCCCTAGAATTCACGTTGGAAACTTGATTTCAAGCCTGGAAGAGGAGAAGTCCGCAATGGCTGGACTGCAAGGCCATGCTCTCTCATCTGTGGAATGAGAGCCAACCTTAGCCACCACCTCCTCCTTCTCCAAGACATGTCCTGTGTCTCATAGGCGTCCCCAGTCACTTTCTTGTTTGAGCATCAGAGCTCACAGGGGTCGGGGAAGTTTACCCAGCTTGTGGCCTCACCTCTAGCGCAGAAGGGACTTTGGCTTGGAAGATCGTGCATGGGTCTGACAAAGCTCTTGGGGCACCACAGCTTTGTGGCATCATTAGGACCAAGAGAGGAAGGTAGGAAGGTGATCCCCAGCAGCTCCTTCCAAAAAGCGGGGCATTGCCCGCCTTCAGAAGTAGACCTTATAGCGATGGCCGCCATATCCTAACCCATTAATAACCAGTTGTCTGCAGATTTATCTTTTTTGTCAGTTCCTTCTGTCTGTCTCTCTTTTTCTTTGTCTTCTTGTCTTAGGATGGTTGAAGATGTGATGTCTGTGTGTTCTCTGTTGTAAGTAAATTTAATGCAATCTGCCTCTTATGCCAAATGTGCTTATTTTTCTGCCTTTTGTTTTTGCTTCCAAGCCCATTTTGTTTCCCCTCTATGGCTGCTACTGATGTATTTATGTGGTGGGCCTGGGAATGGCGGGGCATGGGGCTCCCCAGTAGCAAAGATTACTTTTCTGTTTCATAGTGATTCGCATAAGAGACTGCTTGGCTGTGAAAATGTGATTATCTAGCATCTGGCTGCTTGTCAGGAATGGAACTTTTTTCCTTCCCTTGCATATTGGATGTCTTCATCTGAAATCATAAATTTTTTTTTTAACTCTTCATTACATTCTTTCATTTTAAATTGGGCTAGTGGGCGATTGCTTTCAACACTAGTGTGGCTTCACGTTAAAATAACTGTCTGGTCTAACCACAGGCAGCGATGGCCACAGCTTATTGCTAACGTGTGAAGCAGAAATGTTTGGGCCGTTCCAAATTGAGGCCTGCAGAGTGCCCTGAAATGCAGGGCCAGTGCAGAGTGGAGCACACGGCTGTGAGAGCCATCGCCAGGCTGCCCCAGTCCTGCATCCTCAGTCACCCAGGACCTGGCTGGGTGTCGGCATGCCTCGTCTGCCATCTTTGGGTCACTTGTCAGTAGAAACAGAGCTGACCATTTCTGTGCCTCTGCTGCTTTGCCTCCCCTGGCCAGGAGGGATCTGTGGGCAGTTCTGGGGGGTCGAAAGACATGCACCTTCTCCCTGTCCTTACAAGGGAAGCTGGCCAGTCCAGGTGGCCAGCAGTCCCAGGATAGGGTCGAGTCCGTCAGACTCTCTTCTGCCCAAGGGATTTCTTGAGTATTTTTGAGCCACTTGGCAACTAGTAAAACATATAATTATATATTTATATGCATGAATAAATATATGCTTCAAGCTGCGATGGCACTATTTTAATGGCAAATGTTATAAAAGCTGTAAATAGCTATTTATAGTATTTTTTTTTCATGATTAAATGCCATTGTTGGAGTGATGTGAGAGAACACAAGGAAGGAACTTGAGTGCCAAATTAAATTGCTCTGCCCACCCAGTTAACGTGCAAAGCAGGGGAGGGTGGTGGGATATAAGGAGAGGGATCATCCCCCAAAGCCTTTGCTTTGCTGGGAGTGAGACCATCCCATGGAGGGGCTGGAAACGGGGCAGGGGCCAGTCTACAGGGTGGAAAGAGCCCCCATTCTGACTGTGGAAGTGACCCCCAGACTGCTCGGTGGACTGAATGGAACTGCTCAGGCTAAAAGTCATCCCTTCCTCCTGGGATCTGCTTCCTTGACCCTTCAGGAGTCTGATTTGGTGTTTCCTTTGCCTCCCAGCCCCGCTATTCATATGAAGGAGAAACAGAGAGAGAAGAGCTGTGAATCTTGTCTGTTTACCATGGTTAGGAGAAGACCAAAAAATTCATCTCTCCCCTGGCCCTACCTTTCGTCAGGATTCCACCTAGAAGCCTTCAGAGCATGGGAACCCATTGAGCTCGAGGATCCTGTGATAGGGAGGATTCAGCAGGTTCTCCTTGAGGACCCCGAACTTTCTTTCTGCGTGGCCTCCTTCAATTGTTCCTTAAGTGAGGTGTCGCCTTGCCCGTCTGTAAATCAGTGTCCTGAGCCTGGAGCCCCTCCCTGAGCCTTAGTTGGATTCAGACATCCCTGGAAGAATCCAGATAAATTAATCTGCTCACCAAAAATTTGCTTTATAAAATAAGAACATTTAGTTAAATTTAGCTTCATTTTTTGGGTCATTCTCCAAAATGGCATCTCTTTAAAGATTTCCAGCTTGATGGATCTTTCCCTTGGGGGCAAAAATAATAGCTGTTAAAAAGTGAGAGTGGGTAGCCAGCGCGGCCGTCTTCTCGCTGGTGTTGCAGTGGCAGAGGCGGGAGGGTGGCCTGGGCCAGATGGCTCCGCAGAGGCAGTAGCTTCGGTCCGCTCTGTGCTGCTCTGGAGTGTTCCATCCCTCTGCTTGTTGTGTTTACATTTTCCATTTTGTTTCCAGTGACACATTTAGGGTGAAAAAGTCGCCAAAACGGTCTCCTCTCTCTGATCCACCTTCCCAGGTACAGTGTTCCTTTGATCTTGATGGTTTTATGGCCTCCCTCTCCCAGGGGGGTTTTCCTCCCTTGTTGACAAAGCTTTGCTTTCTGCTCATCCCGGGCCTGTTTCCAAGATCATGTTTCCAAGACCCTCTTCTTGCCTCCTGAGTGGAGGGTCCCTCGATGTTTGCCCGACATTGTTTTGATCCCTTCACTTTGCGGAAGATCAGAGGGTGTCCCGAGAGTAGAAAGACGTTCAGGAAAAACGTTAGTTGGGCTCTAGAGGACCCGCTCTGCTCCATTCAGGCCAGTTCATCCGCTGTGAACTTCTAGGACTGTCGAGTCGAGAGTCTCTTGAGATGAACAAATACGCAGTGAGAAGGTGAAAAAACTCAGCAAGTGTCGGGAGCACTGAATTGTGCAGCCAAAATTGGAGTGGGAAGAAAAGGGAACCCCCTCCCCTGAAGAAGTGGGGCTTGGGTTCTTTCTTTATTAGAATCCCTCTTACCAGTTCCTCCATCAGATAAGATTCCATTTCTTCTACCCTGTTTACAGACCAAGGAAAGTTATCCTCAAGCCTGTCAGTCATACGGTTAGGGCTAATTTCTGGGTCATAAAACAAGCAGACCTGCCACGCCTCCAAGTCTGAGCCAGCAAAGCCCCAGCCTACAGACCCTGGCCAGGGTGGGGGCAGTGGAGGGAAGCACTCAGCCCTGGGGATAGGGGCTCAGGTCCCAGCTGCAGCTCTGCCCTGACCTCTCTAGGTTCCCACCCTGCCCTACTCCACTTCCCGCTCTCCTGTGGAAATGGAGATAAGATTCCCCTCTTTCTGCCTCCGGGGACTGATGTGACGATTGTCGGGTGATTCTGGTGATATTGATATGCAAGCCTGAAGCACTGTGTGAGCATCCACAGCTGTCATAGTCATAAAACTAGCAGGAAAGCTCAAGTAAGCAAGACACGAAATCCTGATTTCTTTCTTTTTTAAATTCATGGTCATTCCCTGAAACCATTTTAAAAGGAGATTCATAGAGAGGGAAGAATCTGTGTGTCCATCTGTTTCCTTAATGGGCCATTTGGAGCAGAGTCCGAGAAGAGCATGCACAGGATTGTGACCGGGACCTGTCCTGGCTAATGGGTCCCCAGACCTGAGGGTGGGAGCAGTTTCTGACCAAGAGTCTGATGAGACAAGACACTGTTTCTCTTCTCTTTGCAGGACCCCACCCCAGCTGCTACACCAGAAACACCACCAGTGATCTCCGCGGTGGTCCACGCCACAGATGAGGAAAAGCTGGCGGTCACCAACCAGAAGTGGACATGCATGACGGTGGACCTGGAGGCTGACAAACAGGACTACCCGCAGCCCTCGGACCTGTCCACCTTTGTAAACGAGACCAAATTCAGTTCACCCACTGAGGGTAAGCAACTCTGTGGCCAGCTGGACTCCCACTCTGCGTCGGAGAATACGGCCCCTAGGGAGCCAAAGGCCAGGAGAGAAACTTCTCAGCCAGGTAACCAAGTGATCATTCCTGTGAGGTCGTCTGCACGTCTCCCGGTGCACTTGAAGCTCAGGCTGTGTTTGAAAACAGCCTGAGACTTGCAACCAACCGTCCCTTGACCCAAGACTCCTGCTAAGAGCCAGCACGGCGCCCTCTAACTCCACCTCAGGACTCCACCAAGTGGGTCCTGAGCGCCCACTCGAGCTTTGCCCATGGCTTGTGTCCCCTCTGTGATTTTCATAAACACAGCTCCCAGGGGGTGTCATTCAGGTCACACTTTCAGTGTAGGTCACTGACCTGGAGTTGCTTGGCGCCACCGTTATTCCTAGGCCCCATATGGTGTTCAGACACTATGGCCACACCTTTTAATGAAGCCTCAAACCAGAGATTCGCCCCAGGCTTGCTAAGAGGACACGATTCCCTCTTCAGAAATGGGCTCCGCACACTTTGCTTATCTCATTATATCCTCCTTCCTCCTGTGTGTATTCAATTTCAGTGTCCTTTCTTTCTTTTTTTTTTTTTTTTTTTTTTGAGACGGGGTTTCACTCTTGTTGTCCAGGCTGGATTCATTTTGCAACGTGGCAAAACACTGTCTCTACCAAAAGTTAAAAAAAAAATTATCTGGGCTTGGTGGTGTGTCCCGGTGGTCCCAGCTACTCAGGAAGCTGAGGCGGGAGGATTGCTTGAGCCCAGGAGACAGAGGTTGCAGTGAGCTGAGATTGTGCCACTGCACTCCAGCCTGGGTGACAGTGAGACTCTCTCAAAAAAAAAAAAAAAAAATAGAAAAAAATAAAAGTGACCATCTTGCTCTCACCTGACCCCAGAGGCCCTGTGATCTGGCCTCAGCCTCCCTTGGATCCTCATTTCCCTCTGCACTTGCATCCGAGGCAGGAGCCTCTTCCTGGAAGACCCCTTACTCAGCTGCCTTTGCAGCGCTGCTGCAGACCCCGCCTGCTGGAACACCCTTCCCCCTACCCGCACTGCACTCCCCCGACCTTATCCCTGTTTCCCACCCTTTCCTTAGTGCTGCCTCCTCCCAGCCTTTCCCTGGGCGTGGGATCCTGGCTCCGCCCACCTTCAATGTTTGGTATGGGCTGAGCTCCGGGTATGTAACACCAAAATGGTGTGTGTGCATTTCTTGCTTCCCAACTAGCTTGTATGTTTCCTGAAGGCAAGAACTTTGTCAGGTTCATCTTTGTTCCTTACAGCACCCTCAATGTCATGGGGCTAAAGTCAGGTTTGTGAAATAAAGTTAACACAAGGTCAGGCAGGTCAACAGCTTAGTAGTGTCAGCTCAGCAATTTGATCTTGCAATGGGCATCACCTGCATCGGGTGTGGAGCGCTGTGGGGAAGAGGCTTTACATCCCAGAGGCAGCAAGGGACATTTGAGCACAGGCATCAGACTTGGCCATTTTGATAGCACCTATGATGGGTCACATCTCTTGAGCTTGGTAAGAAATTTCTAAATGTCGGAGAAAAGCATTTAGAAACCATCCTGAGGTTGGGGCCGGGCGTGGTGGCTCACACCTGTAATCTCAGCACTTTAGGAGGCTGAGGCAGGCAGATCACTTGAGGTCAGGAGTTCAAGACCAGCCTGGCCAACATGGAGAAACCCCGTCTCTACTAAAAATACAAAAATTAGCCAGGCATGGTGGTGGCCACCTGTAATCCCAGCTACTAGGGAGGCTGAGGCAGGAGAATCGCTTGAACCCAGGAGGCAGAGGTTGCAGTGAGCTGAGATCACGTCACTGCACTCCAGCCTGGGTAACAGAGTGAGACTCTGTCTCAGAAAAAAAAAAAAAAAAAAGAAGAAGCCAATTTGAGCTAGGCATATGATTTTGATGTATGTGTGTCTTTAGTTTTCCTATCAGGAACCAAATACATGCATTTTTTTTCCTTAGAAAATATAAAAATACTAACAGTACTTTTAGGGCTAATATGTACCTCATTCGATGGTGGCATTTATTTGTCCATCTTCCACACTACTAAAACAGACAACTTACTAGCTGAGTGACATATTTGACAGTTGTTTTTTTCTGTAAAAATTGAACAGATATGTAAATACATGGGTTTGGAACAAAACTTGGTTAAACCCATTACCTTAGAAAATGGGAAGATGTGGGAAGTCATGACTATAATTTTAGTTGGTAGACAATCAAAAATCCTTCATCAGTGTGAAGACACAACAGTTGCAGTTTCAGGAGGTGCGGCCCCACTGCATCTACCTCGCTAACACACCCAGGGTCCCTCCAGCATCTGGATGTGGAAATACCGTTAATGTAATGAGGTCCAGTCTAGCAGCACCAGACACACACTCAGGGTGCTGATGTGATCATCAGAAAGAATCCGTGCAGGGCCCCAGCTGTGATCTGAGACTCTTACAATGAAGTCATCAACCGTAGGAAAAGGAAATGTTGAGTGAGAAATAATAATTATGATTTAAATACATATTCACTATTGTATTAATTCTGTAGGTAACAATAATAAGCTAGGACCTGTCATTGGGTGAGGACTTACTTTGAGCTGTGCAGTCTTCTATACTCATATGATTTCATTTCATCCTCTCAGTCTGCTGAGTGCTTTTCTACAATTCCCCATTTTAATAAAAAGGATTCAGAGCTTGGAGCTGTTAGTGACTCCCCCGGTGTCCTGGCACAAATCCGTGGAGAGCCAGGTCTGCCTGACCTAACAGCTGTGCTCTTTCTGTGAGCGTGGAGAAGGCTTGCTGCCTTCGCCTGTAGAATGAGGCTATTGACTAATCACACTTTCCTACGTAGGTCCGTAGGAGTGGAGTGTTGAAGAGCTTCAAGTTGTCTTTAATATTTCAAAACACCTGAGTGTAACTAGTTTAGAAAGATGCCCAGGGGATTAAAATACCATACTTGGGCTGTAATCGTATCAACTCACTAGGATGACACTGGTCATCTTCCACGGATGAAGAACTCATTGACAGTTATAAATGGTTTTCTTTGCATGGTTGCTTAGCAAATGCCCTTTTTTGATGCAGTCTTTTAAAGCATGATGCAGTGGGAGAAAACTTAACCCATGTGGTTCTTGTGGAGGAAAAGATTAGGAACCATTGGTCTACACAGCTGAGTCCTCTCCTGGCTGTGCAAGAGACCCTGACAGAGTGCAGTTGTTTTAGATTCACAAGTCTCAGTGACTCTGGTGGCCACCCAGTTTCCCTGTGTCCTTTAACCCAGCTCTGTTAGTCCCTCCTTCCCACTCTGACAGAGGGGAAAGCGCCCTCCTTGGAAGCCTCAGCTGTTCTTTAACGGCAGGCACCGTCTCTGTCACACCGCAGACACTTAGAAGGGTGATGGTGGGGAAGCTGGGAGCAGCCTCTGTCTGTTTCCCTGGACTCTTTTCTTCTCCCCTAACGTAACATCACTTAGGTTAAAAGTTCCAAAAATACTAGCCATGAGCAGGAATCTATCTGATCATGCTCCTTTACATTTGTGTAACCCAGAGAAGGATTTTTATCTTAAAGTATTTCATTTTAGCCTACAAAATGTAGGCTCTTTGAGCTCCACTTGTTAGATAAGACAATAGGCCAGGAGACATCGGGTGAGCTGGCTTCCCTGATCCTGGGAACAGAGACCTAGACTCAGTGGCATCCTTCTGGCTTCTGCTGAGGCTCTTTCCTGTTCCCAGCAAGCCCCCGGCAACTAGAGTCAGATGAAAGCAGCACCGAAGCCCTCTCGCTGTGCAGTGCCCCCATAGGAAATAATTACCAAAAGCAGCCCTCAGAAATGACAGGACCGGGGAACAATAACTGAGCCTCTTCAGCTGGGAGCAGCCACACACGCTAGCAAGGGCCGTCTCCTCCAGTTGAGAATATGATGTGCCACTTGGTATGGTGGCATCACCCTTCCTGGCCTGCCAGCTGTGTGTGGCACGGTGTGAAAATGGGGCTGAAATTGGATGTGGCTTCACCTCTGTGCCTGCCCTTTGAGGCTTAGGATTTGAAGCAGATGAGTGAAATTTTGAAAACCAACTTCAGAAAGATGTTTTCTCAAAGGATCAGAGATCACCCAAGATGACAGAAGGAAGTATTTGTTTTTCTTACATCCTGTCCAGGTCATTTTGTAAATTATAAATCAGGACCCCAAATGACTGTGATTGCAGCAAGCAGGGCGTGTTCCGAAGGAGCATCTCCAGGCGTCTGCCACTCGTCTGGGATTGCGGGCCTTCTGAAACCAGGCATCTCACAAATGCAAACACTAATGTGGGTGTCAGAGAACCCCACTTTTGCACCGTCAGTTGCTCCTTCTGAAGGGAGGAATGAGGGACACAGGACAGTGGGAAGGGACTTCCTTTTGGCAGGTAGCAGAGAAGGCAGATGAGTGAGCTCCATGACCTAGAACTCACCCAGATTCAACCACCAGAAGAGCTGAGGTTCCAAGTGGGACGCTTTAGTGAGGCGAGCTGGTTACCAGAGCCGGGCACTCGCCTGAGGCCACAGGTCCCTGGAAAAACTCTGCGGCGGTCTGTTGCTTGTTTGGTGTGTCCTGGGTGCCCTGTACTGTATTGGAGTGTGCTTAAAGATTTCTGTTAAATAATTTAGGGCTTGTAATGCCTTGGCAATTGTAGTGATACCTTAGAAGAGGCAGCTGATTCACTATTATTTTCTCAACTTAAACAGCTTATAAAAGAACAGTAAAATGATAGTCCCAGGGTTTTATACTTGGAAAGTGATAGATAGATCAGGGAGAGACCCTAAATATCACCTCGTCCATCCCTGTCTCCTTCCTCCTTCTCTCTCTCTCTTTTTTTTGGAAGCAATCTCGCTCTGTTACCCAGGCTGGAGTGCAGTGGTGCAATCTTGGCTCACTGCAACCTCTGCCTCCTGGGTTCTGGTGATTCTTCTGCCTTAGCCTCCCAAGTAGCTGGGACTATAGGTGTGCACCCAGCTGATTTTTGTATTTTTAGTAGAGATGGGGTTGGCTAGGCTGGTCTTGAACTCCTGACCTCAAATGATCCACCAGCCTCAGCTTTCCAAAGTGCTGGGATTGCAGGCGTGAGCCTCTGTGCCCTGTCCTGCTTCTCATTTTTAAGGTGAGGAGGCGATTAAGACTTTACAAATTAATGCTTCTGTCTTAAGCTGGGGCAGACCCTGGGGTTCAGGCTTGGTGTGAGAGTTGGAAACATGCTTTCTCTACTCATCTCTATTCAGGATGCAACAGGGCTTTCTGGCCTTCAATCCACAAAACTGTCTTCGATCTCATGAGCTGGCCATGCCGTGTAGAAGGATGTGTTTGCCTCACCAAGGGAGATTCAGAGATTCCTGAAAGATGGTCCACTTGTTTAAGTAGTTGGGGTTATCAACCATTTGCAGGTTTTAAGAAAGTCCTCCAGGAAATATCTCATTTTAAAGCTCATAGTTTTTGGATGATGCCTTTAATAATAGGCAGAAATAAAGGGGCTTTGAACCAGAACTGCTATTTATCTTTATTTTCATCTTTTAAAAAGTGGAAAGATTAAACTTGATGGATTGCCACTGATGCTTTTTCACAGTGGGTTTCTGAGCAGGTCACTCTTCACCTCTTAGCTTTCTTTGTAAGTAGAAAAGAGGCATCTGGTAGCTCTAGAGTGTGGCTTCTGTGAGGACAAAAGTCCATTCTGGTCTTATCCACCACCGTATCCACTGTGCCCGGCATAGTGTGAAGCATATAGGAGGTGCTCCATTCGTTTGCTGGACGGGGAATTCAGTTGAGTGTCAGCTCAGTTTCCAGGTACTGGAGGCGGGCAGTGGTGTTTGCCATCTCCACTGAGCGTATGGGATTTTCACCAATCAATTTTAAACAGGTCATTTCTCCACCCATTGGACTTTACTAGTCTTTGTGTTTGAAAATAGATTTGGACCAGCCCTGAAGACACTGGTAGACCCCTGGGAAAGGCTCCAGGTGACTTGCAAAGCTTCTCTTACCAGCAGCACTGAAGGAACGATATCGTTCTTCCCTCACTTCAGAGGGTGGCCAGAGCCGAATACCCAGAGAGGGACAAGTAAGGGTCAGTTCCAAAACGTCATGAGGATGTATCATCCCACGTGTTGCACGTGAGAGTTACAGGGGAAACCAGCACCCAGAATGAACATGCTGTCTTATGGGAACACTCAACGCAGACCGCTCAGGTCCGGCCACACTTGGGCTCGCTTGGTCTTGCCTTGGAATTCCTCAGGACCTTCTCAGCCTCCCTAATGGCAGAAGCCCCTTGACAGCAAGACGTTTACCAATTGTCTGAAAATAGCCAAGCTGGGCCTTTTCTTCAGGCTGTGTAAGAAGTCTCTAGGCAGTGGACACCGTCAGCCCAGAGTCTTGGAATAGCAGCCACCCTGCCTGGCTCAGATCTTCCCATTTTTCTCCTCTGGCACTAACCTGATCTTTTGTTTTTTTTGTGTTTGTTTTTGTTTTTGCAGAGTTGGATTACAGAAACTCCTATGAAATTGAATATATGGAAAAAATTGGCTCCTCCTTACCTGTAAGTTCTTCTGCCTCGGGCCACTTAGGGGACTCGCTTTCCTGCCTTCAGGGGCCTCCTCCCCTGTGCAGAGCGTCTCTGGGAGCTCAGACCCCAAATCGAGTGCTCTCTGTGTACACAGCTTCACATGATGGACTGGGGCTGGGGGGTTGAGGTTTGTACTCAATCCACTTCGTTTGACATTCTCAGGGAGAAAATCATAGAATGCAATTAGATGTCCAGCAGAATTACTTTCTTAGACTGAGAAAGAGCTAGAGATTTCTTTAAAAAAATAAAATAAAATGAAGTCGTGGTGGTTTTTCAGGTATACGATTAGCTGTTTTTGAGAAATTGTTTTAAGTAACTGAACATTTTCTCTGGGCAATAAGCCTTTCTCCCTGGTTTTTCATTTTAAGAGGTTATGATGGGCATTGTCTTTCCTGGCATAATACCTGCTGCCCTGGGGCATGTTATTCCAAGGGTGACCTCTTGCTGCTGTCAGCGATGCCCTTGGAGACGTGTGGCACACAGGAGGGCTTGCTTGCAGCACTACACAGTCCTGGACATGTTACTCTTTATCTTACTTTGCATCAGTCATTGATGCCAGGGTTACTGCTTCCAAACCGCAGGTTGCTGTAAGTTAGACCTGAAGGTTGGGTGGGAGAATGTCCCCCGGCACAGGCTTAACACAAGCGCCACGTCAGTGAGATCACAGCTGCCCGAGTAAAGTGCGTGGGCTTTGTCATCATCCCCTGGTGTGTTGCTTAAAGAGCTTAGCTCTATAATCACAACTGAGTCCGCAGTAGCTGAGGCCACATACATAATACTGAGGGTGACACATTTTACCACTGAAGGGGAACTGTCATGTGTTTTGAGATCTTTGATTTAAATGGATTGAAACCACAAGGGGCCCCTTCCTCTTGTGCCACCACCCACTGCCTGGTGCGTTGGCAGGCCTTGCAGATGAATTTTGTGAGGAGCATGCCCTGCTCGGGAACAGCAGAGCCACCCAGAGATTTCATGGCGGTGCAGAGCAGCATGCCTGCCGGCCATTGCAGGGACTTCTTTGGGGACCCCGGCAGGGCATGTGGAGGGGGTCTTTCAAGGCATCACCGAGAGATGCCAGTTTCCATTTTGGGGCTTGACATCCCACAGCCCTGTTTCTAGTCCAGCTGAGTTGCTCTCCAGGCCCTGCCCCTGCCCTGGGCTCATTCAGCTACGGTCAGCCCAGATCTGGGCTCTTGCCCTACCTCTCTGTTTACCTGCAGTGGCCAGCGCAGCTCCTGGCTCAGAGAAGGTGCTCAGAAAATGTTGGTGAGTTGAACAAAGTCCAGCTCACCAATGCCGTGGAGTCTTCTCCACTGGCGCACGTTCCTACTTGAACTCAGTTGTACTTTCTCTGCATCCCCCTTCCCTCCCGGCCCCCCACCACCTCACTCCTAACCAGGCCCCACTTCCTCCCTTCTTCCTGGTGGCTCCAGAACAATGAAGGCTTTACCCTGGTGGGTTATTTGTTCCTGTTGAAGAGTGCTGTGGTTTTCATCTCAGTTGCATGTTCAGGCCAGCTGTACCCAAGCTGATATGTGACTTTGATCCCTGCAGCAGGACGATGACGCCCCGAAGAAGCAGGCCTTGTACCTTATGTTTGACACTTCTCAGGAGAGCCCTGTCAAGTCAACTCCCGTCCGCATGTCAGAGTCCCCGACGCCGTGTTCAGGGTATGACTTCCATGATGAGAGAGTTACACATCACGCTGGATGTTCCAGAGCCTCTCAGCGCCTTCATGCTGTTATTTTGACTTCATTTCAGTGCATAGATTCAGGCAGCTGACACGCCACATAATTTTTTTTTCTTTTTAATAGAGACAGGGTCTCACTATGATGCCCACGCTGGTTTCAAACTCCTGGGCTCAAGGGCTTCTCCCACCTCAGCCTCCCAAAGTGCTGGGATTACAGGCATGTACCTGGCCACAGTACGTGCCTTACAGGCATTACAGGCCACAGTACCTGGCCAGCCCACACTTTAGTCTCTCCGAATGTCCACAGGGACATAAACACATTGGTTTTGTTACTGGCTGCCCTTTGGACTAAAGAAAAATCCTTCAGCAGCTGACTGTGTGACCCACACCCTATAATCTCGCCCAGCACACACACACACCTTATTCCATCATTTATCTAAAGAGGGTCACTGTGGTCCAGCATTCAAAGCTTGAATCCCACCTGTACCCCAGGACCCCCTCCTGGTTGTGTGACCTGATGTGAGATTCTTGGCTCTCCTGGGCCTCAGTTCCCTTGCATGTAAAGTAAAAGTAATAATGAAACGGATCTTGCCGGGATTTTATGAAGATTAAAGGAGGCTATCAGTCTTCCAGAGCATCCCCCAGCTGTGCGAGGGGGAGAGGGCACTCTGTCTTCCAGAGGGATGCTGTGTGTAAAGCTCTTGTTGAAGTACCTGGCACACTTCAACTGCCTGGTAAATGTACATTATTGATATGGGTGTTCATGTTTGCATTTATGAGGGCTAATGTTTGGAGCAGCGCATTGTTTGATCAAGTAAGTGTGGGCATTGCTGTAAGGTTTGGAGCAGCCTATTTTTGTCTGCCTCCCCCTTTAAGGGGGAGTGAAAGTGCTAGCACTGACTTCTCAAACTTACAAAAGAGACTTTGCAGGCTGCCCAAGGTGGTGAGAACAATGATGATGGTGGTTACGTTACTAAAACAGTAGCAGCACCAGGTGACAGGTACCGCGTTAAGCGCTTTACGGGCATGCAGCATCTCATTTAATCTTCACAGAGAGGTCCATTGTCTCCATCTTAAAGAGAAGGAATTGGAGGCACGGTACCCAGTCACTTCCCCAGAGTCCACAACCAGGCAGCTGGTGGTCTGCCAAACTCCGGAGCTTGGGTCTATAGCCAGTGGCATCTGTACTTCTGCCCCTCGCTTGACTCTTGGTCCTGGGGTGACTGCCCAGTCTAGAGGCTGCATGGCCACTGGAGACCTGGCCCATATGCCTCGGGAAGTCCAGGATTCCTTGTGATACCGACATGGTCAGGGGATCCTGGTTGATTTCAATGGGTTTCCCAGTGAGAAGACTGAAGATGCCCTTTGCTTCCCCCAGGTCAAGTTTTGAAGAGACTGAAGCCCTTGTGAACGCTGCTACAAAAGCCCAGCATCCTGTCCCACGAGGACTGGCCCCTAACCAAGAGCCACACTTGCAGGTGTCGGAGAAATCCTCCCAGAAGGAACTGGAGGCCATGGGCTTGGGCACCCCTTCAGAGGCGATTGAAATTGTAAGTGGAGTTGGAGGGGCCCCAGATCACAGGGCCAGCTGTGTATTGTCACCAAGAAGGCCAGGCCTTCAGAGCAACACTCAACCTGGTACCTGCCATGGGTCCCACCCTGACTCCCTGACCACAGAAGCCAACCTGGGCGATGCCATACCGTGAGGATGAGGGGAAGGTTCTCTGTTCATACCAGTGTGGTTTTGCATTTCCCACTTAAGTAGTTTATATGCCTTCAGGGTTATTTAGTTTCCATTTTTCGCCCCTTAGGACGGACTGTTGCTTTGGAACAGTCGTTAAACAGTCTTCTGCAGCTTCATCCTTGACAGAGGGCAGGGGACCCTTTTTTGGGAAAGTTAGTTTTCCTGGGCCTTAGTGATGGGAATTTCTCCTGTTCAAAGACCAGGACTTTTCCTGTCTCCAAGCCCTGCTGGGGTCTTGCAGAACAAATAGAGCTGAGCTGAAGGCCTCACCTACCCCCGAGTCCCTGCACAGCACACGTATCACATGGTCTTCTGCCTTCCCCAAACTAAGCGATGCCCATGCCATGGTCTTCCACACATCTGAAATGCACCATCCTTCTAGATGGATTTTAGTTTTATTTCCTCTACCTCCTGCCCAGCAATCCCTAAGCAGGTGTGAAGCCCTTGATTTAGTGTGTGATTTTTGTTCTGTGTTAGTAGGCCATTTCTCTCATGCATCAAATGTTTATTGAGCACGTACTGTGTGTCTGACAGTTGGATGCTGGAGTGGATACTAGAACAACAATAGTAAAAAGAGGGTCTAGATGTGAATCAGTCTCTCACGTTAATACTCTGAAGCACACGTCCGTGGTTCACCTTCTACAAAGCTGGCTTCTGATTCTGAAGTCTTTCTGATCTATCAGAAGACACTTTTTCATTTGAAATCATCTTTCCATGATTTAGAAAATGACCTTTACCAAAACCTTACTTCCTGTATGTATATATTTGAAAGTATTTCTTGAAGAGTTATGTTATGTTTGGAAAACCCACCAGCTAACTGGCCTTTCACCTTCCACTAGCTAGCTGCCACTCACTGACCAGGGAGTGAGGGTGGCGTGGGAGCGGGAGGACACTGAAGGCTGCGCTTTTGGGGAGGGTGTCGGGTCTGCCAATCTCAAGATGTCCATTGTCAGCATGTGGGAATTAGTCTCGATGAAACACAAGTAATGGCAGCTAATTGATACTCTCTTTAGCCTCAAGGCAGAAATGTCCAGCAAATGGCTGTGTGGCCCTTGCTTGGAATCAATATCACTCTCTGTTCTCCTCTATTTTTCTTGTGTGTCCTCCTCTCTGCCGGCGTTCAGACAGCTCCCGAGGGCTCCTTTGCCTCTGCTGACGCCCTCCTCAGCAGGCTAGCTCACCCCGCCTCTCTCTGTGGTGCACTTGACTATCTGGAGCCCGACTTAGCAGAAAAGAACCCCCCACTATTCGCTCAGAAACTTCAGGTTTGTAGCCCACGTGTGACCTTTTGGGAGTTTGTGAAAACCTCAGTAGAGAATGAACCCCCGAGGCCCAAATGAAATGAGGCAGGATTTGATGAGGAATGGCTGAGAATGTTCCCACTGACTTATCTTCCTTTCAAAGAATGGTATACGTGACGTTCTTTACCCACGGTACCAAAGTGATATAAATTGTGTGATTACATATTGAACAAATCGTTTCTATTTCAGTTTAGAAACTGGGCCCAAATAGTCATTATTTAGAAGCGTTGATAGCCCCCAAAGCAGTTTCTGTGATTTATTCACTGAACCAAGAATATTAGATCACCACTGAGCCAAGCTGTTTATATATATATGTGGCTATCTCAGACTCCCAGTGAGATAACATCTGGGCTCAGTCTTGCATCTGGAACCAAAAATAATGATGTACTCTGTGCTTTAAATTTGACAACTTAATTTGATATTCTCTAGACTAGGACATTCAGAGTAAACCTAGAGAGACTGTTAACAGACATACGAGAGATGCAGCTCCATTCATGGAAACTGTTGGCCAACTTTACCTTAAGAAAGAAAAAGGGAAAGAAATCAAAGAAAAGAGAACAGTAAAAATTTTGATCCCATTTTGAAAATCATTTTGTATTCAACTGCACAATACTTCCTGACAGACATCACAAGGGTGGTTTTTAGAAAAGGAAATTAAATGCTTATTTCATGATCTGCTGAGGTGCTAAGTGTGAGAGAAAGATGGAGCGCGTGTTTTTCCCGAGTGCCTGTCATGACACATTTTCGTGGCACGTTCATTTCTCGGATGTGGAAACCATTGACGTCTGTCTTGATGCATTTCCCTGCGGTTTGCCCACACTCCCTGCGGGCAGGAGGAGTTAGAGTTTGCCATCATGCGGATAGAAGCCCTGAAGCTGGCCAGGCAGATTGCTTTGGCTTCCCGCAGCCACCAGGATGCCAAGGTACCGGTTTGCTGCCGCGTGCGCCACCTCCTGGGAATGTCATGTGTGCCGCTGGGGTCCAGAAGCTGCTTTGCTAACCATCCGCCAGGCGGGCATCGTCGGTGTCCAGCAAAGGGTCATTTCCAAAAGGCTGAAAGCGTCACTCTTGCATAAATAGACACTGAGCACATAGCTGAGATCCATTAACTCGATAATGCTAAACCGCGGGATGGTACTGCTGGTTAAATGGGGGAGAATACAGAGACCAGTGTATGGGTCAGTAGGGTAAAGAAGGCTAGCCTGAGACGGCAGAGTTGAACAGAAAACTGGTTAGCACCAATTCAACAGAGCAAAACAAAATCATGACCTTTGAGGGTTTTTTTTCCTACAGATAGCATTTACTTCTCTATTGAACAAACATAATTTGCGACTTTTCTGTTTTCTACAAGTTAACACCTGACTTTGTTGCAACGAGGCCCTAATCAATAATACATAGTAAGTGAAACCAAGACATTTGATAATACTCTAGACCAGGCCAAAGAAATCCTTTCTGTAAAGTGCAGATGATAAGTATTTCCAGCCTTGTGGGCCATACTTGTCTGGCACTGTTCCAATAAAACTTATTTGCTTTCTTTTTTTTTTTTCTTTACAATAAACAGCAGTGGGCCATTTGGCCCATGGAGTTTCCCAATTCCTAGTTTTAGCATGGAGTATGACATTGACAGGGCATGCAGAAATCTTTTTGCCTGGCTTCCAAGTTTGGGGTGACTTTTATTAACAATTTGAATGAGTTGCTGATGACGTGCAGAGCGTGTGTTTGTCCCTGGAGTGCCCCTGCAAACCTTGGGCTCTGAGGGCGCCCTCATTCCCACCCCTTACCCCACCCCAAGTTGGACATCCCCATGAACCTGGTGTGTCAGACTGTGCTCTGTGGGTTTGAACAAGTAGGTGAACCTCTCTGAGCCTTAGTTTTGCCGTTCGTGAGATGAGGCCAATAATAGCCAGTTTACAGGTTGTTGTGAGGATGACAGACGTCTGGTGTGCGGAGAGTGACACCATGCTTGACACCTAGTAGGTGTGTGATAAAGGAAAGCTGCTGCTGTTAGCTGACACTTCCCCTTTTGCTTCTGTTGCCTGATCAGGTGCTCCCAGCGTCTGTCCTCAGTGGGTGGATCCGGGTCCCATTTTACAGATGGGGAGATGAAGCCACTTGACCAGCCTGTTGGGGACTAGAACTCAGGTCTCCAAGTGAGAGGTCCCTAGCTAAGTGTGGTGGTACATACCTGTAGTTCTAGCTCCTCGGGAGGCTCAAGTGGGAGGATTGCTTGAGCCCAGGAGTTCAAGGTTACAGTGAGCCGTGATCACGTCATTGCACTCCAGCCAGGGTGACAGAGTGAGACCCTATCTTTAAAAACAACAATAAAAAAAATAGTTACGAATGGGAGCCCCTGGCCTGCCTGCCTGGAGTAACAGCTCATCTGCAGGGGTCGGGGTGCAGTGACATCTGTGTCTCTCATCCTCGGTACAGGAGTAAGAGTTCCGGCTGCTACTACGTTCCTGATGGCCCCCCAGTGAGGTCTCCTTGGCCATATGCAAAAGAGAGACCCCTCCCAGAGACAGTGGGTGTGCAGGCTGGGAACAGCGAGACCCAGGGCAGGGCCAAGAATGTCAATATAGACTGGAGATGTCCTCGTTCTTGTTGCCAAATCATAAGCTTAGGTCGAATTTCCATGAAAGCAAGATTTTTAGAAAGCATGAAGCAGTGAGGACTTCCCCCCACCCCCACACGCACTAGATTTATTTCTAGACACCCTTGGGGCCTAAAGACAGAATGAATTGCATGTAGTTTGACCACTATAAGTACCGTGTATTCCTGTCCAGAGTTTGAGGTGGAATTGAGCATGTTTGGTGAGTAGCTCAGGGTGGATATGGAGTGTGCTGAGTGCCATGGTCCCCCTGCCACCTCTTTTGGAGAGCGGCCAGAGACAACTGTTGGCAAATAATAGCCAGGAGTTGACTTTTTGTCAATTACAGGCTGTTCTCAGAATATGTGCCCCAATTCTGAGTTAGAAAATAGTGTCACGCGTGTTCATAGTGTGTGGGTCCGAGAGGCAGCCCAAGCCACCTCTTTTATTTCAGAGGCGTGTGCTCAAAGGAGTATTCTGTGAGGGCAGAACTGTCTTGGAGTCTAGAGGGAACATTTTTCTCTAGTAGAGTAACTTGTATTGCTTTTGTAAAAAGTGCATTACCTGGTGATGTTGGCCCGTGGAAAATAGATGGTATTCCTGTAGCTACCCAGCCCGAGGGTGGTCCACGGGCCTGACCTCAGGTTGGTCCCTGTGGGTTTCTTTTCCATATAGAAAGATTGTCCCTTGCTGCATTGGAAACTGCTGATGCATAGGAAGAGAAAACAGCAGCTGTGTATCCAATTTGCCTTTTTTTCTGGCCATATATTTCAGCGGTAGGTGACACAGCTCCGTCATTTTGCCAACATGGTCTTAAGCTGTTGCTAACACAAAGATGAAATCACTTGGAACGAAAAATATCATATTGCATGGATGAAAATCACCGTGAGCTAGAGTGGGGAGTGATTTTTCCGGCTGTTCCCTAAAGCAGCTTTGACTTCCATTTCTCTTTAGACTGATGGAGAGCTGAGTCAGCCTTGGAAGAGCTGCAGTGGAGGTTTCTCCATCTCAGTTAGAAAATGTGAGAAATGAGGAAAAGTCCTTAACGGCTGGGGTGTCAGGCTGCAGTCTTACCATTACTGTCCTTCCACATCCTTCTGGTCGAACGGAATTTGGCTGTGTCCTCCTGGGGGTGAACCTGAGCAAGGTCGCTGGAACTGTGGTGCAGGAGCCCTGAATTTAACACTCAGCCACGTCAGATGGAATCTGAATGTTGTATCTGGGTGGCTCTCCAAGAGGCGCAGGCTATGGGCCTTTCTGGGTTAGGAGGACCCAGTAGAAAGATGGAAGACTGTGTCTAGGTTCCTTAGGAGCAAGGCCATACAAATAACAAGCTTCAGGAAGGGGCGAGTCCTGGCAAGAGGCCCCCAGGGCGGTAGAGTGGTGGGGCCCCTCAGTCCTGGCCTAGAAGAGGCTGACGCCTGGAGCTTACATGAGCAGAAGGAGTTGGGGCCACCTGTGTTGTCATTGAGCAGCCTGGCAGCATGCTCCGTGTTTCCCTCTCTGTTGCTGTGTCACAGACTAACCCCCCATACACACACATTGAGCTGAGATTCAAAAGGAGGGAGATGTGATGCCCAAAAGCCACGAGAACAGCCTGAGAAGAGTGATAAGTACCAACTCACGAGCGCCTGTGTATTTGGCCCTTTGGAGCATCTGTGGTCATTGCCTGGAGGCTATGTCTTGGCTTGGTAAGCGGGAGCAGCTGGCTGGTACCGGTGGTGCCGCCTGTGGGAGTGGCATAAGGCCTGATGCTGAATGCCTCTCCATGATCCCCGCTCCTCCTGGGCTTGGGGACCGCCTGTGGTCAGAACTGGATGGGGCAGCACCCGGCGGAGGCCACTCGCCTGCTTGGGTGGCGGCACATGACCTGGACACCCCCTGAGCACCAGGCCTGTGTCCGTGCACCGTGGCCTTGGTCCAGGTGGCTGTCATCTCCCTAGCTCATCCTGACTCCTGGCCTCACCCCTCCGTGGCCCCTCTGGCATGGCTCTCCCAGTCTCGGATGTGCAGGTGCTCTGCCCAGAATTGGCCTCTCTCTGTTCTAGGGGACGGGGATCCTGCCACAGTGCCAGCCCCTCCTCTCCATGTCTGGCAGCAGGGAACTGTCCACAAGGGGGCTAGGACCCCACCCCCAGCTGCCAGCAGGAAGGACCCCAGGCACAGCCTGCAGGTCTGAAGCAGGAGACAGTGGCCAGAGGTTCTCGCAGGTCGCGGGACTTGAGTGGAGTGAAGGTTGGAAATTGGTTACAAAGTCCATGCCTTCTGTGTCACAGCCATTTCACATTTCAATTTGTGATTCTAGTGGCTTTTTTGGCCCCTCTAAAGTAGCAAGTGAGGGTTATGTGAGAGAAACAAAGCTTAATCTAAAAATATCTGATCTTAAAATATCAGCGACAGACAAAGCTATTAATTTCAGTTAAAAACAATTCTTGGTTGTAAGGGGAAACCAGAGTGTACACGATAAATTTCATCAACACGCAGATACTCGGGCAGTAATTCAAGAGGGCTCTGAAGTCAGCTGTTCCTTTATTGAAAACACCAGGTGGCCGGGATGGAGGGCCCAGTGAACAGTCTACATGGTAGTGTCCGTTTGCATTTTGTTAGAAACCTCATTATTTTATTGATTTTTTTCATTCCCTTTCTTGTTTTACAAAGGATTTTAGGCAGCATAAAGATAATTAATTCCTTCATTAGTCATACTTAGTTTCTGCCCAGTATGATAAAGTTAGTTTTAATTAAATCAGTTTTCTCCTGCGCTGCAGGGAGCCTGCTTATTTTGGTCAGAATTGAATCTCGTTCTGGGAAACCTTGCAGCCCAGTCACTGAGATTCTCCATTATATTCATCTTCAGAAGGTCCACGCGGAGTTTGATGGTGACTGATGTTGTTTTCATTTTGAAATTTTATTGCTCATTAAAAAAAAACACACACATTTGTTGACTTTAAAAGTGAACAGTTTTTGTTTTTCCTTTTAAAATCCTCTATCTTTTTTTTTTTTTTTTTTTAAAGACAGACTCTTACTCTGTCACCCAGGCTGGAGTGCAGTGGCATGATCTCAGCTCACTGTAGCCTTCGCCTCCTGGGTTTCAAGCAATCCTCCTGCCTCAGCCTCCTGAGTAGCTGGGATTACAGGCATGCACCACCATGCCCGGCTAATTTTTGTATTTTTAGTAGAGACAGGGTTTTGCCATGTTGGCCAGGCTGGTCTTGAACTCCTGACCTCAAGTGATCCACTTGCCTCAGCCTCCCAAAGTGTTCGGATTACAGGTGTGAGCCACTGCAACTGGCCCCCAATTTTTTTTTATTAAAATTTTTTATAGAGATGGGGTCTCACAATGTTACCCAGGCTGGTCTCAAACTCGTGGCCTCAAGGGATCCTCCCACCTCAGCCTTCCAAAGTGTTGGGATTACAGGTGTGAGTGAGCCACCGCACGCGGCCCAGGTTTTTTTTCAGAATTGTGTGTTTACAAACTTTCTCCATAAGGACAAATATTGAGTCTTGATCTCTGTGTCATTTTTCAACTACTTCCTGAGAAGTTCCCCCGTGACAAGCAGAGCTGTGAAAACCATTTTCAAAGAGTAGAGATAAACCCCTGCATGTGAGAGGCTCTGGCCCTGTGGCCTGGTGGTGCCCTTGGTTCTGGGAGGTCAGCCTGCCTCTGCTGAGGGCTGTTAATGTGTATTCTGGTCAAGCGTCCTTGAAACGGGGGCTTCTTGAGGGCCTGAGCCTGCCCTATTCTCACATGAGTGAGTCTCTGGGGTCTGCTTGAAGGAGACTGTGTACTTACATCTCTGGCCGGTAGATCATTTGGGTCCTGCTTCAGGGTCACCCCAAGTATGCTAGGCCAGGCAGGGGCCATGAAACCCAGGCAACAGACGTTCTCTTCCAGAACAACCGAAACTATATAGTTTCGCCCTGCATGTATACAGCTAACTAACTGGTCCTAACTCAGTCATCTCCGTCCTATCCATTAAACTCCTTGCATTTTCTACGCTGTCTCCCTTCTCGGGTTTATTTTCCCTGATGCTGTCGTAGGGTAGGCCTGCCTATTCTTGTGGAAGAGACAAATTCTGGACAGGTACCTTTAGGTCCTCCCCCTTCCCAGTTACTGTTGGCTCTTTAATCTTACCTGCTGTCCTTGATAAGCCCTCATCATTCTTTCCCCAAATCTCCTTCTCTCTACTTCACTGTAGTGGCCTTTCACCATTCAATTTCTTCTCATAATTTCCCAAAGGGAGAAGCAGTCCTTCTCTGCCTGCTAGAGCACTCTATTATTGATAACTAGGATAGAGGTTCGCTGGGCAGCCATGACAGCACCACAAGGTTAATGCATAGGACTGAGAGTGTGGTTGGTGTGATGTTTCTTTTGCAGTGGAAGTAGACTGACAACCCGGCTGTGCTGGTCGATGATACTGCTAACACCGCGTTTCAACTGTGTTGCAAATTGCCGAGCACTTTGTGCAAAGGGAAAAAGAATAACCACAGACTCCTCCTCACCTCTGGGAGGCTAGTATCTGTTCTCCACAAAAGGCTGTAAAGCCTCAAACCAACATCAGTTGAGTGGGTTGGGGTGGTGGATCACGCCACTTGTTCGGGGTCTAATCAGCAAATGTGGATATTGTCATTGACCCAGTTTTTAATTTTCCCATTTACGTAACAGACTTCATGGCAACAGAACTCCAACATAACTCTTACATCCAGAAACTCTACCTAGGCAAAGGTGATATTGGTTGACAACTACAGTAGGCCTTAAGCTTTGTGTGACTCACATCCTTTCAAACAGAGCTAAACAAATGGCCCCAAAATTGAAATGTAAACAGTCTTACAAAAGTGATCAAATCTGTGGTTATTCAAAACTAGGCAAACGTAGACTAGTAGACTAGAATTCAACGTTATTCACCATTGAGATCTCATTTTGGAAGTGGAGCCTGCTGAATAGTGCCCTGGGTTCTCAGGCGCTGTGCCTAAGTGGCTCAGCGTGTGATAAATGGCAGAGATAAGCAGGTACCAGACGTGCTGGACTCCAAGGCCTCAGAGCTGCGGGGGCCTCTGCCATTAGCCCCTTTGTCTGCCTGCCCAGGTGCAGAATGATAGATCTCCATCCCTAGACTAGACTCGGCATTTCCCTGTTCATCAGTCTCTGCACTTTCTCATACTTTTGATGTTCTTTGTTTCAAAACCATACAACTGGCCCATTCATGAGAGGGTGAGTGTAATCCTCTTTGTCATATGATTAATGCTAACTTTTTTTTTTTTTAATTAAAAACCATTCCACAGAGAGAGGCTGCTCACCCAACAGACGTCTCCATCTCCAAAACAGCCTTGTACTCCCGCATTGGGACCGCCGAGGTGGAGAAACCTGCAGGCCTTCTGTTCCAGCAGCCCGACCTGGACTCTGCCCTCCAGATTGCCAGAGCAGAGGTATTGTGGCATGTGGTGTGATTACCCTCTTCCTGCCACTTATAAATAAACACGTATGCCCGTGGTCCACAAAGCCAGAGTCTTTGGAGACAGACTTTGTCCTCTGAACGCTGCAGGCAAAGATGTATGGCGAACCGTGTGTTTTGATCTTTAGACACTGTCATGTGATGGGCCTTTTGGCCTTGTTGAATTTACAACATAAAGCATGCCCCTTTCAGTTGCTCCCCAGTGGGCACTGTGAAAGTCTTGATATCTCGCTGCTTTCTTTTTTATGCTCAGGGAAGTTCTCTGAACGTAATTGTGGTTTGTCGTAGGAATTTTTCATTCCACATTTATTCACCGTCTCCTTTTCTTGATCGATGAATTGCTCAGAGCCGAGTTCACTCATCTGGAACTAACCTTTCTCTTCTTCTCCCTGAAACTAGATCATAACCAAGGAGAGGGAGGTCTCAGAATGGAAAGATAAATATGAAGAAAGCAGGCGGGAAGTGATGGAAATGAGGTCAGTTGGGGAGCTGGGCCTTCCTCGTGCCTGAGGGATGCTTACCAGTGGTTTAATAATGACTGCAGCTGGTGTGGTTCACAGAAGAGTATCTTCTGTGGAAGTTCTCTCTTCTTTGTTACACACGGTTCATGTTTTTCTAAAAGTATTTTTACTCTATTACTAATACTAAAATAGCATGCCCATGAATTAAATAATGCATTCAGATAAATATAGGTACAATGCAAAACAGATCTTCTCCCCACTCAGCCTCCACTTCCACAACCCACAGGTGACTGTCTTCTGTGTGAATCCTTCCAAGAATTTTCCATTTCTCATCACAAATGTAACAATGAGTGTAAACAGCCTCTTTTTTCTCCAAAACAAATGAGAACATGCAGTATACATTATTCTACCCTCTTTTTAATTTTTTTTTCTTTTTTTTCTTGAGATGGAGTTTCGCTCTTGTTGCCCAGGCTGGAGTGCAGTGGTGTCATCTCGGTTCACTGCAACCTCCAACCCTGCCAGGTTCAAGTGATTCTCCTGCCTCAGCCACCTGAGTAGCTGGGATTACAGGTGCCTGCCACCACGGCTGGCTAATTTTTTGTATTTTAAGTAGACTCAGGGTTTACTTATGTTGGCCAGGCTGGTCTTGAACTCCTGACCTCAGGTGATTCACCCACCTCAGCCTCCCAGAGTGCTGGGATTACAGGCATGAGTCACCGCTCCTGGCCCACCACTCTTTTGAAATTTAATAGCATATCTTCGACATATTTTATTCCTCTCTGCCTCATTCTGTTTAACAGGTGCTTAGTGGTCCATTGTATGGATATAACATAATTAATTTAAACAGTCTCTGTGGACAAACATTTAGGATGTTTCCTGACTAGCTTAAATGATTTATTTTCATTGTGGTATATTGTAATAGAAATATAGCCACCATCTATAGTGTACATAAGTAGTTTTGTTTTGTTTTGTTTTGTTTTTGAGATAGAATTTCGCTCTTGTTGCTCAGACTGGAGTGCAGTGGCGCGATCTCAGCTCACTGTAACCTCCGCCTCCCGCGTTCAAGCGATTCTCCTGCCTCAGCCTCTCAAGTAACTGGGATTACAGGCGCCTACCACCATGCCCGGCTAATTTTTTTTTTGTATTTTTAGTAGAGGTGGGGTTTTACCATGTTGACCAGGCTGGTCTTGAACTCCTGAGCTTAGGTGATCCGCCCGCCTTGGCCTCCCAAAGTGTTGGGATTACAGGCGTGAGCTATTACACCCAGCCCGGATACTAGTTTATTACCAAAATCAATTGCATTCCTGGCTGCCATTTTAAGAAGAAAGCGAACTGTGGGTAATCATATCCCGTTTTCTAGGTCGTGGTAGGATCTTCCTGAAAATTTCCCTGTTTGTTCCTTCTTTCTGCTGATGGTTTCCTGTGACCACCTCTGGACACTGAGCCTAGCGTACTGTTTCACATTCAAACGAAAGCCCTGCATTTGCATTATTTTTAAACCTCTTTGTTTTGTCTCTTATCTGGGGGGCACGGGTGGCTCTAGTTTTTTCACGTGCACTGAAAATGAGGCATGGCACCCGGGAAGGCTGGAAGTTCTGTCTCTAATTTCTTTTGCCTCCTGGGAGCTTTGCCTTCTTGGTGCCTGGGGAGTGCTTGTTTGTGGTTTGAGAAGTCGTACCACTGAGGGGCCCCCAGGAGGTGCCATTTACTAGCTGACGTGGTAGGATTTCAAGATGTCACCAGCTGGCGCAGATGTGCCGGCATTTGATAGCCCGAATGTCAGCCCGTCAGTCTCTGGAGCTAGACTAGGTGAAAACCAGGCTCTGCTTCCCAGCCACTCCGGGGCGTCTTACTTAACTCTGTGCCTCGCTTTGCTTATTAACTTGAAAACGGGGGTAAAGAACAATGCCTCAACAGAGTAGAGCAGAAGGATTATGAACAGAGGCTGCAGAGTCTGATGCTCGGATTCACATCTGGGCTCTGCCACTTGGCAGCCTTGGGATCCTGGAAGAGTTTCTGAATCACTCTTACCCCACCCCAGTGTCTTCATCAGTAATGCTGGGAACAGTGAGAGCACTGCTTCTTAGGGTCATTGTGAGGGTAAAGTGAAAAAACAGCACAGCTAAAGTATTTTCAGGTCCCTGGTCTCTCCACGCTTCCAAAAGGACACATCCCTTACCTCCTCATGTCCTCAGCAGTGATGGGTTTAGACAGGGCAGCCTCAAAGATCTATCACAGCTTTGTGATTCTGAGACGCAAGGAGGTGTTGTTTAATGACAGGAAACACAGAAGTGCTTCTGTGTAGGATTCGATAAGAACCCTCGGGGGCTCATCTCGTGGTTACCTTTCTTGGGAGTCCATTCTGGGGTGAGACACTGACCTTGGGACCAAGGTTGAGCAGCCAAGGACAGGCACCCAGCATTAGACTTTGCAGAATACATTCTACTTTCATTATTCCTTTTACCCTTACTGAATTTGCCATACAGCCCCGAAAGGTGGGGTCTAGGAAAATCCTTACTGTAGCAAGGAGTAAGCAGAGCACCTGCAACTTCAATGAATGTCGTGCTCAGGGTCACACAGCTGGGAGGGGCAAGCTCAGCGGGAGCCCAGGCCTCCTGACTGGGGTGGGGGTCTCTATGGTCTTCTGTCATTAGGGTCCTGGATCTTCAACAGTTACCCGCTCTTGGTTCTCTTGTGGGGAGTAATTATTGGATAATGTAGATGAACTCCTGATTCTTTTTGAGAAGTTTCTTCCAGCAGATTGGCTTTGGAGGAGGGACTTCTTCACACATCGGTTCTTCCATGTGGGGACAGCTGGGAGGCAGTATGACAAACGGAGTCTTAGTGCTTTTGTGCAGCTCTTGTCTATTGAGGCTTCCCAGGAAGTTTACTCTGGGTCAGTAGGAGATAAGATTTGTGATCAATGATGCCAGATGCATGAGATGCTTTGGAAGAAGATGCAGATAAAAGGTGATGGGGTTCCAAGGAGAAATCAAGGAAGGCTTCTTGAAGGAGATGGCATTTGAATTGGACCTTGAGAAACAGACTGTGAGGGGTAGAAATCGAGAGAAAGTGAATAACATGGGCAGAGGCATGGGGATGAGAAGGCCGAGAGCAAACAAGAAATCATTTGTTCTTATTGAGCCACTGTGTTCATGACATGGCGTGGAAGGAGGTAAGATGGATGAGGGAGGTTGGGCCCAGGTTATAAAGACCTCCATTGTCGGACTGGAGGTTTGGCTTTGTTTTTAATTTTAAAATTTTTTGGAGATGGAATCTCGCTCTGTTGCCCACGCTGGAGTACAGTGGTGTGATCATAGCTCACTGCAGCCTCAGACTCCTGGGCTCAAGTGATCCTCCCACATTAGTCCCTTGAGTAGCTAGGACCACAGATGCAGACCACCATACCTGGTTAATTTTTGTATTTTTTTTAGGGATGGTGTTTCACCATGTTGCCCAGGCTGGTCTCGAACTCTTGGACTCAGGCAAACCTTCTGTCTTAGCCTCTTGAGTAGCTAGGAGTACAAGTGCACACCACCATGCCTCATTCATTTTTTTCATTTTTGTATAGGCAGGATCTGGTTCTGTTGTCCAAGGTGGTTTCAAACTCCTGGCCTTAAGCAATCCACCTGCCTCAGCCTTCTCAGTACCTGGGACTATAGGCATGCACCACTCTGCCTGGTTTGATTTTTTTCTTAGTGGGCAGTGAGGGGTGTTGAAGGCTTTGCACAAGGGGGTGGCATATTTAGAGTCATGTACCAGGAAAATGAGCATGCAGGGCGAGGACTGACATTGAAGGTGACCCTGGAAGTCGGGACCCCGCTGCACATGGGCCAGGCTGTGGCGCCCAGCTGTGTGAGATGGGAAACCATTCTGTTGTCATGACTCCAACGTGTCTTTACTTCTCTTATAGGAAAATAGTGGCCGAGTACGAGAAGACCATCGCTCAGATGATAGGTAGGTGTCCTGACCTGCGGGGGCTCTGGCCGGCCCTGACGTTTCTGAAATATGTGGAGGCCTTGGAAGATAGGAGGCTCAGAGTGGGTTTCTGGTGGAGCGTGAAGTCTTTCAGGGAGGGACCAGAGCATTCCAGAAAATATGGCTTTGCCCCAGGACCGAGACCCTGGGACTCCTTGGAAACGCCCCCCCTGGACTGTGCCGTAGCATTATTCACACACCTGGGAAGCCATGGCAGTCACCTGCCAGCTACCATCTGACCCAGCCAAGGACTCTCCACCTCGTGGGGAAAGAGATTCCTTTTGGTTGGGATATTTGGGGGATTTTTTTCTTTTTGCTTGTGGGAGAGAATAGGAATCAAATCCCTAGACCCTAACTTAGTTTAGACTCAAATGACAAAATACCCGACTCAGCCTTTCCTCAAGGACCCAAGGACAAGGACGGTAGGCCATGGCGTGATTGTCCGCCCCCTTCTTCCCGTGACCACGACAGGCCCTGTTCACTGACCCCAGCACTGTTTCTCACTGAGATTGGACACTGCCTCGGAATCCTTCTTAACGCAGCGTCCCTGGCAGCCAGTACTGACAAATTTGCTGTGGTCCACGATAAAAGAAGGCCTCAAGTTATAAGCTACACATGCCTGGGCCGTTTTTTCTTTTCTTTTCTTTTTTTAAATAATGAGAAAAGATCTTTCAGAAGTTCCAAGCCCAAGTTTTTACACTAATGGTCACTGTTCAGAAATCATATTATGACTGGGGCTGTGGGATGCTTTTATTTATTTATTTATTTATTTATTTATTTATTTATTTATTTATTTATTTATCTGCTTAGGTTTATGATAATCCACTGTTTGTTTGTTTGGGGATGAGGTCTTGCTACATTGCCCAGGCTGGTCTCAAACTTCTGGGGTTCAGCAATCCTCCTGCCTTGGTCACCCAACATGCTGGGATTACAGGTGTGAGCTACCATGCCCAGCCCATGATAACCGGTTTTGTTGTTGTTGTTGTTTGAGATGGAGTCTCGTTCTGTCACTCAGGCTGGAGCACAATGGCGTGATCTCGGCTCACTGCAACCTCCACCCCCCAGGTTCAAGTGATTCTCCTGCCTCAGCCTCCCGAGTAGCTGGGATTACAGGCACCTGCCACCATGCCCGACTAATTTTTGTATTTTTAGTAGAGACGAGGTTTCACCATTTTGGACAGGCTGGTGTTGAACTCCTGACCTTAAGCGATCCACCTGCCTTGGCCTCCCAAAGCTCTGGGATTGCAGGCGTGAGCCACTGCACCCGACCCAATAAGCAGTTTTTTTTCTTCTAAGGATATATGGAGTGAAAACTCCAGGTCACTGCAGACCACACTTCATTTGTCCAAACTTGACACTGTGCTGGCACCTGGCCCCCACCCCCAAATATATGGATGTGTGTGTGAGTCACATCACACCTCTAGCTTGTCCCAAGATGAATATAATAGTAGCCTCAGCAATGGTGAAGAGGCCAGCAATTGAGTGCTTTCCATTCAAAGGAGCTTCAATTTTGATTTATTATAACAAAGTTCGTTTCACCCAGAAAAGAAGCCTATTCAGGTTTAGCCTCATGGTGCATGCTTTCTCTCAAAGTGAAACTTCTTTATTAAATTGGTATAAGAATTTATGAACACATATGGATAAGATAAAGAAAAAACTCTTGGAGTTGAAAATGCTGGCAAAAATGGTCAGGCTAAGGGATTGATGTCTTCCTTATGCGGTGTTTGGCAAGGAGAACACAACTCTTTGGCCTCCGGGAGTCTTGCAATTTGAGAACATCGCTCAGGCCCTCCGTGGCTCATCTGGAAACATCCCGCTCCATCTCAGAGCCGTACGCTTCTTTTTGCCCTTGGTGATGACATTTTGATAAATGTTGAAATGCGGGGGAAAGGGCGTGAGCTTTTGCTCCTGAGAGAAGCCTACCCAGGCCATCTTTTATTGCTCAGCGAGTGAAGTTGATACAAACAGACATTCCCTCTTGAAAATTAGAAGTGGAGAATTTCTCTAGTTGGCATAAATGTTCTGTCCTTGTCATGACAGAAAGATGACTCGCATGGTTTCCTCAAGGAATATCTGCAGGTGACAGCAGTGAGGACCTTTTCAATCCTAGGCAGTGTAAGTTCCCGCCAAGCCCTGGAGAGAGTGCCACCTGCCTTCCTCTCACGCTGGCTCCGGGGATTAGGGCTACACATCACCCCCCATCCCCACCCCTGCTCCCAGACCTCATATGTTTGGCCTGAGGGGCCTTGTCTTCAAGAGCTGTACACACAATCCCTTAGAGCATTTTCCTGTCCTTGGGCTACTCTCTGGGTGGCCCCGTGAGACTCCTCCAGTGTCCCTGGCTGGGAGCAGCATTGCCACAGAGGGGCATCTCACTGTGTGTCCGTTCCCGGATCCCCATCCTCATTCACCCATTGGCCGTCCTCTTTGTCATTCCAAGGCTTTTTCATCAGAAGGGTGGCAGGCCTGTGGTTGTCATTCCTTCAGCCACCGTTGCAGGTCATTGACTAAAGTCACCATAGATTTCTTTTTTTTTATTATAATACTTTAAGTTCTAGGGTACATACGCATAACATGCAGGTTTGTTACATATGTATATCTGTGCCATGTTGGTGTGCTGCACCCATCAACTCGTCAGCACCCATCAATTCATCATTTATATCAGGTATAACTCCCCAATGCAATCCCTCCCCCCTCCCCCCGTCACCATAGATTTCAAGGTCCTTGTGTCCTTGCGGAAGACGGCAGGGGGCTGAGGCATGACTGGGACTCACTGTAGCTGTGGGCAGGACGTGCCTTCTTTGTGGCATGGTTCAGGTCAGGGTCTCTCCATGCTTGGCCACATGCCCGGGAGGCCCACCTGGGTTCCACGCTTTTCTTTCCATTTTCACTCACCTAACCAGCATCCCTCGTGAAAGAGGAAACAGGTCCAGAGAGATTGGCAGTTCAGGGCCACGTGACTGTAGCTGTATTTTTAAGTCAAACCAGCTCTGGCCCACATGTGCTAGCTCTTCCTGGCTCTGCTCCATTCAGCTTTCACAGATGGTCCACACCAGTGTGACATCAGTCCTGCCATTGTTATTCATTCGCATCACATGTTACTGGAGAGGATATGTCTTGTTAAGCTCAAATAGTGACTATTCAGAATTCAGAACGAAAAGAGACTTCTGTGCTTTCTGCATTCCAGGTTGTTGCAATTGATTTCTTTCTGCTTTTCTAACAACTGCCCTGATTATCTGTTTTGCTTCCATTTTCTGTTGCTTCTTGCCCTTTGCTTGCAAAACAAACAGGCAAGCCTGGTAAGTAAACGCTTTTCCCCCTAATTTGACACCTGCCCATCGCAACCCTTTGTTTGTTTGTTTGTTTTTCTATTTTTTTTATTTTTGCTTTGTGTATTGCTGCATTCCCCCGACATGATTTCATAATGTTTTGCCTGAAAAAGCCAGGAAGGTCTTCAGGAGCATTGTTCTGTTGTTCAGTGTAGGGCGTCTTTCTCCTGATTTCAAGAACCTAACTGCATTTGTCATGTACAAAGAGATTTGTGAAGCATTCTTGCCTCCTCTGTCTCCTGGGAACGGGGTAATTCTATTTTTAAAAGGGAAGAGGAAAGGAAACCTGAGGCAGGCAAAGTCTTGGATCCAAGAAATCAGATGGACTTGGTTTGGTAAACAGCTCCTTTACCAAGGCAGGTGAAACATACACATGGGCTCAAATCAGCCCAGAATATATACCATACAGCGTGCTGGGAACTAAGGAAGCAGCCAGAATTCAAAGAATAAAAACAAGCATTTGATTACTAGAGACATGTTGAAAGGCCCTTTCTTTTAGGAGTGTGGGTGTAGCAAGCAGGTTGCTGGTGATTCTTATCTCTGTCTATGTTAAAAAGCTCCCTCTTCGCAAGCCACTGTGACGCTGTGGCACTGATTCCAGGGGTTACAGAGTTTATTAGGGACAATGAGGCTCTTAATAATGGGTTACCAATACGGGACTCTTCCTCCTTCTTGAGGGCTTTATGCACAGTTTCTCATTTAATCTGCAAATGCAAAGAGATATAAATACTCTTTTCCCCTATTTTAGACAAGGAAGCTGAGACTCAGAGTTTAAAACCCTACTCAAGATCTTGCATATGGGAAGTGTCAAAGTGAAGTCTCGAACCCAGGCAATCAGACTCCAGAGGCTCCTAGCCACTGGCCTGGGCAGCTCTGGGCTGCTGGTAGTGAGAGCTCTAGGAGTCCCACGATTGCAGAGGCAGATGGGAGGGACATTCGGCGTCTTCAGGGCCAGTGGTTCTCCAAGCAGGGTCCCTGCTCCAGCAGCATATGTGTCACTCGGGAACTTGTGACCTGTGCATATTCTCTGCCCCACCCCAGACCTCCTAATCACGCCGTGGGGTGAGGCGTAGCAGCCTGCATGTGAACAAGCCCTTCAGCTGAATACATCCATGCTCACATGGGAGAGTTGTTGGAAACGAGGCACTGGGACCCTAAGAGGTCAGAACTTTAGGGCAAGCTTATGTCAGGACCGGAGCTGAAACTGAGGAAATGACCGCACCACACCACACGGTAACGGTGTGCCTAGTTCTGGGGTATGGCAAGATGCAGATCTGTCTGGAACCTAAGGGAAAAGAACTCACGCAACCAAATCTCCCTGCTACTAAGGGAGCTGCATCCTACAAGGTCTGTCATTACAAGGGGCCTGTGTAGAGACGTGGTTATGATCACAGCTTCAGACTTGGGTTCGGGCTCTGTCATTTTCTCAGTGAACAGTGACTTAGCTTCTTAAACCCTCTGTTGCACCTTCTGTAAAATGAGGGTAAGAAAAGCTGCCCGGGTGGTTGTGATGCTCTAAGTCGTTCACTCATCGCATGGACATGTATCAAAACATCCTCTATGCCCGGCACTGTCCTAGGCCCTGGGGCAGAGCAAGTGGACAAAACAGACTCTGGTGCCTGCCCTCACAGAGCGTGCATTCATCAGGGAGATGAGCTGCTGATGATACACTAGCATAGGCACACATGCACACACGTGCACGCATGCGTGCACACATCTGATACAAGGGGCGGCTGCCACTGCAAAGAGGAAAATAAAGGACTCTAGAGGAAGAGGAGCCATTTCTAGCACCTCTGGGGAGGTGACATGGGATCAGAGCCCTGAGCAAAATGTTGGGGAGCCCTGGAAGCCCTGGGGCATTGGAGGCCTTTATGGCTGGAGCGGAGAGGCCAGGAAGGATAGAGGGCAGAGCATGTTATTTCCATTTCAGAGGGAGGTCACTGGGGGGACTCTGAGCAGGAGTGAGGTGGTCTGGTGTGCACATTAGAAGCTCGGTCTGGCTGCTGAGTGCTGGCTTAAGGACAGTCAACACCTAGAGCAGTCAGCAGGGCGCCCACCACATGGAAAGGTCCAGTCAGCGCTGGCGGCCGCTGTTCTGTGATTTCCAGATGTGATCTGTCTGCAGCAGCCAGCCCTCGGAGTCATTCCAGGTGGCAGGCAGCCCCTCCCCGGTGACCAGGGCCTGGCACAAAGACAGCTCTGCTAAGCTCCTTCCCCAGGAGCTCTGAGTGGGCGCTTCTCCCTTACCCCCTTTGCTGTCACCAAGGGAGCAAATGGTTCCTCACACACCTGGGCCAGGGATGGATCCACACAGAGGACAGAGGGATGTTTTGTGTAGAGTAGTCGGAGAAGGCCTTTCCCATAAGTGTAGAAATGAATTTTTAAGCAGCCATAAAAAAGAGCAAAGCCATGTCCTTTGTACCAGCATGGACACAGCTGAAGGCCATTGTCCTCAGGGAATTAATGCAGAAATAGTGCACCAAACACTGCACATTCTCATTTATAAGAGGGAGCTACACATTGGGTACACACAGACAGGAAGATGGGAACAGAAGGCACTGGGGAATTCACAGTGGGGACGGCAGGAAGGGGGACAAGGGTTGAAAAACTGCCTTTCAGGTACTATGCTCAGTACCTGAGTGACAGGCTCATTAGAAGCCCATACCCCAGCGTCAGTCACACAGTATGGCCATGTACAACCTGTGTATGTGCCCCAAATCTAAAAATACATATTTTCTAGATATTTGGTGCAGATGATTAGCTTGGAATGGCCACGGGCCAGAGAGGTGGGGCAGAGGACAATGGTTCCTCTCACCAGGATCAGCCACTCGGAACTGGGCTGACATTGAATTATATTGTACATCACTGAGAAACTAACCTTGATGGAAATAGCTCCATGTTCCTTGGAGTTATGACACTTGCTGTATTGCAGACACTATCTGTGCCTGTGTGAATGGAATTTCAGAGGAGACGGTTTTTTGGGCTCTGGGTTTCCAGACGACCTCTCTGTCCTGATACGTAGGAGAGCCCACCCCTCACAGCCCAGACCTCACACCCTTTAACTGTCCCAACACAAAGTTCACTAGCAATGTCTTCTTTTTTACTTTATGGATCTGTCTGCTTGCTGTCAGCAACCACGTGGAATCACCAGGGACACCAATATAGACCTGTGTAGGGGCTGCACTGGTCAGGTTAAGGAATAGTGATGGCTCATTTCTTCCTTACGCGAGGCTGCACAGGCCCGGGTCTGGGAAGCCGGGGCGCTGGGTTTTGTTCTGTTAGAGACAGTCTGGGAGGGCTCTGGGGCGTGGGTTCGTCCCAAGGAAAAGCTGGGGTTTGAGGTGTCCCCGCCGGTGAGGCTGAGTTGCATCTGAGGCCTCGGCTGGCACCAGAGACCCAGTTTCGACTTTCTGGGCTCCATCATTTGGCTCCTGGTCTCTCCTGCCAGAGGACGAACAGAGAGAGAAGTCGGTCTCCCACCAGACAGTGCAGCAGCTGGTTCTGGAGAAGGAGCAAGCCCTGGCTGACCTGAACTCCGTGGAGAAGTCTCTGGCCGACCTTTTCAGGAGATATGAGAAGATGAAGGAGGTCCTGGAAGGCTTCCGCAAGGTGGGGCTGAGTTTGGGGACGATGGAGGAGGAGGATCTGGTTGAGAGAGATTGTGGGAAGCACTGGGTGGGGGTGGGGTGCCGGAAGTCGGTCTTGAGCCACCTGCAAGGAGGGGGTCCATGCAGGCTGGGGAGGCAGACTTGCCTGTCTGGGGTTACACCCGCATCCGAGAGTTCATGGGGGTTCCCACCACTCCCGGGCATTTGTTCTCGTGGGCTTGATGCCTGTCCTCTGCCCTGCCGTGTCAGAATGAAGAGGTGCTGAAGAGGTGTGCACAGGAGTACCTGTCCCGAGTGAAGAAGGAGGAGCAGAGGTACCAGGCCCTGAAGGTGCATGCAGAGGAGAAACTGGACAGGTAACATTAGCCACTGGGGGTGGCTCCCAGGGGCCTCCCAGCAGCCCTTACCCAGGCAGGCTGGGACCTCTGGCAGCACCTGTGACATTAGCTTGGAAAGGGGGAGTCATCCAAGTGTGTGTTTCAGTAAGACTCGTGAGAAGGCACACACAGTTAGCATCATTTAATCAGTGGAGGATGCATGTTGCAATGTCCAGGGTGCCCCGGCTCCTTGGCCTCATGGCGATGGAATTGGGTTTGGTGTTCTCATGGGCTCCTGTGCTCCAGCTCCAGTTGGTGGGAGCTGGAGCCAGACAGGACCACTCTCCCTGCCCGGAGCTGGGAAGCAGGAGGTGTCTCTAGTGATCCACAAAAAAGAATGATAATTCCGAGCTCCCTGTCTCCGCAGGGCCAATGCTGAGATCGCTCAGGTTCGAGGCAAGGCCCAGCAGGAGCAAGCCGCCCACCAGGCCAGCCTACGGAAGGAGCAGCTGCGAGTGGATGCCCTGGAAAGGACGCTGGAGCAGAAGGTAACAGGAGGGGTGTGGCCTCCAGGTGGGCCGGGCTGCTGCCCTCTGTGCTGCTGGCCAGTCCAGATAGACAGGCTGGGCTTCCCTGGGCACTGCTGCTCCTAAAGACGAGTTCATGTTTCATGCGCATACCCTTGGCTCCTTCTAGAAGTTCCAATTTCATGCCAGCCCTGAGACCGGCTTCCTCTCCACCATTCCTGGAATTGCAGCCTGCATGTGTGTTTACTGCCATTTTCATTCCTTTCCAACATTCATTCGTTTGTTGGATATTTATTAAGCGCCTACAATGTGTTAGGCGTAGCCCTTGAACCCCTGGATCCAGCATGTTTACTGGTGAGTGGAGGGGTGCCCACCAGGCCCTGGCAGCGACGGCCAGCTGATGCAGAGCAAGGGCAGTATCAGGACTGGAAGGGCACCAGGTGGCCTCTAGGGACAGGGGTGATCTTCCCGAGGACACTCAGCTTGTGCCCAGGTTTCCTACTTTTGGATCTGGCACCCGTCGTCCACTGTGAGCACTGTCTCCCTGGGTGTCCAGATAAGACGTTCCCTCAGCCCAGCAGGGCCCTCTGAGCACTGGGCTGTTGAGTCTGCGTGTGTGGGTGAGGGCCAGCCTCCCTCCTTGGATGTGTTTCTCAAGAAGAGGATTTCCAGATGTGCAGCCTCCTTCCAGTCAGTTTCCTGAGCCTTGGGGTCCCCCTGCATGGTCATCCACGAGCCCAGCAGCCTGGATTAGCAGCACTACTTATGCATTTTGGGCCTTGATAGGCAGTGATGGGGCATCCTTTGTTGGCATCAGGAATCCATGTGCCTCCCGAGTGGCCTCTACTACCCCAGGAGCGCCCAGCCAGCCCCGGGGGATTGACTGTCCTCCTTTGCCCACTGTGGTTGGTGGTGGTCTCGAGGGGCATTTGGGCCAAGCGGTGGTGATCTCTGCCCTGGGCAGGTGCCAGCCCTCACTCCACCTAAGTGATGTTGGGGAAAGAGCCCTGGGGAGCAAGAAACAGGGTTCCTGGCCCCACTGCACCATCTGTCATGGCCTTGGGCAAGCCTTGCACCCCACCTCAGTGTCTAGGTTCCTTCTAGCTGTGAAAATTTGAAGCCTGCATCATTGGGCAAATGGATTTCCCTGAGGTCCAAATCTGATACTCACCCAGTCTCCTCTAAGCCCTGTGCCCTACAGGATGTTCCTGGTTGCCATGTTACAGATCATTCTTTTCCTTTTTTTTTTTTTTTTGAGGCAGGGTCTTTTTCTGTTGCCCAGGCTGCAGTGCAGTGGTGCCGTCATGGCTCACTGCACCCTCAACCACCTGGGCTCAAGTGATCCTCCTGCCTCAACCTCCTCAGTAGCTGAGACAACAGTGCCCCCTACCAGCCTAATTTTTTTTATTTTTTATTTTTGTAGAGATAGGGTCTCACTTTGTTGCCCACGCTGGTCTTAAACTTCTGGGCTCAAGCAGTCCTCCTGTCTCGGTCTCCCAAAGTGTTGGGATTATAGGTGTGACGTTAACTTAATTCTTTACCTTTCTTCTTAGGATGAAAAAGACAGATGGCTACTAGACAGTTTAATATCAAAATTGCATTTAAAAATAGTCTGGAATATGCATATATTCAACCACCTCTGTTTTGTAGGCTTCGATGATTGCTCTTAGCAGTATAGTCAGAGCAAGATGTGTGGTCACAACTGTCAAGTGCAAGTTTTTGCTCACTTACCCAGTATTTATTTATTTATATATTTTTTATTATACTTTAAGTTCTAGGGTACATGTGCACAACGTGCTGGTTTGTTACATATGTATCCGTGTGCCATGTTGGTGTGCTGCACCCATTAACTCGTCATTTACGTTAGGTATATCTCCTAATGCTATCCCTTCCCCCCTCCCTCCTCCCCACAATAGGACCCGGTGTGTGATGTTCCCCTTCCTGTGTCCAAGTGATCTCATTGTTCAATTCCCACCTATGAGTGAGAACCCACCCAGTATTTATGGAGCATGATTATGGTTTTAGTGTTGAGTGTCCATTTTTTATTCATTGTATGTTGATAATCCATGTGTGGCATATTTGGTGACTTGAAAAATGGAATGTTTCATTAAAATGAAGATCATATTAGAAGCCGGGCGTGTTGGCATGCGCCTGTGGTCCCAGCTACTTGGGAGGCTGGGGTGGGAGGACTGCTGGAGCCCAGAAGTTCGAGGCTGCAGCGCGCTGTGATTGTGCCTGTAAGTAGCCAACTGCATTGCAGCCTGGGCAACAGTGCAAGACCCCGTCTCTAAAACAAAGAAATCAAAACCAACCATACTTCACAGTCACTGTGGCCATTGCAGCACTTGAACATAAAATGTCTCTTGGTGAGAAACGTAGCAATGTGTATGTTTGATATGGTTCCCTCGTTTCCTGTGTTTAAATTGCATTATCTTAAACTAAACTTTCAGAGGAATGAACGAATCGCACAGGTTCTTCCCTGAAAGACCTAAGTGATATCTAGGGGACAGTCCCGTCCTAAACAGATTCAGAAACATGATCCACCCAGGCAGTTCTTGCATGGAGGCGCTGGACATTTCACCCAATCAGCGCTTTGTAAAGACCTTTGCTCCATGAGCTGAGCTTTAAGCTGGGGCAGTTTGCTTAGTGGTGACTGATGATGCCAAGAGAGAGCCTGGAAAACTTCCAGAAATCACTTTCTAATGGGTCTGCCGATGCCTCTCAGCCATCAGTCACTGAACATGATGTTGAACAATTATAATGGCAAAGCCATATAGGAGCTGGGTCAACCTGAATTTGTGTTCCAGGCGTGCCACATCTGACTGGCTGTGTGACCTTATACACAACCCTAACTTCTCTGAGCCTCCATGTCCTCACTGAAAAATGAGGATCATACTGGCTTCCTTGAAGGCACTGTTGAGGGAAGCAGGGGAGGCCAGAGTCCCTGGGTGTGTTTAGCATGGTGATCAGCACGCGGTGAGCTCTCCAAGGAGATGGAGAATCACCAATAGCAGCCCCAGCAGGGGCCATAGTGGCAATGATAGTATTTATTTTTTTCTTTTGAGGTGAAGCCTGTCTCTGTTACCTAAGCTGGAGTGCAGTGGCACGATCTTGGCTCACTGCAACCTCCACCTCCCAGGTTCAAGCGATTCTCCTGCCTCAGCTTCCCTAGTAGCTGGGATTACAGCTGTGTGCCACTACACTCAGCTAATTTTTTGTATTTTTAGTAGTGACAGGGTTTCACTATGTTGGCCAGGCTGGTCTTCGAACTCCTGACCTCAGCTAATCCACCTGCCTTGGCCTCCCAAAGTGCTGGGATTGCAGGCGCGAGCCACCGTGACCGGCCAATAATAGTAATTTTAAGATTAGTGGTCAATGCTGTACCCCGTTCAGAGCCCCATCGTCCAGCTGGCCTTTCAGCGCCTCTCTTGAGTTGTTGACCTCAGGTGCAAATTCGAGCCAGGAGGTGGGCCAGGGTTTTATGTTCGAGGCAGGCTTCTCCCACAGCAGGGCCTGCTGCTGGAAGGACTGTGACTTCCCCTCCACTGAGGAGAGCCACTGTTTCCCCAGCACTGACACAATGATGAGTGACACCAGGAGTTCTAACCTAGGAAGAGAGGGCATGTGGGTCTGGGCTGGAACGTATCTCAGGAGTTCTGAGGTTTTCAGGGAAGGGCTCTGCACAGCCTCAGGGACAAGCTTTTGGTGAAGACTCACCTTCCGCGGGAATCTCAAGGAAAAGCTGGCTGTAAAACATCCCCGGTATGCTGGAGCGATGCAGCCCTCCTGGAGAAGGCCATTGGAGATTGGTTGTGCTGTTGAACTTTATTTATTTATTTATTTTTTTGAGACAGAGTCTCACTCTGTTACCCAGGCCCAACTGCAATGGCCCTATCTCGGTTCACTGCAAGCTCCGCCTCCCGGGTTCACGCCATTCTCCTGCCTCAGCCTCCCAAGTAGCTGGGACTACAGGTGCCCGCCACCGCACCCAGCTAATTTTTTGTATTTTTAGTAGAGATGGGGTTTCTAAAGACCCGTGTTAGCCAGGATGGTCTCAATCTCCTGACCTTATGATCTGCCCGCCTTGGCCTCCCAAAGTGCTGGGATTACAGGCGTGAGCCACTGTGCCTGGCCTGTGCTGTTGAACTTGATCATCATCAGAGCCAGCATGTAACCTATCTGAAAGCAAAGCCACACCGTCCGTGATGGAGGGATCGTCCCACTGGATCCCCTCACTTTCTGAGAAGATGGACAGTGTAGGATCATCTGTGCTAGACAAATCTGTGGCTGGTTCCCTTGATGAGACAGGCAAGCTGTGGTGGGAGAATCACCTTAAAGCCAGCTTGCATCTGCCCCCACCCCTCGTCATGACCCTGTAGCCCCAATACCACCTATTTGGCATGCCTCTGAGCAATGCCAGTGATCCCATTCATGCAGAGCTGCGGAACCCTCCTTACGCTATGTCTCAAACCACGGAGGGCTTTAGCCCAGACCCTCTTCACCTCAGATCACATCCTTCACAGGCAAATAAAGGGAAATGAACCAGACTAGTTGGTCCTTCACTCTGTGCTGGTCACTACCAGGAAACTGTACATTTATCACCTCATTTACTTCTCAGAAAGAAACATGTTATCACCTACGTTCTAGAGTTAAAGACAGCAAGGGTCAGAGAGGTTGTGTAACTTGTGGAAGATCACACAGCTAGAGCCGGGATGTATACTTGGATCATTCGGCTCCAAGTCATTTGTCTCACTGCTTTAGATAACTTCACTGGGACCAAGGGGGCCTGGTGGACCCCCATCTCCCCAAAAAGCCCCATGAGCATTCTGATTGGCCAGATTTCAAACATCAGCAACTTCTTTCTTGTCTACACTTCCAGAATAAAGAAATAGAAGAACTCACCAAGATTTGTGACGAACTGATTGCCAAAATGGGGAAGAGCTAACTCTGAACCGAATGTTTTGGACTTAACTGTTGCGTGCAATATGACCGTCGGCACACTGCTGTTCCTCCAGTTCCATGGACAGGTTCTGTTTTCACTTTTTCGTATGCACTACTGTATTTCCTTTCTAAGTAAAGTTGATTTGATTGTATGCAGTACTAAGGAGACTATCAGAATTTCTTGCTATTGGTTTGCATTTTCCTAGTATAATTCATAGCAAGTTGACCTCAGAGTTCCTGTATCAGGGAGATTGTCTGATTCTCTAATAAAAGACACATTGCTGACCTTGGCCTTGCCCTTTGTACACACGTTCCCAGGGTGAGCAGCTTTTGGATTTAATATGAACATGTACAGCGTGCATAGGGACTCTTGCCTTAAGGAGTGTAAACTTGATCTGCATTTGCTGATTTGTTTTTTAAAACACAAGAAATGCATGTTTCAAATAAAATTCTCTATTGTAAATAAATTTTTTTCTTTGGATCTTGGCAATAAATATGTCTCGAATTTATTTTCTGGGAAGGGTTGAGTCTTTTCTCACCTTTGTCAAATCAGATTTGGCTTCGTGCTCTTCTCTGTCTGGGCTCATTTCTTTGTCCATAGACTTCAATAACATTTCCTTTCTTATCGTGGCTGCATTTGTAGGATGAAGCTAGTGAGAAATACTGACTTGCTACTGAAATAACTAAGTGAATGCATTGGACTAGCTGAGATTTGGTTTTTACAAAACCTCTTTGATTTCAGGAAGCAAATCTATTTCCTTTTATTGAGTCAAGGAAGTAACAGACTGCCACTCTTTCTCTTCAGTCCCTTGGTGTGTGAAGGTCAATCCTGAAACCCCCATTCCCATCTAAAGAAAGGATTGGGAAGGGGTGAGCAGTTGCCAGTGGGCAGCAGGCCACTTTGGAGATTAAACTAGCAGTGTGCCTGGCCTTAGATCGCTTCATTGCTGCTGACTTGCTCAGGGCTCCCAGGTTGAAGGCTGGGTGGATGAGGGGAGTTAGTGGGTAGAAAGGTGCAATCATCTCGCCATCAGAGAAATGCAAATCAAAACCACAATGAGATACCATCTCACACCAGTTAGAATGGTGATCATTAAAAAGTCAGGAAACAACAGGTGCTGGAGAGGATGTGGAGAAATAGGTACACTTTTACACTGTTGGTGCGACTGTAAACTAGTTCAACCATTGTGGAAAACAGTGTGGTGATTCCTCAAGGATCTAGAACTAGGAATACCATTTGACCCAGCCATTCCGTTACTGGGTATATACCCAAAGGATTATAAATCATGCTGCTATAAAGATACATGCACACGTATGTTTATTGCAGCCCTATTCATGATAGCAAAGACTTGGAATCAACTGAAATGTCCATCAGTGACAGACTGGATTAAGAAAATGTGGCACATACACACCATGGAATACTATGCAGCCATAAAAAAGGATGAGTTCGTGCCCTTTGTAGGGATATGGATGCAGCTGAAAACCATAATTCTCAGCAAACTATCGCAAGAACAGAAAACCAGAAACCACATGTTCTCACTCATAGGTGGGACTTGAACAATGAGATCACTTGGACACAGGAAGGGGAACATCACACACCGGGTCCTATTGTGGGGAGGCGGTATGGGGAAGGGATAGCATTAGGAGATATACCTAATATAAATGACGAGTTAATGGGTGCAGCACACCAACATGGCACATATATACATATGTAACAAACCAGCACGTTGTGCACATGTACCCTAGAACTTAAAGTATAATAATAAAAAAAAAGGTGCAATCGTTTCCTAGGGCTGTCATTAACAAATCACTGCAAACATCTGCAGCTTCAAACGGCAAAATTTATTCTCAGTTCTGGAAGCCAGAAGCCCAAAATCAAAGTGTCAGTGGGGTGGGTTCCCCCAAGAGGCTCTGTAGGAATCTGTCCCATTCCTCTTCCAGCAACTGGTGGCTGCTGGCTCTCCTTGGTGTCACTTGGTGTGTAGCTGCAGCGCCCCAATCTCTGCCTCTGTCTTCACGTGACCTTCTTGCTGTGTTTGCGATTTCCCTCCTTTCTTATAAGAACACCAGCATTGGATTTAGGCCATCCCCAATCAAAGATGATCTCATCTCAAGATCCTCAGTTACATCTGCAAAGCCCCTGTTTCCAAATAAGGTCGCATTCACAGGTAGGAGGGATTAGGATGTAGACATGTGTTTTTGGTTACATGTGTGTCAATGGGATGTATGGTGTGGGCTGTAAACTTGGAAGGCAGACGAGAGCCCCGATGGCCCAGAGCTCAACTGTCTCTCTGCCTCGGCACGGTGGCTACAGGCTACTCCTCTCACAGGAGGACAACCCCCACCCATAACAGGACAGGCCTTACGCAGCCTCAGCTTTTTGGGGCCAGGGTGGGGAGTGTTCTCTGTGATTTACAAGGTGGATGAAGTTCGGCTGTGTCAGCTCCAAGGAGAGAGGACCACACATGTGCTGTTGGCCTGGCAGGCTGCTCTGGGGTGCGGGGATGCATGGTGTCTTTTGCTCTGAGGTCCTTTGTTTTCTTTCTGCTACACTTTCCCAATCTATCCAGCAGAGCCTGCCTCTGGTGCCACTGAGACCCTCACCTGCCAGGCACCCTAAGCCAGGGCAGCAGACTGCCTCTTTCCCACTGCCAACATCCTTTGCTTGGTCCAGCCTCCTGGTCACAGCACGTCCCAGGGCCCAGCCATGACCCCTTACCCAGGTGCTCGCTTCTCTAGGCCAAACCCCTGCTCTGGCCTCACTCCAGATTCTGACCTTGACTACGTTCTCAGAAATGCGCAGCTTCTATCGCTTGGAAACTTATTTCTCATTAAGTAAAACATTTCCATTGTGAAAAAGATTAGAAAACAGGTAAGAAAAAAACCTTATAACCCCCAAACCAAGAAACTGTTAATGTTTGTACATTTTATGGCCTTTTTCTCCATCTATAAAATATCTTATTTGTTGTTTGTATTTTTTTTTTTTTTTTTTTTTTTGAGATGGAGTCTTGCTCTGTCGCCCAGGCTGGAGTGCAGTGGTGCGATCTCGGCTCACTGCAAGCTCCGCCTCCCGGGTTCATGCCGTTCTCCTGTCTCAGCCTCCCGAGTAGCTGGGACTACAGGTGCCCAACACCACGCCTGGCTAATTTTTTTGTGTTTTTAGTAGAGACGGGGTTTCACTGTGTTAGCCAGGATGGTATCGATCTCCTGACCTCGTGATCTGCCTGCCTTGGCCTCCCAAAGTGCTGGGATTACAGGCGTGAGCCACTGCGCCCGGCCTGTTTGTATTTTTTAGAAGTGCCACCCAGTACCACCGTGTGCAGCCACCTGTGGTGATCCTGCATAGAGTTTTGGAAACTTTTTCCCCTAATACTATAATGTGACCATCATGTTATGGTAAACTTTTTATATCGATGAATATAGCTCTTCATCATTTTGAAGGCTGCATAGCATTCCATGTGCCAAAATGTGTTTAACCAACCCTCCCTGCCGTACTGATGAGCATTTATATTGTGTCCATGTTTTTGTATCATTATGCATGCCACATGAGTGTCCTTACATATATTTATGAATGTAAGTATTCTTTAGGTCAAATTCCTAAGAGTGGATCACCTGGGTTAAAGATGTCACTGCACTCCAGCCAGAGACCACTGGGACCAGTGGCTGAGCAAGTTGGGCTTATTGCTCGTTGCAAAAGTGAGCCAGGCACACGCCAGAGGAAGCCCTGAGCATCTCGGTTGGAGGGTCTTAGGAAGGCTGCAGACATAGGATTCGGACTTGAGTTAGTCTTTCCAGGGAGGATTTCAGGAAGCTGGGCTTTGGTCTGGCAATTCTAAGACTGGGTGCCTCGATAAATCTGACCTGCAAGAAGAGAGGACTAGAGTAACAGAAAGCTGCAAGTGGTACAGAAGCAACAGTCATGCATATTAGCCAGGATTGAGAGAGTTGGTCCTTTTTGTGGTTTGGATGATGTCCAGTGCGGCTGCAGACATTTGCGGAGTGGGCTGGTTTTTCTTCTTTAATTCACTGCAGTCCAAGTGGCCTGTCTGGTGCAGATGTTTTGTGAAATGGTTTACCCCCTGGATGCCAGGGGCTGCTTTTCTCTTTCTCAAAGGGTTTGCACATTTTTAAAGTTTGGGAAGCTCGTTGCCAAATAGCCTTCCTCTAAGGTTGTACTGATAGATGACCCTTTCGCTCCCCTCTCAGTAGTCTGTACATTTTGGAGTGTGTGATCCAGCCCCTGGGCTGCACTCTTTCTGCCTGTCAGCCCAGCCTAACGAGGAGGAGGAAAGAGACATCCGGAGTAGTAGTTGGAGTAAATAGTATAACTACGAGAAAATGTTTATTGTTTTCCCTCCATGCTGTGATTACACTTGTTCTCAACTAATTTGTGCTGTCTACAAAGCCTCCAGTAAAAGAACGTTTCTATTTGCTGTTACAGGTAAGTGTCTGAACTGAACAGACCCTGCCTGACTGCCATCAAAATTACAGTGCCCAGAGCAGATAAGCTCAGGGAAGTAGTCAATTCCCTTGCAGAACTGTGTCTTAACAGAGCTTATGTCTCTCTTGGTAAGAGTGACTCAGGCTGAGAAGCCAGTGGCCCCAGAATATAATAGATCATTCCTGTAGCTGGAGACCTATGTCATGGGTCTGACAATGCCCATTCTGTGCAACTACTAAGAAGGTTAGAGATGATCGCAGCTGCTGGGCACATGGTAAAGCTTCATCAATGGTGGAGATGATCGTGACAATGAAGATTATAGGACTTGGCAAAGAAGTGGTAAGGGCCTTTGTGGCCTGGGACTCAGGAGAAGTAGGCCAGCTCTCTTGGCCCCGAGGGGTTTGGCCAGGCCTGCTTCATGTCCTGGGGGCAGGGACCAAGCTATAGAAAGATTCCTCCATAGGGAGAGGGGGTTTGCCTCAGTCCTCCTCCTACCCAGGGGCTGCACGTAGGTGCCTTTGTGGATGGAGACGTGGCGGTTGGATCAGGCTTGCACTGCGTGCAATTATAGCCCACACAAACGAATGGAAAACTAAGTCCCAGAATCCCAGGTTTGGCCTCAGGCCCACCTCCATGCTTGGCTGCCTCGCTACCCCAGCATCACCCAGGCTGCGGCTCCGTTCCTGGGATGCTCCAGGAAGTGGCGTGCATCAGCTCACCCGTCTCGTTAGCACGCTTTGCAGTGGGCCCTGAGCAGTGTGTGTTTCTATTCAACCGGCTTCTCTTTTGAAACCCTAAAGGGCTGTGTCAGGTGCGCAGGGATATGAGATGGGGGAGGCCTCCAGGAGAGAGGGCTGGGGTGATGACTGCGCCCTCTTCACCACTCCCCCGTGGACGATCTGACTGGAAGGTGGAGAGGAAAGCTCACCTCAGAGGCTGCACCAGCCCCTGGTGAAGCATTGGGCTGCGGATCTCAGTTCCACCACTTCTAACTGTGACCGGGATAGGTCACACTGCCTCTGGGCCCATGGTGAGGATTCCTACTTAACCTCAAGGCCATTGTGAGGTGTGTCTGGCCCCAGGACCCACGTGGGCTCAGATGAGTCGCTTTTTCCCCTGCACTTATTTTCTCTCATGCACGTGTTCACCCTTGGGATGGCAGCTGAGAACTGTTTATATTATTTTGCTTTGCTGAGTGGGAGCGCAAGAGCAGGCACCTGACCCCATTTGAGGCTTCCCCCTCCCCACCATGCCCCAGCAGCTTTGGGATTCTCAGCATTCTTAGGAACTTTGGTTTGCTAAGTCAGCTGAAATCTTGAGCTTCTAACTTTTCTTTTCCTGGCTCAGCATTTCCTCGGGGCTCTCAAATTAAAGGTAGCTTTGTTGTGATACGAAGATTACCTTGTGAGGACAGGGAGTGGATATGAGTGGAGAGGGAGCTAGGAAAGACGGGGGTGGGCACTGAGGACGGCAGGGCCGGGACCAGGGGATCTTAGGGATTCCTTTTCTCAGCCCCTTGGGTGTAAGATCTGAGGGGCCCAAGGGCCATGCCAGGGAACATCCCCCTGTAGACACCTCCCCATTCCAGGCTGCTGACCTGGGAGAGAGAAGCCATCCGTGCTGTGCATGGGACAGGCGAGGGAGGCGACGGGGACAGCAAGAACTGCCTGGCTTGCTGGTGGTTGCTCCTTTCATCTGCTCCTTGGCCCTGGTAAGGTACTGAGGTTTCTTCCTCTATTTTTTTTTTGAAATGTGAATTTCAACATTTCAAATTACTGTTTCTTCTAACATTGTCTCTTTTTTTATTAAGGTTAAACATAAAATTTACCATCTTAACTGTTTTTAAGTGTACAGTACAGGATTAACTACATGCTTTTTTTTTTTTTTTTTTTTTTTCTTTCTTTGAGAAAGGGTCTTGCTTTACCACTCTGGAGTGCAGTGGCACCATCAGGGCTCCCTGCAGCCTCGACCTCCTGGGCTCAAGTGATCCTCCCACTTCAGCTTCCTGAGTAGCTGGGACTATAGGTATGTGCCAAAATGCCGAGCTAAATCTTTTATTTTTTGTAGAGACAGGGTCTGGCTACGTTGCCAGGGCTGGTCTCAAACTCCTGGCCTCAAGCAATCCTCCCGCCTTGGCCTCCCAAAGTGGTGGGATTATAGGCGTGAGCCACTGTACCTTACCCTAAGTGCACACTGTCGTGCAACAGATCTCTAGAACTTTATCATCTTACAATGATAAAGTTATTCTCATAAAGCCACAGTTCTCTATGCATTGAACAACCCCCTTTTTCTCTCCCCACCACCAACCACCATTCTACTTTCTGCTTCTAACAGTTTGACTACACTAGATACTTCACGTTAAGTGGAATCAGGCATTATTTGTCATTTTGGGACTGATTTTATTTTGCTTAACAAAATGTCCTTAAGGTTCATCCATGTTGAAGCATATGACAGACTTTCCTTCTTTTTAAAGGCTGAATAGTATTCCATTGTATGTATACACTGTGTTTTCTATATCCACTCATCCATCAGTGGACATTCGGGTTGCTTCTACTGCTTAGCTGTTATGAATAATGCTGCAATGAACATGAGAATGTAAATATCTCTTCAAGATCCCGGTTTCAGTACTTTTGGATGTATACCCAGAAGCAGGGTTGTTGGATCATCTGCTAGTTCTATTTTTAATTTTTTGAGGAACCACCATACTGTTTTCCACAGCAACTGCACTATTTTATATCCCCACCAAGAGTGCACAAGGATTCCAGTTTTTCAACATCCTCACCAACACTTACTCTCTGTTGGTTTGTTTTGATAGTGGCCACCCTAACAGGTGTGTGGTGATAGCTTATTGTAATTTGGATTTGTATTTTCCTGATGATTCAGGTTATTGAGCATCTTTTCACATGCTGCTTGGCCATTTGTATTTCTTTGGAGAAGTGTCTATCCAGGTCCTTTGCTGAGTTTAAAATCAGGTTGTTTGTTTTGTTATTGTTAAGTCGTAGGAGTTCTTTATATATTCTGAATATTAACTCCTAATCAGGACTATATATTCTTATTAAAAATTTGTTTGTAAATGTTTTCTGCCATTCTATGCATTACCTTTCTACCCTGTTGGTTGTTTCCTTTGCAGTGCAAAAGTTTTAAAGTTTGATGTAGTGTCATTTGTCTATTCTTGATTTTGTTGTCTGTCCTTTTGGCATCACATCCAAGACATCATTGCCATTCAAATGTAATGAAGTTTTATGGTTTTTTTTTTTTTTTTTTTTTTTTTTTGAGTTGGAGTCTCACTCTTGTCACCCAGGCTGGAGTACAGTGGCACGATCTTGGCTCACTGTAAGCTGTTCCTCCTGGGTTCAAGCAATTCTCCTGGATTACAGGCACCTGCCACCACGCCTGGCTAATTTTTGTATTTTTATAGAGATGGAGTTTTGTCATGTTGGCCAGGCTGGTATCAAACTCCTGACCTCAGGTGATCCGCCCACCTTGGCCTCCTAAAGTGCTGGGATTATAGATGTGAACCACTGTGCCTGGCCTGAAGTTTTTCCCAGCCTGAGCAACATAGCAAAACCTTGTCTCTACAAAAAAAATTTAAAATTAGCAGGGTGTGGTGGTGTGCACATGTAGTCCTAGCAACTCAGGAGGCTGAAGCAGTAGGATTGCTCGAATCCAGGAGTTTGAAGCTGCAGTGAGCTATGATCGCAACACTGTACTCCAGCCTGAGTTACAGAGACCTTGTCTCAAAAAAAAAAAGGAAAGAAAAGTTTTTCCCTATGTTTTTTCTAGGAGTTTCATAGTTTTCAGGTTTTATATATTTAGGTTTTAAATCCATTTTGAGTTAATTTTTGTGTATAGTGTAAAGTAAGGGTTCAACTTCATTTTTGGCATATAGATATCCAATTTTTCAAACACCATTTGTTTCCCCATTTTGTAGCCTTGACATCTTTGTTGAAGATGATTTGACCATATATGTGTAGTTTTATTTTGGGGCACTCTATTCTGTTCCATTGACCTATATGTCTATCTTTATGCTAGTACCATACTGTTTTGATTACTATAGCTTTGTAATATGCTTTGAAATCAGGAAGGGTAAGGCCACCAGTTTTGTTTTTCCTTCTCAAGATTGTTTTGGCTACTTGGGGTCCTTTGAGATCCCATATGAATTTTAAGTTTCTTGTTTTTTTTTTGAGACAGGGGCCTTGCTCTGTCGCCCAGGCCAGAGTGCAGTGGCACAATCTCGGCTCACTGCAAGCTCCACCTCCCGGGTTCACACCATTCTGCCTCAGCCTCCTGAGTATCTGGGACTACAGGTGCCTGCCACCAAGCCCAGCTAGTTTTTTGTATTTTTAGTAGAGATGGGGTTTCACCATATTAGCCAGGATGGTCTTGATCTCCTGACCTCCTGATCCACCCGCCTCGGCCTCCCAAAGTGCTGGGATTACAGGCGTGAGCCACCGTGCCTGGCCTGATTCTTTTTTTCTATTTCTGCAAAATATGCCTTTGAGATTTTGATAGGATTGCATTAAATCTGCAGGTTACTTTTAATGTTATTAAGTTTTCCAATCCATGAAGTGGGTTTTCTTTCCATTTATTTTTGTCTTCTTTAAATTCTCTCAGCAATGTTTTGGAGTATTTAGTGTACAAGTCTTTCTCTTTGGTTAAGTTTATTTTGATGCCATCATAGGTGGGATTGTTGTCTTAGTTTTCTATTTAATTGTCCATTGTTATTGCATGGAAATGCAACTGGTTTTTTTGTGTTGATTTTGTAGCCTGCAACTTTACTGAATTCATTTATTAGTTCTATCAGCATCTTTGGAATCTTTAGTTTTCTAAATTTAAGTTCATGTTATCTGTGAACAGAGATAATTATACTTCCTCCTTTTCAAGTTAGATGCCGTCAGTATCACAAATTATATCTTTTCATATTTTGTAATCATTAACATAGGTTTGGTTTTTTGTGGGGGGTGGGGAGTGGGGAGAGCTCTGTCACCCAGGCTGGAATGCAGTGGCATAATATCATCTTTACCAATCAGTTCAGCCAGCGATTCTGAGGACCTCAGCCTCAACCTCTGGGGCTCAAGTGATCTTCCCACCTCAGCCTGCTGAGTAGCTGGGACCACAGGTGCATGCCATCATGCCTGGCTAATTTTGTTTTTTTTTTTTTATAGAGATGAAATCTCACTATGTTGCTCAGGCTGATCTCAAACTCCTGGGCTCAAGCAATCCTCCTGCCTCAGCCTCCCGAAGTGCTGGGTTTACAGGCATGAATCACCATGCCCAACATAACATAGTTTTCTAGTTACAGTTATTTTTAAGCTTTTTATCTTCTAAATTCTGTATAAGAATTAAGTGACTTACACAACAATTACAGTATTACAGGATTCTGAATTTGTATATGTATTTAGTTTTTCTAGAGAGCTTTCTATTCTTGTTTGTTTTCATATTATCTATTGTTTTTTCATTTTAACTTGAAAACTCCCCTTAGCAATTCTTGTAAGACAAGTCTAGTAGTGATGAACTTCTTCAGTTTTGGTTTATCTAGGAAGGTCTTTATTTCACCTTCATCTTTGAAAAAAAGAAGAAGTTTTTGTCAGATATAGTATTCTTGGTTGGCAGTTTTCTTCTTTCAGCACTTTGAATATATCATTCCACTCCTTTCTAGCCTATAACGTTTCTGCTGAGAAATCTGTGATAATCTTATAATTGCTCTCTTGTACATTATGAGTTGCTTTTCTTTTGTTGTTGCATGATTATTTCTTTGTCTTTTAGTTTTAACAGTTTGATTTTGATATATCTTTGTGTGAGCCTCTTTGGGTTTAGTCTAGTTGGAATCCTGTAAGCTTCTTGAATGTGGATGTCCATTTTCTTCCTCGGATTTGTGAAGTTTTCAGTTACTATTTCTTCAAATAAGCTCTCTTCCCTTTTCTCTCTTCTCTTTCCGAAGCTCTTGTAATATGTGTATTGGTCTGCTTGATGGGGTACATGTGTCTCTTAGATTTTCTTTACTTTTCTTCATTGCTTCTTCCCCTCGCCAACTTGATAATTTCAAATAACATCTCTTCAAGTTCCCCTGATTCTTTCTTTTGTTTGATCAAGTATGCTGTTGAATCCCTTTACTGATTTTTTTAAAATTTCAGTTATTGTATTCTTCAGTCCCAGAATTTCATTTTGTTTTTTTTTTAAGTTTCTATTTCTTTGCTATTTTCGTTTTGTTTATACATTATTTTCGTGATTTTGTTCATTTGTCTCTTTTTGTTCTCTTGTAGCACACTGAGCTTCTTTAAGATGATTATATTTGTTTCCTTGTCAGGTAACTCATAGATCTCCATTTTTTAGGGGCAGTTTTTGGATTTATTTGATTGGATTTATTTGATTGGCATTTATTTGATTGGATTATGTTTTCCTGTTTCATGTGCTGTGGGGTTTTGTTTTTATTCTATTTTTTGCTGTGATTTGCTCATTTGAAAAACAACAATCACAGCAGTCTCTCCTCCCATCTTTATAGACCAGCATCCTACAGGGAAAAACCTTTACCAATCAGTTCAGCTAGTGATTCTGAGGACCTCACAAACATTTTCTGAGTATGTATCTTCTCTGGGCTTGTGTGTATAACTTCCCAAATAGAAAGGTTTGCTGGTTTATTTTCAGGAGCTTGTAGGCTCTTGTTCCTTATAATGTCTGTTGGTAGTGCTGCAGGTTCTGTGGGACTGCGACAAGACACTGAGCTCTCTTTTGTTCTCAGTGATACCCAGGCACCCAAAATATGCCAATTCCTCATCATTGCTCCAAGAAAGATGAGACAGAAACTAGTTCTGTGGGCATTGTGCCAAAAAGCTGAAATGTTGAGTGCATATTCCAGTCCTCTTTTTCTTTCCCAGTGGAGAAATCATGAGGTTTTTGCTCCAGATTGCACCAAGTTGTGCTGGCTTTGGGGAAGGGCTATCTTGTTTTTGTATGAAATGGTTTTTCTTGCCTGTTTCAATGTGGTTATTCTTTGCTTTGAGCTTGCATGGGGGTACAACAACTTCTTAACTCATTTCTGGGATCTCAAAAGGCTTTTTGAGCTGTATGTCGTCAAGTTAGTTTCCCTGTCCGGGAACAAGATCAGGAGCTTCCTATTCTGCCATCTTGCCCAGATCCTGAACAAAAGCCTCTTTGTTTTTCACAATGTTCTCACTAGAAAAAATTGAACAAAGCAGGGTGGAGCTGTGTATGGATAGGGTCAAAGTGTGTGTATGCCCAAGGATTGTTGGAAGGAGGAAAGATATTAACATTTGAGCACCCACAATGGCTCACTCAGGTTAGTACTATCTCTTTTTAGTCTTGAAATGATCTAGTGAATGAAAACTATTTTTATTTTACAAGAAGGAAACAGGCTCAGAGAAGTTAGAAGACTTGCTCAGGTCAATCAGGAAACGAGGCAGCCGGGATTCAATCCCAGGTCTTCATGACAGAAAGGCCCACATCCTTTACAATCCCTGGAGAAGTGTTTTCTTTACAAGGAATTCCAAGCAGAAGGTGGTGGGGAGATGAGGTACAGGGGTGAGGATGCTCCCAAGCACATGTGGTGGGTTCTCACATCCATTCTTTAGTCTAGTTGGTGGTGCTGCCTTCAAGTCTGGACTGGACTCCTCCACTGCATTTGTGAACTATAGAAAGAATTCTGCTTGTTCAGTGGATAGAAGCCGCAGTGGGGCTCACCTAGGGTGTACATTGTTAGATGCGTTGGAGTGGCCTTGTTCTTCCTCATCTTTGTTTGTTTCCCTTGGGTGGTCAGTGGACCAGTGGTACCTCCCCAGGTTGGTGGTGACCAGCCGGGCAGGGCTTCTGCACTCTCAGGGCCGGACTCTCAATGGCAGAATCTGGAGAGTTCATGGACTGTCTTTTGGGTTTATTTGAAAAACTAACTTGGAGATCAAAAGAGATAGGACTACATAAAACTCAGACTCCTTGGCCTCTATGAGCCCTGGGATATTGAGCCACTTCTCCTCTTCCTTCCTCCTTCCTCCGTTCTCACCTTGCACTGCAATCAGACTGTATGGGCCATTCCTTCAGTGGCTCCTTATTTCTCCACTCCAGCCTAGCACATGCTGTTCTCTCTGCCTGGGACATTCACCCTTATCCCCATCATTTTGTCTTTCAGCTAACTTCTATTCTGTTATGTCACTTTCTCCAGGGAGTCCTCCTCGAACCCCTGGGCCTGGGTCAGTGTTTAAAAATGTAGGTTTTATTATTATTTTATGATTGAGATATGGCGAGGCCAATAGATAAGGAGATAATTGCCTTTGAGTAGTTTGTTACAATTCTCAAGAGGAGGGGGCATACCCCACCACTGGGCACAAGGGCACACAAGGAAGCAGTAAGGTTAGGAGACATAAGGGGTGAGGGGAAAACATGGGCAAGAGCCTTTATTGTGGATCCCATGGGAAGAAATGAGGGAAGCAGTGTAATCAGGTTTAGAATTGGTGAGTTTGAATAATTTCAGTGGGCTCCGGGGTATAGGGATAGTCTCTCATCTGGTAGTATTTGACCCTGGGTGATTAGGGCAAGTGGATAGCGGCCCTGAGTTTGACAGCTTGATAAGGGAGGTGGCCGGGCGCGGTGGCTCAAGCCTGTAATCCCAGCACTTTGGGAGGCCGAGAAGGGCGGATCATGAGGTCAGGAGATCGAGACCATCCTGGCTAACACGGTGAAACCCCGTCTCTACTAAAAATACAAAAAACTAGCCGCACGAGGTGGCGGGCGCCTGTAGTCCCAGCTACTCCGGAGGCTGAGGCAGGAGAATGGCGTAAACCCGGGAGGCAGAGCTTGCAGTGAGCTGAGATCCGGCCACAGCACTCCAGCCCGGGCGACAGAGCAAGACTCCGTCTCAAAAAAAAAAAAAAAAAAAAAAAAAGATAAGGGAGGTGGTTGGGGTATAGGCTCTAGCTTACTTGGTTTGTATATGAAAGGCATGCTTGTAGGAGTCCTTTACTAACTCTAGGAATTATTAATAGCTAGCCCTGGGAGGGGCAGTCCCTCCAGAGTGAGCAAGGCCCCAGATGTCAAAGCATCAGAATGACAAAGCAGGTTAATGTGGTTGATTGCCTCTCCTACGAATTCCCGCAGCTCACTGACTTGACTACACTGCGAGCCTTACAGTGCAGATGTTAAACCTCCAAAAGTAAGGTGCCCAGGCATGGAAGGTGATTTTCAGGGGCAGCTCATGTACGACCTTTTTTAAGTTATGTAGTTATTTTAATGTATATTCCAAATAAACCAGCATACTAAATATGTTACTTCGTTGATAAAATAAATTTACTTTAAAAACATCATAATAAAAATGTTATGTAGAAATGTAAGTCCAGTATTAAAGAACAATTTTAAGCAAATAACATCAGAGACTGCAAAGGTAGTGCACATCCTTCTCTTTGTCCATTTTATCTCTAGCACCCGATACAATCTTGACATTCAGACCTTGTCTAAGTGAGTGAATGAAGCAGCCCTAGGCCAGCTGCATTGACGTCACCACACTCCAGAACATCTTGGAAAAAAGGATCAACAGTGGATGGAGCAGAGGAGTTGTTTTAGCTGAACCTTTTTTGGCAGATGAGAAAATTGGAAGCCAGAGCCAAAGAGAGGACTTCCTCAAGGTTCCACAGCAAGTTCATGGCCAGTTCTGACCCAATCTTGTTCGTTCTTTCTTTCTTTTTGAGATAGAGTCTGGCTCTGTCACCCAGGCTGGAGTACAATGGCATGATCTCGGCTCACTACATCCTCTGCCTCTGGGGTTCAAGTGATTCTCCTGCCTTAGTCTCCTGAGTAGCTGGAATTACAGGCACACGTCACCATGCCCAGCTAATTTTTGTATTTTTAGTAGAGACGGGGTTTCACTATGTTGGCCAGGCTGGTCTTGAACCCCTGACCTCAAGAAATCCACCCGCCTCAGTCTCCCAGAGTGCTGGGATTACCTCCACCTCCTGGGCTCAAGCGATTCTCTTGCCTCAGCCTCCTGAGTAGCTGGGATTACAGGTGCTCACCACCACACCCGGCTAATTTTGTATTTTCAGTAGAGACAGGGTTTCTCCATGTTGGTCAGGCTTATCTCAAACTCCGGACCTCAGGCGATCTGCCCACCTCAGCCTCCCAAAGTGCTGGGATTACAGGTGTGAGCCACTACACCCGGCCATGGTCTGTCTGTCTTTTGGCTCATGCAAGGCCTCCACCAGGGGCTGGTCTGGAGGCAGCACTCCTAGAGCAGCCTGTACCCTGGCTGGGTGCACTGGGGCTCTCAGGCACAGAATCTCCAATCTTCCAGGCCCCTGAGGCTCCGGATTTTCTCTTTTCCTCAATAGAGGTAAAGGATGTGTCTAGGGTCGCACAGCTAGCCAGTCAGAACCAGGTCAGAATTGGGTGTTCTTTTCAGTGTACTCCACCACCTCTCCATATGGGTGACTGGATGGAGTGGGCTGAAATGGGCTCTCTGGCAAGGTAATAAGCTCCCCATGCCCGAGTGTGCAAGAAGATAGATTTCCCTTCATAATCCCCCTGACTGTGACATAGGAGATTTTGGCATAATGGGGTTCCAGCCAAGGGCAGTGCTCAGCGAGGTTTGATGTCTGAGTCACTGAAGACCTTTGCTCTTCGGATTTCCAGCTCATTGGCTGCTTCATAGGCTGGGCCCAAGGGGCTCAGTTACTGACACCACCAGGAAAGAGTTCTCAGGGAAACATGCTGGAGGCTATTTCCATTTATTTGTGTTTGCTGTCTTTGACTTTGGGCAATAGCTCAGCTCCTGGGAGATCTGTAGGGGATGTATGTGTTGAGAGTTCTAGGGGTGAGCTGAAAGGCCTCGGATCCTTGAGCTGGACCCTGCAGAAAGCGATGGATTCAACAAAGGCCAGGGTTCTGCCTAGGACTGCTGGGAGCGTGGCATCCTGGGACGCTTCCCCAGAGTGGCCACTAGAGGGAGCCCGCTCTCAACTGCACCCCTGAAGTGATACCTGGAGGCATCCCTAGGTTGGCCCATGATGGAGCAGGTGGGATGTCAAGCTGGTCCAGGGTAATGTCTTTCAAACTTGTTAATTGAAATCTTACGTGGGGCCCCACATTCCAGGGACAGTTAGCAGGGAAAAGTTTGGGGTGGAGGGAAAGGAGCCGTGTAGAGAGAGGAAATCTGTCTGTTTGTACACAGACTTCTGTTCAGCCCGTCTCCGCCCCCATGTTCTTGGCACTGGGCTAGGAGGGAAGCCATGGGCCAGACCTGAGGGGGAATGGAGAGCAACACGATGGTCAGGGAAGAGAGAAGGTGCGCAGCGGCTGTGTGTGCACGCCCGTGCATGAGTGCCCAGAGGAGCCTCTGTCACTGCCCTGGAAGGAAGCTCAGCCTGAGGGGTGGGCTGCACCTCCAGCTGCCGCATGTCCAGCAGAGGGCGTTGGTTACCCTAGTCCCCATCTGCCTCTGCGTCAAGAAGCACAGCATCCATGGTGAAACCCCATCTCTACTAAAAATATAAAAATTAGCCGAGTGTGGTGGCAGGCGCCTGTAATCCCGGCTACTGGGGAGGCTGAGGCAGGATAAATGCTTGAACCCGGGAGGCGGAAGCTGCATTGAGCCGAGATTGCACCATTGCACTCCAGCCTGAGGGACAAGAGTGAGACTTCATCTCAAAAAAAGCAAAACCAAAAACAAAAACAAAGCACAGTGTTGCCATTAACAGTCATGCACAAAAATGCAGGCGGAAATGTCTAACACTTAGCAAACAACTCAGGTTAAAGAGTAAGTACAGTAGGACCGCATTGTCAAAAATGTGTGTATACATACAAAATGTTGATGTACTATTAATGATGCTGAATTTGGCTGTGGAATCCAAATGATTTTTATTGTTAAAAATTTTTGCCTCTGAATTTGTGCCTATAGATGCATTGCATTTGTAACAGGAAAATACACTAACAAGTGTTTGTTTTTCAAGCCTGAGGGAGGCCCACACCTGGCTCAGGAGTGCAGCCTCCGCCTCTGGCTCCTGAGGCCCCTGCAGCAGCTGTTAGAGGCCTGCTTCCTGTCTCGTGCTGCCCCTGAGGGTCTAGGGATGGTGGGCAGACCCTGAACCGGGGCTCCTAACCCCCCTCCCCAAGACATGCCCGTGTCTTCAGCCCCTTGTCACCTACATTATTCTCCCACCGGTTTTCTTACTGTGCACGTCCCGCCCTACCTCCGGATCGCCAGAAGAGCTACACTGAGAGGTGAGCAGCAGTGGGTTCCTTTGGACCCCACCTCAAATCCTGACTGCAGCACCAGCTGCTGCTGCTTCTACTAAACACCAGAAACCTGACAATCAGCTGCTTCCCCAACCAGGTGGCAGTTGCTGGGATCAGTTGTATACTACCACGAAACCTCTTGAAATCCAGTGCACAACCAGGAGACATTGCTCTAAGCTGAAGTGCACCTCTGGAAGCTACTAGAACAGCCAAAAGATGCTCTTAACACACATGCATACATGGATGCAATTGCAAATGAGGACATAGGCAGGTGGGTACAAACACCAGGGCCATGTTCATGCCCAAACACAGAAGCAGACATACCTATGCATACATAACCACATGTGCACACGTATGCATGTGGCACTCAAGCATATGCACAGGCAGAGTGGTGGTTACGGACTAGTACATCCAATTACCCAATTCTAGAGATGTTTATGGAGCACTTTCTAAAGTCCAAGTTTGGTTGCAGGGCTCTGGGGATGCAGAGATGGGTGAGCCACTCACAGAATGTTCCACAGTGATCAGCTTCTCTGCAAAGCAGAATACGGTGTTGGGAGGGGTAGAATCACAGAATTTGAGGGCTGAGGGGGAGATAAATTCAGGGGCACCTCCCATTTATAGAGTGTTTCATAGTTTCTAGATCACAGCCACAGGAGACAGCACAGCTACTTTCCTGTTTTACTTTAGGATGTATGTGACCTAGGAGAGGCTGGCGTCAGGTCTTACAAGCTGCACTGCCTCCGGGTTCCTGTTACTGTAACTAGGGATTTCTGTGATCCCTGGGGTGGTGGTCCAGGCCTCTGATGGACCCATGGTGACCCACGTGGCCCTGACCCATGTGGCTTCCACCTCCCCATCCCCTAGTTCGGGTCATGGGCTTCACAGGCCAAGTTGCTGAGGACACTGCAAGATTGTACTCAGGGCCGGGCGCAGTGACTCACACCTGTAATCTCAGCACTTTGGGAGGCCGAGGTGGGCAGATCACCTGAGGAGTTCGAGACCAGCCTGACCAACATGGTGAAGCTCCGTCTCTACTAAAAATACAAAAATTAGCCTGATGTGGTGGCGGGCACCTGTCATCCTAGCTATTCAGGAGGCTGAGGCAAGAGAATTGCTTGAACCCGGTGAATCTAAGAGGCGGAGGTTGCAGTGAGCCAAGATCACACCACTGCGCTCCAGCCTGGGTGATAGAGTGAGACTCCATGTCAAAACAAAACAAAACAAACAAAAAAATCCAAACGCCTTCACTCTGGATGCCAGCTTGAAGGCTCTTGGTCTTGTCCTTGACTTTGAGGCAGTCCTTAGCTCCCAGACAGAGCAGCGTTAAACATCATAATCAACAAAGTACCTCATTAGGCATAGCTTTTAATAATACAGAACCCTCCATTTTTATTGAAATATTTTTGTCAAAACCCAGAAAACACTAGAAATAGAGCAGCCCAGAATGCCAGAGCTGGGAGGGATCTGAGAAGTTTCCAGTCTAATCTCCTCCTTTTACAGGTGAAGCCTGAGGATTTGGGGGTTGACTCTCACTCAGGCTCTGTCCTGGGTTGCCCCAGGAGGAACAGGAATGGAGGCACTTGGCACCCACATTGGTCCCTGAGATGCCATCATTCACATCTTCTCCCCATCAGCCAGGGCCTTGGACACAGCCCCAGCCTGAGCTGAAACCCGGCCCCGGAACAGGAAGTGCTTGGAACCTTCCCTGCTGTTGCCGTGGTGCTCACAACCACCCAGGAAACCAAAGGCAAGCTCCCCCTGTCAAAGCCCCTTGGCCCATAAGAAGAAAACGGTGAGCCCCGGATGTGATGAGCACTCCCCGGCTTCAGGCTCAGAAGGCGCCCAGCCCCCAGCTCTCCTGTAACTCAGAGGCCACTGTGATGCGAGTTCCTCCACTCAGGAAGCTCCTGCTGTGAACACGCCTGTGGTGGGCAAGAGGGCTTGAGAACGGTAAGTACGATGGGTACTTTTCAGCCACTTCAGAGACCAAGAAGGGTGTCTTAGGGACAGGTGCTGCTTAGACTTGGGTCCCTCTGGTCTACTTGGCAGGGAGGGAGTTTGGGGAATCAGGAGGGGTCTGGGAGCTGAGAGACCATTGTAGGTAGCTCCTGCCCACCCGCAGGGACCTCGGCACAGGCTCTCAAAACACATGAAGGGGCAGATTGCCTGGTGGGATGAAAAAGAACACATTTCCAGGCCGTTGAGATGTCCCTGGATTTCAAGATCAGCTAAAAAAGTTCTTAGATATTGATCTAAGAAAGCAGGAGCTTTGGGTAGCTGAGTGCAAACCCTAGCCTGCCTCTCTCTGTAACTGAAGCGGTGCTCCGTGGGCATAGCGAGTCCCGTGTGGGGTTTATTCTGTACTGACCGGGTCTGCTTTAGAATGGAACCCTCTTCTCTCTTCTCAGATTCCTTTAGGCCACATTGAGGATTCGGGGGTCTATGTCTAGGGCAGTGGGAAGCTGGTGAAGGGTTTTAAGCTGAGGAGTTCATCATCCTGGCTCCTGTGAGGTAAAAGGATCAGAAAAGCATGTATGTGTTACCTGAGGTGGGAGAAGCCTCCTCATGCAAGGTGGAAACTCAGCCATCAAGGAAAATATACATTGCTCTAAACCGAAGTGTACCTCAAAAGATACTTGAACAGACAAAGATGCTCTTAACACACATGCATGCATGGATGCAATAGTAAATGAGGACACCGGCAGGTCGGTACAAACACCAGGGCCATGTTTGTATCCAGACACGTTTCTTTTTCTTTCTTTCTTTCTTTTTTTTTTTCCTTGAGATGGAGTTTCACTCTTGTTGCCCAGACTGGAGTGCAATGGTGCGAGTTTGGCTCACTGCAACCTCCACCTCCCAAGTTAAAGTGATTCTCCTGCCTCAGCCTCCCAAGTAGCTGGGATTACAGGCATGCGCCACCACGCCCAGCTTATTTTGTATTTTTAGTAGAGACAAGGTTTCATCGTGTTGGTTAGGCTGGTCTTGAACTCCTGACCTCAGGTAATCCATCTGCCTCGGCCTCCCAAAGTGCTGGGATCACAGGCATGAGCCACCGGGCCTGGCCCCCAGATATGTTTTCAAATTAGAGATTGGCAAAGGAAATACACACACACACACGCACACACACACACACACACACGACATATTTCATACCTAATGAAACAATTTGTTTACCATAAACTTAGTCAAAAGACAAATGATACACTTCTGCAACATGTATAGCAGACACAATGTTAGTGTCCCCAGTACATAGAGAACTCCTTAAAAAATGCTCAGGAAACTACAGTAACCCAGTAGAAAAATGCGGAAAGCCTATGATTAGGTGGTTTTCAGAAAAGAAAAAGTAAAGGACCAATAAATAGATAAAAGAATGCCCAACCCCACTGGTAGCCAGGAAAGTTCAAATTAAAATAAGAATCTAAAACCATCCGACACTCCCCAGTTTGGCAAAAATAAATATGATGATAGTACCTAGTACTGGAGATGTTGTGAAAAAAACACCACCACTTATAAATTGGTGATGGGAATGTTAATTGCTGCAATTTTGGGGCAAATGAATTGGTATTAACTATTTCAATTGAAGATACAGATCTCTGACATAACTATACCACTTAGAAGACTATTTCATAGAAATAAAAATAATAACACAAAGATATACATACATACACACACACACATGTATATACAGATAGAGATATAGGTAACATGTGTAGATATTTGCATACACACATGTATGCAAACTGCCATAATAATGTATATGCATGTTGTTCCCATTGTTCTTATTATGGGAATAAAATGTAGGAAATAACCTCAATGACTTGACAGAGGAATATTTTAATAAATAATGATGCATTCACTGTATGAAATATTATGGAGCCAGGCACAGTGGCTCATGCCTATAATCCTGGTACTCTGGGAGGCCAAGGAAGGAAGATTGCTTGATATCAGGAGTTTAAGACAAGTCTGGGCAATATAGATCAGTCTGGGCAACTCTGGCTCTAGAAAAATTAAAAAATTAGCCAGGTGTGGTAGTGGACGCCTGTAGTCCCAGCTACTGGGGAGGCTGAAGTGGGAGGATCACTTGAGCCCAGCAGATTTGAGGCTGCAATTAGCCTTTATCACACCACTGCACTCCAGCCTGGACAGCAGAGCAAGACACTGTCTCAAAAGTAGAAAAAGTAATATTATGCAGCTATGTTAAATTTTTCTTTCCTGTCATTGTATTGGTTCACTTGTTACAACAAGCATATATTATTAATACTTTTGCAATTAAAAAGTCCAATTAAGGCAATTAAAAGGCAAAGAAAAGCCTGTCTGCCCAAGTGGAATAGAAATTCTGTGAGGCAAGGATCATGTGCATTTTGCTCACCGCTGTCTCTCAGAAACGGCTAACACCTCTTTCCATATGGCGACTGCACAGGAAATGCTTGTTGGTGAATGGATGAACATAGCCATGACTGTGATGCAGGTGAAGTGCTATTTGGGAAGCAAAGGGGAGGTCAACTGAGGTTCTTGGTCATCAAGTTCCATGGCTTCTGCTGGTTTTACCAGCTAGCCCACTTCTTCTCTTCTCTGATGTTGCTCTGGGGAACTACCCAGTCACCAGTGCACATTCTTCTTGGGAGAATTAGTCAAGGTGTCTGCCCTCAGGGGCCAAAGAGTGGGCCCCTGAGCTAAGCCAGGCCAGTTGGGGCCTCTTGCTGAGAATCTGGATTGAACAGAAGAACCCTGCATAGATGGGCTGTGGGAGAGCCGACTCACGCTAGAGGCAGCGCCTGACAACAACAGCCACCAACTGCTGGTGCGTGCCACCCAGGTCCCTGCAGCTGCTTCCTGTTCTTTCCCAGAAAGTTCTCCAGTTTCCTTTGGAGTCTATGAGACCCTCCTCTCATCACCATCCTTCCAATCTCTCTTAACCTCCCCCCAACTCCATAATCAAATGGGTTTCTGTTGCTTGTAACCCAACTGCCCTGATAACTGCTCAGATAGCTGGAAAGTCCTTCCACTCTTCCTCTTTCATGACCTGTAAGCCCGGGTGACCATCAGTCTACAGGACTCCAGGGCAGCCCTGGCCTACAGCCATTGTCTAGGCCTAATCATTAATATTATCCCTTTAGTCCCCTGGTCTGAATGATCAATTATGTGATCAGCCTACTTATAGCTATCTTTTGGTCTTCCTCGCTTTGGCAAAGGATTATCTTCTGTTTTGCTTGATCTGAGCCACTTTCCCAGAACAACAGCAAAGATCTATCTGTCTACTCATCTGCTTACAAAAAAACTAACAAACAAACAAACAAAAAACAGCAACAGCAAGATATTCTCTTGATCAATAAAAAACCCACATTCGAGGATTATTCATTATTGTTCCTGTGGCAAAATATAGATTCTTTAGGCCAATCTCCTCCATAATGTTTTGAAAAGTATGGAAAATTTCACCTTTACCTCTTTTGTCTTCTAGGTTGCTTATCTTTTCTCTCCTGTGTAATCTCCACTTTCATTCACGATAATGTCGAACATGGTAAGTAGATCAGTTTCTCAAGAAGGTAGGTGATGAGAAGAAGCACTTGGTTATGGTCATTTTGACAAATTTCCACAAGGGGCTGGGTCCTGCACCACCGAGGACCTTAAACATTATTGGCTGACTCGGCTGGAAAGAGTGTGTCCAGGCAGCGGGCCCTCCAGAGAGCAGGCTTGTGGTCTGACCTGGCGATATTTTACTTCTCATGTGACAGCAGCACTATATCTAGACTCAGATTCCACAGTTTTTAATCATCCACCATCTTCTAGGCACTATACTAAGGCGTATTTCCCAAACTTTATTCTACTTTATACTTTTTACAACACTGGAAACAAGGTGATATCACCACAATCCCCACCACCATCATCCTCACCATCATTGTCATGATGACCATTACTGTCACCACCACCACCTGTTATTCCCATTTTACACATGAGACCTGAGAGCCTCAGAATGTTACATAACTTGCTCAAGGTCACACAACTAGAAAGTAGCAATAACAAGATTTGAACTCAGATGCTCTAGTCCGTGGCCCATGGTCTTGCCACCTCTCCATTGGTGCCCTGGTTGGCTTGGGATCAATGACATCCGTTCCTGTGGGTCCTTCCTGGTGCTTTTTTCCTTGCTAGGTTGCTTTGGGCCTTCAGTCTAAGGTTTACGTCCATGCTGGGTATCGTCCTTCTCTTTTATGTAAATTGCTGAATTTCCCCTGGAGCCTCAAGAAAATGTCTAAGTAAAAGCCCCTGCCCAAAGACTCAGCCGTTCTGCTCCTGGGTATATAACCAAAATAATAAAAAGACAGGTGTTCAAACAAAATCTTGTCCATGAATACTCACAGCACGCTTCACAATAGCCAAAAGGTATAAACAACCCAAGTGTTCATCAACCGATGAAGGAATAAGCAACATGTGGAATATTTACACAATGGAATATTATTCAGCCTTAAAGAGGAATGAAGGACCAATACATGGATGAACCTTGAAAACATTATGTTATGTGAAAGATGCCATCCACAAAAGGCCACATATTGTGGGATTCCACTTCTATGCAATACCCAGAACAGGTGAAAACATAAAATCAGAACATAGGGGCTAATCTTAGAAAGCAGATTAGTGGTTGTCAGGGGCTGGGGACACGGGGACATGGAGTGACAGTTTAATAGGTATGGAATTTCTTTTGGGGGTAATGAAAATGTGCTGGAATTAGGTAGTGGTAATGGTTGCATAACATTTTAAATGTACTAAATGCCACCAAATTGTACACTGTAAAATAGATAAAATTTTATGTTTTGTATATATTTTTACCACCATTGAAAAAATTTCGTTGCCCAAGATCTCCACAGTTTAATATCACTCTATATGACAAGTTAGGATAAGTACTCAAAGGACAGTACTTAAAGCATGATATTATCCCTACTTGTGGATTCTTCAGAGAACTACCTGCAAAAAACAATGTTTCTCCCTGACCTCTTGCCCCCTGACACCTCTTGTCTTAGATCCTAAATTCCAAATTACTTTGTAGCTTGAGATCCTTGGTCTATGGAATACAGCGTTTTTACCCTAAGATGTCTTGTGAGAAATTATTAGCCATGTTCAAAAATTAACCAGCACTGTAAAATTTGTCTTGATTTCCTTCCTGCTGTACAGTTTGGAAAATCTGGCATTTATGTGAAGTTAGAAAAAAAGATGTCTTCTCTTTCTTTGATTACCAAGCAGCACAAAGCTCGGCTGGAACGCCGGATCGCTGGCTCAACCAACCGGTGGCGTTTCCCCAAACAGCCTTTTACTGGAGACCTGCTCTCACTTTCCCAGATGTGCAAGGCTCTGAGCATAGACTTTGAGGAAGCTCTGAGGAACCCAGACAGGTAGGGAGACTTAAAGATTTGTGGGAAGGAATGGTCCATCATTCCTGGGAGGGGAGGTGCCTGATGACCGGGCCACTCTGATTGGCTGGAGTGGCTGTCAAGGGCACATCTGCCAGGAAGGCTCCCTCTGGAGCCAGCTTTCAAGCACGGACAGGGTCATAAGTGACTACTACCTCTGAGAATGTGGGTGGTGACGAAAGGGCAGAGAAAGATTGAATTTTTTTTTTTTTTTTTTTTTTTTTTACGATTTTTCTTCCCATTGGGAACTTTGAACCCAAACAGGATTCTGAGTTTATCATCCAGGAACCAACTGGTTTTTTGATAAACAAAACTTAGTTAGTCCTGGCCCAGTGTTTAGACAGCTTGTGAATGTCCATTTTCAGCCAATCAACTGATCCTCTCTCAATCTCATAGTATTCCGAGCAGCAGGCTAGACCCTCACTTCCCCATGTGATGAGTTCTCTCTTGCCTCTCCTGGAAACACAGAGCTGGACCCTTGACTTAGTCTGTTTCTGTTACTGTAAAGAAATACCTGAGGATCAGAAATTTATAAAGAAAAGAGGTTTATTTGGCTCAGGGTTCCGCAGGCTGTATAAGAAGTGTGGCGCCAGCATCTGCTCAGCTTCTGGTGAGGGCCACAGGCTGCTTGTACTCATGGCGGAAGGCGAAGAGGAGCCAAGGGTGCAGAGATCACATGGCAAGCGAGGAAGCACCAGAGAGGAGAGACAGGAGGTCCCAGGCTTTTGTTAACAACCAGCTCTTGTGGGAACTAAGAGAGTGAGAACTCACCCCTGAGGGATGGTATTAATCTATTCACGAGGGATCTGCCCTTATGACAAAAATACCTCTCATTAGGCCCCACCTCCAACACTGCGGATGAATTTTTTTTTTTTTTTTTTTTTGAGACGGAGTCTCGCTCTGTCGCCCAGGCTGGAGTGCAGTGGTGTGATCTCAGCTCACTGCAAGCCCTGGCTCCTGGGTTTACGCCATTCTCCTGCCTCAGCCTCCCCAGTAGCTGGGACTACAGGCACCCGCCACCATGCCCGGCTAGTTTTTTGTATTTTTTAGTAGAGACAGGGTTTCACCGTGTTAGCCAGGATGGTCTCGATCTCCTGACCTCGTGATCCGCCCGTCTCGGCCTCCCAAAGTGATGGGATTACAGGCTTGAGCCACCACGCCCGGCCGGGGATCAAATTTCTACACGAGGTTTGGAGGAAACAAATACGCAATTTGTACCACCCCAATTGCAGAAGGCACACCTCATTTCCCTGGTGCCGTGGACCTGGCTTGATGCCACTACCATCCCTAGGCTGGCAGCATCTGTCTTGTGAGCTCACAGCCAAATCGAAGTGAGCATGGACTGTACTCCTAGGGCAGCACCTGGCACAGAAGAACTGCCTGCTCAATCTTTGTTCAGCGAGTAGCCAAATCTTCCCTCTCTAGAGCCACTGGCCAACCCTGTTCCGTTGCTGAGTTCCTTAGTGCCAGGCCTAGGCCAGGGATGCAGGTGCTGGAGCTAGGCCTAGCAATACAGACAAAGTGATCCCAAAAGCTGATGAGAGGGTCTGGGCAGCAGGAACTAAGTCCCTAGGAGTTACTGAGCTAAACTGGAGGCGGTAGCCTGAGGGGTGGGGTGCAGAAATGGCATTTGGTGCTGGGCATTTGGACTGTTAACAGCAGTCTATCAACAGCGCTGGAATCCCCACTTCTTCACTTACTAATTCTGTGACCTTTAGTCAGTGACTAACCCTCTTTGGGCCTCAGTTTCCTCATCTCTAAAATGGTTATATAGCACCTTCTTCAAGATGAAGAGTCATCTTGAGGATTAAATGAAGCCATCTATTGAAAATGCTTAGCACATTTTCTGGCAAATAGTAGATGCTTAGTAAACAGAATTATTTTCTTTATTGCCTGAGCAGCATTTTAGTAATTAATCCCAGTTATTTCATCTTGGGGTGTCTCAGCTCTGTGCTCTGTCAGTCAACACCTCCTTTATTTCACTCTGCCTCCTTGTACCTTCCCCAGTTCCTTCCTCCAGGACAACACCTTCCTCCAGCACAACAGGGGCAGAGGAACCAGTCTTCCAGGGAGAAGTTTTTACACATCTGGCCCTCTGCTTTGTGATGTTGGGAAGCTGCATGTTCAGAGGCAGCAGATACTCTCAGGTGTTCTGGGCAAGTCTACAGCCGTGCATCTGGTGCTCAGCTGATCCAGGATCGGTTCTGCCAGGGCACTTGGGCTCTGTTCTGTGAGCCTCTTGTCCTCCTCCTGAGACAGTGGGCTAGCCTGGGCACAGGCTTATCATGGTGACAGCAGAGGGCACGAGGGTACGCCCAGGAGCACATGTGTCTTTCGAAGCTTCCACCATTTCACATCCACTAGGCCCCACGAACTGAGGCAAGTCATGTGCCCAAACTCCCAGTCAAGGGACAGAAAACACACTCCATCTTCTTATGGAGAGAAATTTTGCAATGTGGAGGTAAAAGGTTTGGACAGAGGGAGGGATGAAGAATTGAAGTCACTGGTTTAGTATACTGAGTGTGGGAGAAACTGATGTGCTGTAATAAACCAAACGTGTCTGGGCATGGTGGCTCATACTTGTCATCCTAGTGCTTTGGGAGGCCAAGGTGGGAGGATAGCTTGAGGCCAGGAATTTGAGCCCAGCCTGGGGCAACATGGTGAGACCCTGTCTTTACAGATAATTTTAAAATTAGCCAGGGATGGTGGCGTGGACCTGTAGTCCCAGCTACTTGGGAGACTGAGGTGAGGGGATCACTTGAGCCAAGGAGATAGAGGCTGTATGAAGTGAGCTATGATTGTGCCGTTTCACTCCAGCCTGGGAGAGAGGGCGAGATTTGTCTCTAAAAATAAAAAAAAAAAAAAAAAAAAAAAAAAAGAGAAAGACACACACACACACACCCCTACCTTTTCTTTGTCTTCACCATAGGAATTTCTTCCATGTAATTATGGGAAACTTCTTAGAAAGAAAAAAGGTTGTGTTTAATTTAGATAATAACATGAAAGGCTTTTTCCTGGTAACTCTTGTGAACCTTCAGGCATCAGGCAACTCTCAGATGGCAAACTCCACTGTCAGTAAGGGCCTGGAATGCTCCATGAAACATACATTTTGTCCCCCAAAGCACTGCATGACTGTTTCTGCCCCACCTGGCAAGCTGTGTTCATGTCATGGATGGTGTCATTGCTGCTTTTCCCACCTGGGGGTGCTGTCTGCTTGGACAGGAGCTGGACCAATCTGTATTTCTTGAGTTATGGAAAGGGTCATTCGTGGTGGAAAGCTGAGGGAGCAGGCTCCCAGTTTCCTGTCTGTTTTGGGTATGTCATTGTGCCCAGCTGGCCAACACTTCCTTCAGCCGTGTTTATGGGTTTTCATGATGCAGGGAGTTCCTGGTCAGCCACTAAGAGGAGCTGATCTTCAGGCTGCTGGTCTTCTTGCCTTGGACCTTTTGCAGGCTCTGTGGCACTGAGTGTGGGAGAGGAGACTGAGAGGAGGAAATGTTAACTTCCCTGCAAGCACCCTAATCTTTTCGTGCCTTAGTTTAGGTGCAAATCGGGGATGCTGTCTTACAGGGTTGCTGTGAGAATTACATGATATAATTCATGTAACGGGCTTAGAAAACTGTATGGCACATATACACTCAATGCACATGTGTCAAGTGTGTCCCTGGGGTCCACTGGCATGTATGGATGCGTACTGTCATGGAAACTCAGAGATCCAGCATGGGGGGTGTGACTCAGGCCAGACTGGGGAGGGGGCACCCCCACCCCACAAAGGCTTAGGGGATTGTGGCTCTAGGAAAGACCCAGAGCCCTCCCTGTCCCCACTGGTGAAGCTGCCTGGTGGTTTTCTCCCTTTCTGCCCGCAATGCCAAGTCTATTCAAGGGTGGGAGGAGGTCATGCTTAAGAGGTGAGGATGGGAAGAAGGGACTCCTATATTTTTATTTTATTTTATTTTTAACCAGAGAGCAGTTCTGGGATAGTGGGACTAGAGACCAGTGACCCATGTTATAGAGGTGTTAACCTAAATAACAAACAGAGAGGAGAGGAAGACTCTCTAAAAGTAGTTGATGTTTATTCCGGAACAGGCATTGCTATGGAATACCAGTGGCACCATAAACTACGTGCGTATTCAGGGAAGTAAAGGAAAACAAAGGTTTTTTGTTTTGTTTTGAGACGTTGTCTTGCTTTGTTGCCCAGGCTGGAGTGTAGTAGTGCAGTCACAGCTCACTGCAGCCTCAACCTCCCAGACTCAATTGATCCTCCTGCTTCAGCCTCCTAAGTAGCTGGGACCACAGACATGGCCACCACATGCTAAATTTTTTATTTAATGTTTTGTACAGATGGGAGTCTTTCTATGTTGCCCAGGCTGGTCTTGAACTCCCGGGCTCCAGTGATGCTCCTGCCTCAGCCTCCCAAAGTGTTGGGATTACAGACATGAGCCACCATGCCTGGCAAGACAAAGGTTTTTAAAGGAAAAGTGAGGAGGATTACATCATTGCTCTGAGATAATTATCCCTGGCTACCAGGATCCATAACAAGGGTGACACCAGTTTGAGCTGCTAGGCAGATGTCCTTGCACTTCTTTGTGTGTGAGGTTATGATGGCCTTTGTGTGCAGTTGTAGGTTTTGCAGAGTCTTTTGTGATAGTTCTTATTATCAGGCATTCGTGTGTGAGAATTCTCCCTTCCTGGCCTTCCCCACCTCTATTTGTCAGGTGGATTTTTTTTTTTTTTTGAGACAGAGTCTCGCTCAGTCGCCCAGGCTGGAGTGCAGTGGCGCGATCTCTGCTCACTGCAAGCTCCGCCTCCCGGGTTCACACCATTCTCCTGCCTCAGCCTCCCAAGTAGCTGGGACTATAGGCACCCGCCACCACGTCTGGCTAATTATTTGCAATTTTTTAGTAGAGACAGGGTTTCACCATGTTAGCCAGGATGGTCTCGATCTCCTGACCTCATGATCCGCCTGCCTCGGCCTCCCAAAGTGCTGGGATTACAGGCGTGAGCCACTGTGCCCAGCCATTTTGTTTTTTAAAAGAGATTTAGAGACACGGTCTCAGCCAGTTGCCCAGGCTAGAATGCAATGGCTATTCACAGGCACAATCACAGCTCACTGCAGCCTCGAACTCCTGGGCTGAAGTGATCCTCTTGCCTCAGCTTTGCGTGTACCTGGGACTACAGGAGCATGATACCATGCCAGGCTCCGTCAGGGTTTTTAAGGCATCATAACTCCATTTTTATTTTGACACCTTTCACAGAGACAATGAAAGAGAGGATGTTAACCAAAGGCAAGTCCGTGCCAGGCATTCCAAACATTCACTCTTTCACTCTTCCCTTCCTCTGAGACCAAGAGGCAGAAAATGGAAGGACTGGGGTCCAGCCCCAGGTCTATGTCACTCTTCCTAATTCATCAAATTGGCATTTTGACCTTTGGATAGTTTGCTCCAGGAAGTCCGTATGTCCGTGAGAAACTTACTTCCCCTTCTTCCCCTTCTGCCTTTCTCCATCATGGTCATGACTTAGAGACTTGAGCTCCAGCCTAACAGCACGTTCCCAGCATCCCCGCACCAGGCGTTGCAATGGGAGTTCACCTCGGACCACTTAGTCCCAAACAGTGAGACAACTCACAGATGCCACGTGTTCCGTTCACTTTTCCAGTGATCCTAAAATGAACTGCAGCCCTTGGGAATGGCAGAGCCTACATGATGGTTGGTATATCTTGACAAGCAGCTCTCACACCCAGGAGAAGGCAGTATGCTCACCTCTGTTTCCTGGCATCCCTTGGCTCAGCTGATGACACTGATGTTTGTGAGGGTAGTTGAGTTCATGGACCTTGCGCCATATTTTCCAAAGTCCATGGCTCCATTTTGAGATCACGGTCTGAACTCTTGACTCTGGCCAGCTCTTTCCAGACGTGTCACCCAAGCCACGAGGAGGATCGAGGGAGGAAGCGAGGGTGGCTTGGATCAGATCTCCACTGCTCCTGTTGAATAAGCAAGTCCAGCTCCTACTGCCTGCCTTAGGCTGAGTCATTGGCAGCCACCCTCCCCCCTTGGACAGGGCAGCACGTAGTTGGTAATATTCTGGACACAGGCTCCCACCCATGCTTCCTGCATGCACCCTGGCCCACGGGGTCTCCTGGGATTGTTGGAGACAGCATGGTGAAGTTGACACTGCATGACACAGACCAGCTGTGGTCACAAACGTCTCTTGGCTGGCTGGCTTTCTGGGATGACTGTCTTTAAGTTGTGAATATGTGACTCAAATTTTGTTTCACTTCCTGGCTTAGCATGATGAGTCCATGGTGTTTATCTATGTGGTCATGGATTCATTTAATGAATATTTGCTGAGCACCTGCCTGATGGCTTGTGCCAGGGTCATAGCAATAAACACATGCCCAGTCTGTCTCGCAGAGGATACACAAGTAAACAGGCAGCCACAAGACACTCCAGAAGGAGTTTTAAGGGGGAAATCCCAGGACAGGCAGGGGGAAAGCCACTGGCCCAGCATCCCCAGAGAAAACAGCAACGAAGCTCATTCTGAAGAATGAGTAGGAGCTTAGCAAGGGGAAAGGCAAGGAGGAGAGCATTTGGGAGAGGGAGTAGTGCGTGCAAGAGACGAAAGCAGCGGTTGGCAGGTCCAGGTGCAGGCTGCTGAGAAGGGCTGGGGTGGGGACCGTTGAGGGACCAGGCTGCAGAAATATGCAGGAGCTGGTTAGCCATGCGAAGGAGTTTGGACTTTCCCCCAAGAGCAATGGGGAAACACTGGAGGATTCTCAGCAGGAAAGACACAAGACCAAATTTGCATTTTGTGGGAGGCAGGCATCCGAGCAGAGCAGGGTTGGAGGCCGGGAGACTTTGGCAGTGACTGGAGGGAGATCATAGGGGCTTGGAGGACGGCGACAGCAAGAACAGCAAAGAGAGATGGACAAATTCAAAACATCTAGGCAAGTGATGAGATGTAACAGCACTCGGCATGCTGGCTTGGGCAACTGCAGGCTGGTGGTGCCATTTCCTGAAATGAGAATCTGAGTGAGCAGGGTAGGATTTGGGGGTAGATGCTAAGTTTAGTTTTTGGACACACTGAGAGTGGGACCTGTATGACCTCTAAACAAAATCGTTGGTGAATTAACATCCCAGAAATGAGCAGAAACCTCTATTCTTTTCTCCCAGCAGATATTACTGAGTGTCTACTATATGCCAGATAATGTTTTAGACACTGAATAAGGTGTCATTCAGGCAGCCAAGTACGACCTCAAATACCCCCTCAGTAAGCCCTACCCACAAACTGAAAACAGGAATCAGCATTATAAGCCAGCTATCAGCCTACAGGTTTTCAGATCGGCAGACAAATGGTGACCTGAGGAAACTCTTCCAAAGGGCGAGATATGAGTAGCTTGATCAATGGGTGCTTTAAGGAAGTTTGTACTAGAATAATGCATGTTGTAGTTGGAGAAAAATGTCAGTATTAACTCCTGGATTTTATGTTTGCATTTTCCCTTGAGGTTATACATTCCACAAATTCAGAAGTTTTTCTGTGAGAATTTCAAGAACAAGGACATCCAAAGTGCGGAAGCAGGTGAGTTTGTGTTCTCCATGGATTAAGTCAGAATGTTACTGACTTCAGGGGCATCTTATGGTCTTTACGGAAGAAAATCAGCCCATAAGCCAGGGTGCTAGTCCATAAGTTGCGATTCTTATCCACTTCCCAGTGTCTGAGAAATAATAGGTGCCCTATAAATATTTGTCAAATGTGCAGTGAGTGAAACCAAGCTTGGTAAACACATTTTCATATGCTCCTTGCTGTGATAAAGACAAACGTGTTGGTGTCAATAAATAGCTCACACCTGTGATCCCAGCAGGGAGGCCCAGGTGAGTGAATCACTTGAGGTCAGGAGTTTGAGACCAGCCCGGCGAACATGGTAAAACCCCATCTCTACTAAAAATACAAAAATTAGCTAGGCGTGGTGGCATGCACATGTGATCCCAGCTACTCAGGCCACTGAGGCAGGAGAATCACTTACCCCAGGAAGAGGAGGTTGGAAGGTTGCAGTGAGCTCTAGCCTGGGTGACAGAGCAAGACTCCATCTCAAAAAAAAGAAAAAAAAAAAGTAGTCTTTGTATTGAAAGACTAAATGGAGTGCAGCAAGCATAAAGCAGCTGTTCTTCGTCTCTTTGGGCTCCAACCAGTCATGACTTGGACGTTCACAGCTGCACTTGTTCAAGACGACTTTTCTGAGGCAGGATCAAGAATCAGGATAGGTTCTTTTTTGCTAGAAAAAGGTTCATTGAGCCTCATGAGGAGGCTGGACAGCTTCTTAAAGCAGCATTTTTTTTTTTTTTGGATAAAGCCTACTGCATGGTGTGGCTGCTTGAGATCAGAGCCAGCCTCCTTTCCAAAGAGAGGCTAACAAATTCTTTTCTCAACTTCAACTCTGAACAGGAGAAGTAGTCTAAGACCATCTCCTGGCATGAGAGAAAGAGCTCTGGATTGATTAGTGATGGCTGCCATGCATTGGCCATCCTGAAAGTGGAAATTGACATCCAGTGAGTGAATATGTTGTATCCACAATTCTGCCCCTGCCTATAATCACCCTAATGGGCTGAGACTTCTTCTAACTCAGCATAACCAGACCACCTAAGGTGATGTAATATTTGAGATGCAAACCCCCTGAACCCCAGCACCAAACAATATCATAATATTGGTGAATAACAATAATAATAACAGGAAGAAGAATCAGGTACCCAAGGTCACACTGTAAAACTAATGGCAAAACCAAGAAATACGTAGATGGGGCTAGTGGCCCTTCAGGTCCTATCTGGCACTCAGATTGAGGGTTTTAGGCACCTCTCCTTCCCCCAGCTCTGTACTAACAACACAGGAGCTGAGCCATGCAGAGTTCTCTCCCCATGGCCTCCCGAGCCTCACCTGGCCTGGCATCCTCGGTTTCGCCCTCTGCCCTCCTCTATCAAAAAGCCTCTTCTTTTAGTGATCACTGATTTTATCCTCAGGTTAGATGTCCCGAATAAAGTCTTCTACAGTTTGGAAAGAGCCTTCTTTTATTGTCAAGGGGGGTCACGAGAATCCTATCCTCTTTGGTAGGCCTGCTATTACATTTCAGATGGGTCATGCTTTGGTACTCATAGTGCAGTAGTTCTCAACAGGGAACTGAGGGGTGATTTGGCTTCACTGAGGACACTTGGCAATATCTGGAAACATTTTTGGTTGTCACCGCTGAGGAGCGAGTGCTACTGGCATGTAGTAAGTAGATGCCAGGGCTGCTACTGGGCATCCACAGTGCACGGGACAGCTCCCCAACAGGCATGTATCTGGCCCAAAATGTTTACAATGTCAGGGCTGAGAAACACTGTCATAGGGGAAGCCAGAACGCTCTTGTTGCCTTGGCCCCCCAAGAGTGCCCCAGACAATGTCCCTGTTCCACAAAGCTTTTCCTGATTCCCCACATTGGAGGGCAGCGCGAGTGCCTCTGAAGTCCTACAGCTGTTAGCCGACAGCTGTCCTGGACATGTGGCATGTCCTGGGTGACCTCGTAAGACTCCTTCAGTGTCCCCCTCAAAGCCACTCAGCCCCCGAGGCCCACACTTCAGCACTTCCTTTCTGAGATGCCTGGGGAGGCTGCTTGCCTGCTTCATCTGCTTAATGATCCACCGAGCAGAGGAGTTGGGGGAGAGGAAGCTGATGAATCTTTGGGTGGGGACGTTATTGATGTGTTTGCTCAGCATCATTTTCTCTCCTCAGATGTGATTCTTGAGTGCCTGGGCTTCAAATGGGAACTCCATCAGCCCCAGCTTTTTCAGTCTGAGACCTTGGCCAAGCTCTACCTGAAAGCCCTGACGCAGGGCACCACATACCCCCTGAGGGAGCTGGAGGAGCTTCTGCGAGGTACTTCCTCTCTGGTGCCCAGTGCTGGAGCCCCAGTGCTCTCTAGCTTGAGGGTCCCAGCTTGGAACGTGGTTATCTGTTTTGAGACCATGGTCACTTTAGCAGTCAAGAGCAAGGCTCCACGGTGTTATCTCATCCCATGACAGCCTCAGTTTCTTCAACTGTAAAATGGGGATAATAGTTCTTAGGATGCGGCTTTGAAGAGTAGAGGAGGTACTAGGTGTGAGGTTCTAGAACAAGGCCTGGCACACAGCAAGCACTCAGCACATGCCAGTTATTATCCTTGAAATAACCCGAGTCTTGTCTGGCCAGCCCAGACACAGAGACTCTACCTACTTCTTTGAGAAGGAAAAATGGGCTGTGGGGAACTTTCTGAAGAGGTTTTTGGAAGGAAGGTGGAGTTCTGATATCTGTGGCTTATTTGGCCCTAAGTATGCTAATTCAAGGCCCACGTGTGTGCATCTATTTTGTTGTTGTCTTTGCTTTTCTTTCCTCTTCTCTTCTCATCTCTCTTTTACCTCATTCCAAAAAGAATGTAGGCCACTTCTTTGTCTCCTTTTCCAGTCCTGACCACCCCAGCCTCCTCTCACCTGGTCTCTAAGTTGTCTCCATCTGCACTGCCAGCTGCTGCTTTGGGCTACAGGTTGGCATCCCCTCGGGCTGACTCATAAGCAGGTGCCATGGAAAATTCGAGGCCCCCACAGCCAGCCAGCATACCAGTCATGATGGGCTTTCATTTCCAAGACATGACAGCAAAGCCCTGTTATTCTAGAGTCAGACAGGCAGCCGGAGCCCCCAGTCATTCCGCCCCCGCGAGCCTGAGCCTGGAGGGAGAGCCCCGCTGCCTGCGGGAATCTGACTCAGCCCTTCCCCGCGGTGCAGGCAGTGAGAGCCAGCTGGGCTCTGCAGAACTGCAGCAACCTCGGTGCTGGCTCATGAGCCTCTGTGCTCTTCTGAAGCCTTTGTCCCAGTGTCTTCAAGAGCCAGACTGGTCTCTTCCATCTCCCCTGTACCCAAGTCAAAACATTCACCAGACCATCTGGGAAAGGCTCTGGTGAGCCAGACAGTGAGTTAATGGAAAAGCAGGAGAATTTGGAAGCGGACATGGAGTCATTAACATTACGGTCTTTACCGTGTCTAGAATGGGTCCCTAAAATGGAAATATTTGGCCCTGCTAAGACAGCCACTCTGATCCAAGCCTTCCTGCTAGAGGCTGCACCTGGCTGGGAGACGAGAGGGAAGGTGCAGAGATGAAACCCCAGTGCCCCGGACTGTCACGACTCCAGCGTCTCCTCCCAAGCTCCATGGACCGATCAAGCCCTGGGATTCATGTCTTTCAATAGCAACAGTCACAGTCCTTCATGTGCCTTTAAAAGCGAACATATCTCACAATGGTGGTTTGCATACGTATCTCACAGTTATCACTTGCATGTTCTTGAGATCATCTGTGTTGCTATCCTGAAACTTCTGGCCAGACGCTGGAGTGCTGGACTCTGCAGAGACGTACCAGCTCTCCAGCTGCTCAATTTCCTTCCATGGAGAGTGGAGGAGCAGCTGTCGTGGAGAGGACGTGTTTATTCTCTAGTGGGGAATCCAAGAAGGAAGTGGCCCACTTACTGAAAACAAACTAACCACCTTGGCTTTGGAGAACCTTGGAGAAGAGTATGAACAAATTACTGATATCTTCTCCGATTTGGGGGTTTTACTCAACCTGGAGGGAATATTGAACTTCTGTCTTTCACTTACTCTGACATAAGTGATTCCCTCCCTCCCTCCCTCCCTCCGTCTCTTCCTTCTTCTCTTCCTTCCTTCCTGTGTGGAATGCTTAGCTTATGCCAGGCATTGTGCTAGGAGCTTACCATCTGAGGGGACAGACAAACCCAAAATGATGGGAAAGCATGACAAATACCGTGACACAGTATAATATTAACCGCCACCCCCTGCATGCCTACTGTGTGCCAGGCACTCACGTGCCTCCTCCCATTTACTCCCTGCCATGGGATGGATGGCAGGCTGGCATGAGCAGATGGGAGGCCGTGTAGTCATGCCGGAGAAGAATGTGACCCAGAGTGGAACAAGCCTGGCGCTTAGTAAGTTCTCAGTGAGTATTTGCTGAGTGAGAGCCAGCACAGAGCCAGGTGATGGACGACAGCGCGGGGAAACGGAGGGGAAAGGATCCTTTGCTCTCTTTTTCTTTGTAGTTGCACAGGATGATGGACTTTTTGGCTCTGGCTCACATCATTTTTCATTATCTGGAACCTTGAGCTCCCTGGTGATGGAATCCACGTGCTGCACTCATTCAGCCAATATTTACTAGCACCAGTGTGTGCGAGCCTGGGGTGGGCCCAGGGGATGGAGTGGCGAGTGAACCACCTCGGCTGAGCTGCCAGGGAGGAAAGCACAACAGGGGCACGGAGTAGTAAATGGAAGGTCATGGTCAAGTTAGTCTCTGAAGAATAAAGCCAGTTAGCAGGGGAGTGGGGTGCTACCTTACATATGGGGTCAGGAAAGGCCTCTCAGAGGGAAGGACAAGTGAGAAGACCCCTGATGAGGGAGGGAGGGCGGGAGTCCCACCCCATCCCGAGGAGCATGCCGGTGGGCAGGGCGGGGGTGTGGGGGTGGCAGGTGGGGGGGTGATGAGCAGAGCGGTGGGCAGGGGTTGTAGGCCATGTAGGAATTGGGGCTGCTAGTAGGGCCTTGGCTTTTGTGCCAAGGTTGTGGGGCACCTCTGGAGACCTGAGAGCAGTGCCACTCTGTAACTCACATTCTAGGATGACTGAGTGGATGGCATTGGCTAGCAATGAATTGGGCTACCTTTTCCCTTCCTCCTGGAAATCCTTGGTGGCAGGGGTCCCTAGAGTGGAGTTCTCTGGGGCAGAGTGACAGTAGTACCATATGGACACCTCAGTCCCACATTCACCCTTCAGCAAGTGGCACTCCCACTGCCTGCCTGCACTGCCCCAGGTGCTCCGGGTACAGAAATGACTGCGGTTCACTCTGCCCTCAAACTGCTCACAGCCTAATAAGAGAAAGGATAGGGGAGGTCATAAATATGTAAAATGCAGTGTGAGCATCAGTTTTTCAGTTTTGACAATGCACAGGGCTATGCAGGATCGTTGGGGGAAGTTAGGCGAGGGATATGAGGGAACTCTGCACTATTTTTGCGACTTCTTATGATTCTTAAACTATTTCAAAATAAACAGGTATTTAAAAATGCATCTATGGGCCAGGTGTGGTGGTTCACATTTGTAATTCCAGCACTTTGGGAGGCCAAGGTGGGCAGATCACCTGAGGTCAGCAGTTCGAGACCAGCCTGGCCAACATGGTAAAACTCCATTTTCACTAAAAATGTAAAACCAGCCAGGCATGGTGGTGCATGCCTATAATCCCAGCTACTTGGGAGGCTGAGGCAGGAGAATAGCTTGAACCCAGAAGGCGGAGGTTGCAGTGAGCTGAGACAGTGCCACTGTACTCTAGCCTGGGTGACAAGAGTGAAACTCCATCTCACACACAAAAATTAGATAGATAGATAGATAGATAGATAGATAGATAGATAGATAGATAGATAGATAGATAGATTACATCTATGAAACAAAGAAAATATAGTGTGATCATGCCAGGGTGGTGGGTGCCTCTCACTGTGTCTTCACCATGGTTATCACCTCCATCCATCATCATCTCATTTCCTTTACTAGCTCAATCACCTAAGAAGACCAAAGCAAAATCCCCTGCAAAGAGGATGATCATTTCCTTGAAGATCAATGACCCACAGGTCACTAAAGTCGGTATGTATATACCCGTCTATATTCTGAGAATGCCATTGAAAAAATGGTCCTCCCAGATTTGAAAATGAACAAGCAACAGCAAAGCAAAACAAACCAACAGTAGACAGTGTTCAGTGCTTTCTTATTCAAAAGGCCCGAATGTGCAAAGAAAGAAGGGGCGAGAAGGCTAGGGTGACTTGGGGAAATGGAAGAAGGTGGAATGCTACTAAAGAGAGGCTCTTGTCATTGAGAAAGGGTGTGAAGGATGCAGAGACCGGAAGAAGATAGCAGCTTCTCAGACACAGACCCAGCACAAGAGGAATTGCCGCTCTAGGCTCACACCCACCCAGCGAAGCCATCAGGCCCAGCCTTGCTCCCAAATAGCACTTCACCTGCCTCTTCCTGCCAAGGAGCACCCCCTACCTCCCCCAACTTGGGCTCACTCCCCAACCCCTCACAGCCACTCAGGGGTAGCCTTCTTTGTTGCCCCTGTCACTCTTGTTTTTGTAACTTCTTATGAGTCTTAAACTATTTCAAAATAAACAGGTATTTAAAAATGCATCTATGGGCTGGGCGCGGTGGTTCACATTTGTAATCCCAGCACTTTGGGAGGCCATGTGATGGCACTTGTTTAGGAATCGCTTAGTGGGGAAACTTCAGCACTAGTTGGGCCATTTGCGACAGAGGACACCGTGATGGTGAATCAGCCAAGTCCATCTGGACCCTAGCCATGCAGTTCAGTTCCTGAACCATCAGATTATTCTAACTCTTTCTGGAAGTCGCCAGACTCCAAGGAGAATCTGCTGTAAGATATATGTTGTCTCCAGAAAAAAAAAAAATGCATGACTTGCACATAACATTCTGCACGTATTTGGGCAGTCACATTCCTGCACAGGCCACAGACCCCAGGTTAGGAGAGAACCCAAGACGGTCTCACCCCTGAGAACAGGCTTAAAGGAGGATCCTTTCAGCAGAAGCTCCACTTTCTTTAGCTTCAGCCTCAACTCCTTTGGGAAGGCTGGTAGCCTAGATCGTCAGCTTCCGGGTGGTGCCTGCATCCAGGTCAGAGATGGTACATTTTCTCTAAGGGCACCTCTGCCTGCCCAGCTGCAGTAGTGAGGGAGGGTCCTGGGTGGTGTCCTGTGTGCAGAGCCCCACACTGACGGCTCTCTTGGCTGTGCCTCCCCAGCCTTCACCACGGCCCTGAAGAACCTCTACATGAGTGAGGTGGAGATTAACTTGGAAGATGTACTGGGGGTGCTGGCTTCCGCCCACATCCTCCAGTTCAGTGGCCTGTTTCAAAGGTAAGGAAACAAGGCTGACTTCGGGCAGGGCCAGGCCTGGGGGAAATCGGAAGGGCAATTCCTGGCCCATTTGGTAGAACATTCCTCTTCACTGGGCTAAGACACCTCAGGTGTCTTTGTGCCAAGCATGGCCTTGAGCCTGGAAAGGAACTGAGGCATTCATTCACAATAACAGGTGGGCCATCTCTCCAGCAACATACTAGTTTTAACCAAACGATTCTCAACTCGCAGGAATGAAATGCAAATGGGGGGATTTCTACCACTGGGAGAGACTTCATGCGTATACACAGTGACTTCCTAGTAGCCCTCAAACCAGGTTTGCTTATCAATTTCACCTCTTTTCATTGTTGGCTAAAAAAAAAAAAAAAACTTTCTCCTTCAAGTCATACACACACACGGAAGCTGGCAATTGGAGGGTACGCTGACTTTCCCATCACTGTCAGTCCTCGTTTTTCCTGCTCATTTGAGATAGTCTTGTTTTTTTTTGTAAATAATATTTTTATTGTTATAAATGTTAAATACGGTCATTGTAGGTCTTTTGGAAGAGAGGAAAATGCAGAGATCAAAGTTAAAATTGCCCAACAATGCCCCTGCCCATTTTAGGCATAGCCTCTCTTTTGGACATTCGGACCCCGCTGGCCCACCTGGGCTGCCCAGCAGGAGGGTTCATCAGGGTGTGTCGGTGTGGGGAGGAGGTGGGGGGGGGCCAGGAGGCATTCAAAGCGGGTTGGCATTGAATGTGAACGCTTCCTCATCCTGACAAGGGTTGCCTGGGCTCATGGATGCAGAAATCATGAGCATGAGAGGGTAACAGACATTGCTTGGTGTTTCTGCCTGCCTCCAAGCAACCGAGGAAACGCACCCTGATGGGGTGAGATCAGAGCTCCCAGTTTGTGTTGGGCTTTTCCTGCAAAGCCAAAAGCAACCTGGGTCTGTGCAGGGTCTGTGCTCAGTTCTGCAATAAGGTGCCCCTTGGTTTCCATGTACCTTGGTGGTCTCTGACATAAAATGTGGCTTATAACATTTGTCCCATCTACTTCCCAGGACTTTGTTGGGGAGTAGCGGATGTCAGCACATAGGGCTTTGGGATGGAGTGTTTGCCTTTCAGTTCTCAGCTTTTTGCAGGGATGACCTCATTGCTTCTTCCCTGCAACCCTAGGAGGTAGGACTATTACTACGCTCATTTTACAGATGAGAAAACTGGGACTTTGGGAAGTAAGTAACTTGGCCAAGGCCACACAGCTGCCAGGTAGAGGAGCCAGGACTCGAAGGTCAGCGGGCCCCGGAACCTGGACCTCTAACACTGTACTATTCCACTTCGCTCGGGTGAGGTGGTGATGTTGTCACTTGCGCATTTGTGGTTCTGACCCTCCCTTCGATGGCATTTAGTCAGGAGAGGTTCGCTTAGGGTCAGTTTACTCACTGACACCCACACTCATTCATTCATCTGCCTCAAGGACGATTCCTTGGGCTTCTCTGGGAGGCCAAGGAGACAGCGAGGGACCCGATGGGCAGGATCCCTGCCCTCTAAAGTCTCCTGTCCAACCGTCTCCAAGACACCAGAAGTGAATAAAGGTGGATGGAATGAAGTTTGGGAATTCCTAACTGGAAAATTTTGTGCTATGTATTATTAAGTTCAAGCAAAATTAGTATCTATAATAAGAAAGAGCATTTCTTAGATTTTCTCCTCCCTTTCTGTGTGTCCTGTAATATTCCTCTGTTCCGTTAATGCTTGTGAAAGGGTAAGTGAACCAAGTGGAAAGTCATTCATGGGATTCATTTCTCTAGAATATTTTGTCTCATCTCCTGGGCTTTTTCAGGGATGTGTGCCTACCGCATTGCTGTCCTGAAGACAGAGGTGGTATCTTGTGGCTTTTTTCCCCCCTAATTCCTGATGCAATTCAGTATAAAGAAGAGATCCGGGCAGGAGGTGGTCTGCCTGTTTTGTTTACTTCTTAAACCTCAGTCTCTTTTTCTGAGTGAGTGAAGGAATGAATGAGGATACCATCCAAGCCAAGAGAAGACATTAGCTACTCTGCAGAGGGGAGATCTCTCCTGGGGATCTTACAGGTTTCAATTCGTTTTTTGTAGAGTTCACATAGTCAGATTCAACCCCACAAATGTTTTAGTCTGGTGCCTCATTCTGGGGACTCCTGAAATGACTGGGTCCAGGCCTTTGATCTGGAGCATCTGGCAGCCTCGTTGGGAACGCAGGTGCCTGGACTTCTCTGCAGGGGACACACATTGAAAAGGGCCTGGAGTCTTGAAGAGGCACTCCTGTGTGTCGGCATGGTCAGACTGTGGGGTTAGGTGGCCGAGGTAGATGGGAGATGAGTAGTTGCAGGCAGAGCCAACTGGTGTAGCATCTTAGAGCCATCTAAGGAATCTGGCCTTGACCCTGAAGGTGGTGGGGTGAAAAGTCTAGGTTTTCCTGAGATGTCTATGCCCCTTCCATTGTATATATCTCCCACTGTCAGTCCAGCATAGTCTTGTGATGTATAACTATGAAATCTAAGCTCCTTTACACAGAGAATTTCTGAGCAGCTATTTCCTGGTGCGGTCCAGGAAGTTATCTCTGACCTGAGTGCTGGCAGGGCAGCTTCCCTCTTGAAGTGGGGCCTCTGGCCGCCTTCTGTCTCCAAGCCTCAGCTGCCCTACCGTAGGAGCAGACTGGAAGCCGCATCTCACCTTCAGAACTCTCGCCCTGGCTTATCCAGAGATGAACCAAGAACATCAGCTTCTTCATCCTCCTTTCCCCTCCCCCTGCCTTGTTTTGAATGCCAGAGCAGGAAGGGCTTTGCAGCTAATGAGCCAAACCTTTCATTCCACTGATGAGCAAACATAGGCTTGCCTGAAGCTGATGGGACCTGCCCAAGATTCTCCAGATAATTGTGGTGGGGCTGGGATTCCAGGTCAGAGGCCAGGGCGGGCCTGCACACAGTTGAGCTGAATCTTGCCTGCCTTTGAGAGGCTGATGGCGCAGTTGACAGGGTGTGGCGTCATGGGATACATGTGTGTTTGTGTTTCTGTGTAACAGAAGCGCCCCAGGTCACTCTGATAGCATCACAATGTTCAGCTGCTGAATGAGACCTCACAGGTTATCTCAGCTGAGCTCCCACGCAGTGGGAAATTGCCAGATGACTGCTTGATTCTGAATCATACATACCCGAGGCCTCCCATCTTGAAGGGATGCAGTGTGTGCACACAGCTTCCACTGGGTGATGTTCCTTTGACTCTCATGTCAATATCGTCATTGGCACTTGGGCTAGAGTCACGGCTGGGATTATGGCTGTCACATGCACGTCCCAGCACATACGTGCATGCATGCATATGCACACACATGCTCACACACATACACATGGAGCACCTCCCTGGTTGTCACTTGGGCTCCTCCAGGCTCACAGGGCCAGAGGGGCATTTCCTTGCCTCCATGCAGGGCTCAGCTTCCTCTGTGGGCAACTTCCTGGTCCCTTAGAATTTCCGGAAGTGGAAACCCCCGACCTCCCTGAGCCCAGAGGCGAGCCTGGGTGGCTTGCTTTGCTCCCTTTGGTCTGGGAAGTCTGATCATTCCAGTCCAGCCCAGGCAGTGGGTTTGACCGTGAGGAAGGGGAAGCGTAAGAGAAGGTGTCAGTCTCCTGGGGCACTCATTTCTCCTCCGCAACTCCAAGCCCAGTTAGTGCTCCCTGTAGGTTTCGACAGACAAAAGCTAGCACCGAAAGGCTCCTGTGCCCAATGAGGGTGGGGCCCGAGCCGGCTGTTCAGCCTCGTCACATCTTGGGCTTCCCCCTCTGCTGAACGGTGAGGCCATGAGCTCCAGGAGAAAAGGGCCTCCATCTGTCCCTGCTGGCATTTTCAGAACCAGCAGCACAGGTCAGCACAGAGCTGGCACTCAGGATGGATGTGGTTGGGGAGGGTTGCTTCCTGGCAGTCTGTTGTTTCGTGGGAGGTGGAGGGAGGTAAGGAACCAGGTAGAAGAAGGAAGGCATGGACATCAAAACTAAGGCAGTATGTGGGGAGGAGCAATCAGGGTGACTTCCAGGAGGAGGTGGTGCTGGACCTGAGCTTGCAAGAATTACAGCAGTCAGTGGGGGAGAGAGAGGGGACAGGGCGGAGCAGCATTAAACTGGGATGAGCCTGGCCACTGAGACCCAGTGCAGTTGCAATGGCTGGAGGTTTGGATGAGCCCCGGTGGTGCAGGATCCTGTAGCCACATGAGCAGGTCTTGGTTCAGTCAGCAGAGCGGGGAGCCTGGGCTTGGGAGGGGAGAGTGGCAGAGCCTCTGTGCTTTAGGCTGAGCCCCTCCTGTGTGAAGGATGTGGTAGATATGTGGGAAGCTGCAGGGCAGGGAGGCTGGCTGTTGAGAGGCTATGCAGAGGCTCAGCCGAGAGACCAGGAGGGTCTGAAATAGGCAGGGGAAGTGGGAATGAGAGGAGGGGCACGCTCAAGAGACAGCCAAGATACAGGATTGACAGGACTCAGCAGTCTTAGAAGGCAAAATGCCTAGGAGATGACAGCAGCACCTCATGTTTACTCAGCACAGGTTTCGCCAGTACTCAGGACACCTCCTAATGGGTAGAGTCAGTCTCCCTGTCTGAAGGGCCGATCCTAGCACACAAGGGGTAGAGTGCCTTGGCCATGACCAGATTATTTACTCATGTATCATTTCTTACCTTGTTCTAGTAAAGGCTTTGAGTGACTCCCATGAATACATGAAATGAAGCCACAGAACACTAAATTGTTTGTTTGTTTGTTTTTTGAAGGAGGAAGAAAAAGACAGGCTCCCATTGTACATTAACTGTAATAACCCACACTCTTCCTAAGATGGGCCATACATTTAGCTCTGAACTTGCTAGTGGCAGGTAAAAAGGGAAACTTGATCAGTGATATTAGATAAAAACCAGACAAAAGCTTAAAAAGCAATTCACTTGGGAGAAGTACAGCTACTATTAGTATTAAAACGGTGGATGTCTTCAGCAGATGACCCCGAGCAACCTAATGATCAATGTCCTCAACAATATCTGTAGAGTAAATGCAACAATAAATCTTATAATGTTTTTTTTCTTGATGTTGGCAAAAGCGGCACACCAAAATGCAACTCAGTAAAAGCTACTTCAGGGATGTGGTTGTTGGGGGCAATGAGACCCCAGCTGCCTTCTGGTCTGGCCTTATGGAAGGATACGTTTTAGAGTAAGTGCAAGAGGTACTGGATATCCTTTAGGCCTCTGCCCATGAGCAGTGTGTATCTCAACTGAGTTTACGGCAACCACTGAGTTATAATGAGTTCAAGGTTATGCTTCAGTATGAGATCCCAGTGGCTACTCTTTGGTGCCCTGTTCAATGAAGTGAACATGCTTCAAGGCAATTTTGCTGCAGAGAGGTTAATATTAGCTGTGAAAGTTCAGTCACTGAAATCTCTGTGACCCTACCTGCCACATAGCACATCTACCACCACACTCCATCCACCCTAGCTCATGCCCTTCCTGGAGAGAGGCAAGGAACCAGGTAGAAGAAGGAAGTCATGGAAATCAAAGCTAAGGGAGTATGTAGAGAGGAGCAATTAGTGAGACTTCCAAGAGGAGGTGATGCTGGAGCTGAGCCCAGATGAATGACAGCAGTCAAAGAGGGACAGTGTGGAGCAGTGTTAAACTCACAGCACTGCAGCTATGCCAGCCCCAACATTCCCTCAAAGTGTGACAACTGCTTCTGCCCCAGGGCCTTTGCACATGCTGTTTCCTTTTCTTGCAATGCTGGTCTTCCAATCCCTGGCCTGGCCAATTCTTTATCCTCCTCTTTCAGGTTTTAAGTGCCTCTCTTCTGACTTCTGGTCACTTTTCTGATTCAACCACACTAGGCTGAAGTCTCCATTTTCTGCCTTCCCATCACACCTTGTTCTTTAACTTTTTAATCCTTAACATGACTGTCAAATGTGGTTATCTGTTTGAAAGTTGACTTAACATGTCACCTCAATGGCCCATCAGTTTTGTTCTTTGCACACCAAGGACCTCTCTGGGTGCCTAGCACACGGTATGTGCTCAGCGAATAGATCCTTCATGGGTGGGTGAGCCAAATTGACGGGTCCTAGTCATGAGCTCACAGAGACCTTCATCTGAAAGCTGCTCTTTGATTCCATTTGTGGGCAGAGAGGAATGGGACTTGAGGCCCCTCTGGTGGCACCATAAGGGTCTGTACAGGAAGACAGTCCTCAGGCAGGGGGATGACCAGATGGCTGTGTTGGCTAAAATCAAACCTTAACTCAGCACCTGGTGGCACTTCAGCTTTGAGCAATAATCCTTGTTCCCTGCTATAGGGTTACTTTGTTTTCTCTTGAAGGATTTGATCTCTGGCCTTATCTCCCAGGCCCAGAGCTATTTCTAACAAGCCATGTTGATCTTGTCCTCTGGCCAAATGTCCATATCCCTAAAGTGAGGCTCCCTTCCGTGCAAAAGCCTGCTGCTGTCCTGGAGTTGAATAAGAACCTCTGGGACTTCCCACTTCTCCAAAAGCAGTGTGGGGTTCCTCCAGAAACTGCAGTTCTCTCTCTCCAGGTGCGTGGATGTGATGATAACCAGACTCATGCCAAGCACCATCAATAGCTTCTACGAGGCCGGCTGCAAGGTGAGAACAAACCAGACAGGGCACATCACCCCTTGAGGGGGCCTTCAGGAGCAGCCCACATGCTGGGATTTTACCTACCAGGCCTACTTCCCCCCAGAATATTGATTTGAAGTCACCAAATATTTTATTTTGCCACATGAACACATTTTTTTTAAAACATCATTTTATTTGTAAAAGGATGTTTTAACACCAAAAAAATAGAAAGACTTTAATCTTAGATGGGGGAAGAAGCAGCATAGCCTTTCTCACTGAAACAGCAGAAGAGCTTCCAGGACATTCTTGTTGGAGTTGTGAGGTCTGGACTCACCTGGATCTAATCAGTGTGTCAGGGTTGGTAATAAATGATAGAATCCAACCTCATTCTCAGAGGAGAAAACAGAGCCAAGGAGGGCGGCAACCTGCCCAGGGGAACCAGGTGGGTCCAAACCCCAGGCCTCCTGACTCCAGCTCTCTCTGTATGGCTATCAGTGACCTGGGGGGATACCAGTCAGCAGGCCACAGTTCTCCTATCGTTGCGTCCTCCCCTTCGCCCCAGTGGTAATTCCAAGGTCACTTGTGGTGGCATCTGCATCCTAGTCAGCATTTCTCAGCAACGCTTGGGCTGCAGAAGGACCCCAGGCCCTGAAGCTATTTGAGATGCACTAGAACTCTCTCAAGGTCCCTGGCTCTGGGAAGCCTTTTCCACTTTCACTGCCCTTTAATTCTTGCTTTTTGGGTGTGTTCACATCATAGCCTCAGAACTCCCGTGGGGAACACCCCTTGGGCCCTCCATGATCGGCCACTAACTTGAGCCAGTGGCAAGGCCTGTGGTCAGGCTGCCTGCGTTTGCATCCGGCTCTGCCACTTACAAGTTGTGTGACCACAGGCAAGAACAGGAACCTGGGACTGTCAGTTTCCCCACCAGTGACATAGGGATAACAGTAATCCCATGTCATAGGTTTTCAATGAGGATTGATTTAAATCAACTGAGGGCAGCGCCTCGAGCATAGAAAACACTTAGAAAAGGTATATGCTGTAATTCATGTATTTTTTCTATTTTATTTTATTTTATTATTTTATTTTATTTTTGTGACAGAGTCTCGCTCTGTTGCCCAGGCTGGAGTGCAGTGGCACAATCTCGGATCACTACAAGCTCCGCCTCCCAGGTTTACGCCATTCTCCGGCCTCAGCCTCCCGAGTAGCTGGGACTACAGGCACCCGCCACAACACCCGGCTAATTTTTTGTATTTTTAGTAGAGACGGGGTTTCACCGTGTTAGCCAGGATAGTCTCGATCTCCTGACCTCGTGATCCGCTCGCCTCGGCCTCCCAAAGTGCTGGGATTACAGGCGTGAGCCACCGCGCCTGGCCTTTTCTTTTTTATTATACTTTAAATTCTAGTGTACATATGCACAACGTGCAGGTTTGTTACACACGTATACATGTGCCATGTTGGTGTGCTGTACCCGTTAACTCGTGATTTGCATTAGGTATATCTCCTAATGCTATCCCTCTCCCCTCCCACCACCCCGCAACAGGCCCGGGTGTGTGATGTTCCCCTTCCTGTGTCCAAGTGATCTCATTGTTCAATTCCCACCTATGAGTGAGAACATGCGGTGTTTGGTTTTCTGTTCTTGTGATAGTTTGCTGAGAATGATGGTTTCCAGCTATTTTGCAGAAAAGGTTTGAGCACGTCTGCAGAGACCCTCCTTCTGAGCACACGTGTAGGGTCATCGCAGGCCAGTAGAGGGCGCCAAGAGCTCAGGACTTCCTTCATCAACTGGTTTTTCTTGTCTTAGTACAAGGAAGAGCAGCTCACCACCGCCTGCGAGAAGTGGCTGGAAATGAACTTGGTTCCTGTAGTGGGGACGCAGATCCACCTCCGCAAAATCCCGCAGGACCTGCTCCACAAAGTGCTGAAGTCCCCCAGGTCAGAGCTGGCTCCCAGGGTGCGGCCCCTGATGGGGGGATGGGAGAAAGTAGAGGCCAGCCTGGAGAGGGAGATGCTCTGGGGGAGGCTGCACCCACTCCTTAAGCTTCCTGCCCTCCCGGACAGCTGGGCCTTGGCTGAGGCTGGAACTCAGGGTGCTGTGTGTGGGGCTGGGGAAGGGGCTCCCTTCATGCTCCTTCTTGTGGGTAGGGACCCTCTCAGTACCTGCTATCTCAGGTATTTTCGCCTGGGTGCGAAAAATGAAAGACTTAATTACCTAAGTAATTTTTAGAAAAAAATCCTGACAACATTAATGCACATTCATTACAGAAAATAAAATCTCTCACCTTAAATCAGTTTACATCTCCAGCGCTGACTTCTCTGCTGAATAACTCTACACCCACGTATCTGACCACCTGCTTGACCTCTCTGACAATTGAGATTAAAACCCATCTCTCGGTGCCCCTGCCCTTTCCTGCACCCCAACCCTGCCCCCAGTGTTCCTCCACCATCTGACTAGCGGATCAAGCTAGAGCCTTGATAGTCCTGGATGCCACTGTGACCACACCCCAACCTCGAGGTCATTTCTCCTTCCAAATGAAGTCCAGCGCTATGGGCCTTTCTCCACCGGTAGCAGCCTCAGCCCAAGATCGGAGGTCCAATGTGTCTTATTTTGGACCAAGGTGACCTCTAATGTCTTGCTTCTGGTCTGGACCTCCTTCTAATTGCGTCTCTAGCCAACAGCCTTTGCCTCTGGTGACCTGGCTTCTTCAACTCACACAGCTTAAGTGCAGCCACATGCCCCCCTCCTGAAACTTCCCTGCTGAACACTTCCCCATACCAGGCCTTGGTTCGTGCCCATCCTCCTGCCTGAAATGCCTGTCCCCTGCCAGGCTCCTTCTCCCTTACAGAAATTCATGGAGATGTTTCCCAATGCCGGGCTTTTTAGGTTATTTCCAATGTTTTACCAATATAAATAGCACACGGGTGAACACCCTTCAACATTTATCTTTATCTCAGATTCTTTTCCCACATTAAATTCCTAGAAGTGAAGTTACTAAGTCAAAAGAACTATTTTGTATTAGTCTCTTAAACATTTTTATTTGAAAATAATTTCAAACTTAAAACTTGCAAGAATAATGCATAGAATATATACAATATATAATGCATAGAATATATGCTATGATGCATAGAATATATACACAATAATGCATAGAATATGTAGTCACACTCGGTACTGCCAATCACCATAGAGTTCAAGTTCTGCCTTGCTTGCTATATCATTTGCATCTCTATGTGTATCTACATATACACTTGTTTTTTCTGAACTATTAATATTTGGGGGTAAGTTGTGTTTGTTAAGTTCCTTTACGCCACATGCTTCAGTGTTTATTTCCTAAGAAAAATAATTTTTGAAAAATATAATTATAGTGCAGTTATCAACTTCAAGAAATTTACATCGATGTAATACTTTAATGTCATTTGCCCAATATTGCCTTTTATAGCATTTTTTCTTTCTTCAATGCTGTTTAGGACCACTTAGTTGTCATATCTCTTTAGGACTCTATTTAAAAGGATCTTGGTACCCATTTCCAAGTTACCAAAATTTTATTACCTTTGAGTAAATTTCAAAAGCGAAAACTAAATTCTGCTTAAAATCCTAGTAGAATATTAGAAAATGAGTGTTTACTCATGTTTATGTGTGGAAAGTGTTCTGATTTCAGAAATTAGATTTGGAAAGATTTATTCTACTGTTGATCTGAATTGGCTACGTAGTGTGCAATGCCCTCACATTTACGGAGATGTGAGGCAGGTAGACCAGAGTTCTGGGACAGAGGGAAGGAGACCATATTCTCTAGGAAGCCTCCAGGAGTCCCAGTCTCATGCCAGCCCAGGGCACTGGCTCACTCCTAAAGTCATTTCGTGGTGTTCTCTGCTTTTCCCTGCTTAGGTGCTCCCCTACTCCCCAGCAGAGCAAAGGTTGCGCAATTGTTGAAGCAAAGATAAACATGGCATCCCCTAGACTTTTCATAACATTGTCCCTCCCTTGGAAAGGCTGAGCTGTCACACCCTGGCAGCATTAACCAAGAAAGGAGAAAAAAATGTCTGACCACAACCAGAAGGTTAGTGGTGGGAGAAGCCTGACAAACGTACGTGGGGCAGGAAAAGAGGTCAAGAGCATTACGTGTCAAGTGTCTAGACTCACCAGCTTGGCAGACATGACTGATGTGGAAAATGGGTCCTACTCCTCCGGCCCCTCCCCAGGAGCTGTCTGCACAGACAGTCCAGGGCTATCACTGAGTGGGAGAAGAGCCCTGTGTGGCTTCGGGCTTGTCATCAGCCACGTGCCCAGGCTGACCACTTCCCAGCCTCTGCTCACATCTTCTGAGGCTGATCTCCAGTGGCTGCCTGCATTAAAGCTTGAGAGAGGTGGGAGACAGGGTTCAGGAAGAGGGGTCTTGTTAGAAGTTTCACCAGCTAGGGCTTCTCATGTTAGGGTGCTTGTGAGTGGCCGGTGGATTTGGCACCGTGGCCCACAGCTATTTCAGAATGTATCTTTCTCGAGCAAACATTTTGGTGTGTGTTGGGTGCTAAGTGCACTGTCCCTTTCTATCCCCACCACCCCATGTGGTGGGCACCGTTATCATCCCTGATATAAGAGGGCTAATGATGGGCAGGGCAGGGCAGGGCCTCCACTGGCTCCAAAGTCCACGTCTTGCCCTGTGTGCTGCACCCCTCATCGGTGGTCATGGAGGCCAAAGCTACCAGCAACTAAAAAGACATAGTGAGAACCCAGTGGTCCCAAGGAGTCACGTGGCCCCAGAGTGGGATGTGTGGAAATGCAGACTCCAAGGTTAGGGGTGGAGTGGCCCTTGGCCTGACTTATCTGGCCCTCCAGCTGTGGGTCCAGTCCCCTCTCTGTGGTCACAGGTGTTTGGAACAATCCATTTCCTAGCAGATGCTGCAGCTTCTGGGCCATTCGGCTGTCTCCATCTGAAGTCCCTTGAGCTCAACTTCCTTCAGGTTTTGCTTTTCATTTTGTAAACCACCTGGGGTAAAATATGCAACAGTTTTCCTGACCTCCTGAGCCTCTGGTTTTAATTTATTTCCCTGGCATTTGGTTTTCAGTTAATTTTTTAGAGGTCACTACTGGGTTACCCTGTTTCTATTAACTCTAAGAAACTTTCCTTCCAACTTCTGTTTTTCTGGAAGCCAAGCTCCTCACAGACTTAGGAGGATGGAGATCTCAGAGCACTGTCTAGCTCCCATCTCGACCAAAGACTACCTTGCAACCAGGGGCACTGCATCCCTGTGTTTCCAATTCTCCCTGACTTCCCGCCTATAACCCGAGAAGTGTTGAGGTCTCAGGAGTTCCCTAAGAAGAGCTACGCATGTCCTCCTTGTTGCATCTGTCGCATGGCTTGCCTCTAGCATGGGACAAGTTTCCCAAGGGTGTCTGGGACACCCCGGGCACCCATCTCAAATATAATAGTTCTTGAATCCAATGCTTCTTTAGTTAATACTAACAATACCCACCAATTATTAAGCACTGTTGTATGCAAAATACTCAAGTGGGTTATCCAGACTGATTCCTACAGCAGCCTAATGAGGTGGATACTGTTATTGGCGTTTCCTGCCTATGGAATAGAGATGATAGGAAATGACGGTATCAGCTGAAGGTCTCCTCATGCAACATGAGAGTTGGGATTTGAACCCACGTCTGAGTGGCCTAAAGCCTGTGGTCATTACCAGCCCACTGATGTGCTCTGCATGAGGCCTTCTTTTTCCTTATTGATGGTCAAGAACGATAACAATATTGATGTTATTTTTACTGTTAAAAAAGTATAAAGGTAGAATGATAATACAAAACGCAGTTGTACTCATCTCCCCAAATGAATGCATATTAATATTTTGCCTGAAATTGAGAAATCAAACATTTCCAGTGAAGCAGTAGTCACCTACGTTCCCTCCCAGTCCTATTCCTTTCCTCACTTCCTGCCTCCTTCCCCCCTAAAGACAAACCACTGTCAGGAACTCGTGCAGATTTAATCTACGTGATTTTACTCTTACCACATAAATAATATTGCTTTAAAAGATTTAAACTTGAAATACACGCTCTCATCGTGATTGTAACGTTCTGCAACTTATTCGCGGACATTGTGTGCTGTGTTCTCTCCATGTTGATATTTACATATCTAATTAGCATTTAAAATTTTAATTGTACAGGGTTCTGTTGAATGAATGCACAACGATCTCTTTTCACTCCCTTCCTAATGGCCTTTTGTTTTGTTTTGTTTGTTTGTTTGCTGTGACAAGCGACGCAGCAGTGGGCATCCTTGTTCATATCTTACTCGCATGGTCATGATTTTCTCTATGGTCTACATGCAAAAGAGGGCTTTTATTGTTGATATATAATTTTCTCAGTAAAAAATAGAGGACAATGTCTTATCAAAAGCATTTTTTCCCCTAAAGAACAAATACTATTTACATTCCAATGGCTGCATTAAACACACATGGTACAGACCATAGAGGAAGTTTCAAGTCCCTGTGGGTTCTGTCTTGATTGAGGCCATCAGAGCTCTTAGGTAAATGAAAAGGTGTATGAATGTCTTTGGTGTGGTTATCTGTTGCAGAAACAAATACTTTCAGGTCTGATATTGACCTAAAGACAGAGGAATTGACTTTAATAATTATCCTTCATAAATAATAGAACCAGGATTCTGATTCGGGGAGCTCCCAAGGACTCCCCAGTGTTGCTGCTAGCCCCTCTTTAGTAAGACCTCAAAGGACCTTCTGGGCTTGAGGACCTCAGGTGTGGAGTCTACACTGGAAGTCACACCACTTTGCCAGCCCAGCTGACAAAGTTCTTCACGGGGACATCGTATCAAGTGGCTCTGAAGAGAGTCTCCCTTTCTGGCCTCACGATGATTTGCCCACATGGTGACGAACTTGGTCCTGTCTGGCCAGAGTCAAAGTCCATGCATTTGTAGGTGGCCTGAAAACCAAAGGAGAGGAAAGAGACAGTTTTACTCTGTTCAGAAATAGCATGAGAGGTGGGTGACATTTTCATTGTCCTTTAGAGTCACAATTTGTCTTTCATGCCACCCACCATAACCACATACAGTGGCTGAGCATGGAAGTGGTGATGTATTTTAAGGCCAGGACGCTATGTCCATGGTCAGAGACTGAAAATGTCAACGGGTTTAGGAAATGTTGAAATGGCTCCATAGATAACCATCAGAGGCTGCTAGAGAAGGGGGCTGGGAAACAGCCGTACTTACAGAGCTGACATTACGGGGTAGCAGCTATTCTTTGGCAATGCTTGTTTATGGAAGAGAGGCCTCATGCTGCAGCAGGTACTGCACGGGCTCTGCAGCTAGGAACTGACTCTGCCACGTATCCATAAGAGCTTCCATCCGCTGAGCATGTCATGATGTGCCAGGCACTGTACTTAGCACTTCGTATGTGTGCAGTCAGTAGAATGATGGCCCCACAGATGTCCACATCCCACTCGCTGGAACCTGTGAATATGTTAGGTTGCATGGCAAAGGAAACTAAGGCTGCAGATGGGAACTAAGGTCACTAATCAGCTAATTCTTTTCTTTCTTTCCAACTTTTATTCTAGGTTCAGGGGTACATGTGCAGGTTGTTACATGAGTAAATTGCATATCACAGGGATTTGGTGTACAGATAATTTTGTCACCCAGGTGATCAGTATAATATCCTTGATATAGTTTGGATGTGTGTCCCCACCAAATCTCATGTTGAATTGTAATCCCCAGTGTTGGAGATGGGGCCTGGTGAGAGGTGATTGGATCCCGGGGGTGGATTTCTCACTAACGGCTTAGCACTATCCTCTTGGTGCTGTTCTCCTGATAGTGAGTGAGTTCTCTTGAGATCTGGTCATTTAAAAGTGTGTGACTTCTCCTGCTCTTGCTCTGGCTGTGTGAAATCCTCCTCCTCCTTTATCTTCTGCCAAGATTGTAAGTTTCCTGAGGCCTCTCCAGAAGCCAAGCAGATGCCAGCATCATGCTTCCTGTACAGCCCATGGAACTGTGAGACAAGTAAACCTCTTTTCTTTACAATTACCCAGTCTCAGATATTTCTCTGTAGCAATTCAAGAACAGAACAATACAACCCTATACATAGTTCTTCAATCCTCGCCCTCTTCCTACCCCCCACCGTCAAGTAGGCCCTGTGTCTGTTGTTCCCTTAATGGTGTCCATGTGTACTCGATGTTTAAGCTCCCACTGATAAGTGAGAACATGCAGTATTTAGTTTTCTATTCCTGTGTCAATTTGCTTAGGATAATGGCCTCCAGCTCTACCCATGTTGCTGCAAAGGACATGCCTTTGTTCTTTTTTATGGCTGTATAGTATTTTATGGTATATATAAATACTATACAGTATTTCTTTATCCAGTCCACCATTGATGGGCACATAGGTTGATTCCATGTCTTTGCTATTGTTAATAGTGTCAGCTGGCTTTAAAATGAGGGGCTTATTCTGGATGACCTGGGTGGGCCCATCGTGATCACAAGGACCATGTAAATGTGAAGAGGGAAACCAAAGAGTCAGAACCATAGAGAGATTTGAAGATGCTGAACTGCTGACTTGAAGACTGAGAAAGGGGCCATAAGCAAAGGAATGTGGGTGGCTTCTAGGTGCTGGAAAAGGCAAGGAAGCAGTTCTCCCTTGAGCCTCTAGAAGAAATACAGCCCTGCTGATAACTCGATCTTACCTTGTTTGGTACTTCTGACCTCCAGAATGAGGAGAAAATAAATCGTTTTGTTTTGAACCACTTGGTTTGTGACAATTTGTAATAGGAGTGATAGGAAACTCATACACTCACCTCATCCGCTCTGCACCACTTTCCTCTGAGAAGCTGCTGTGATCACACTTTCACAGATGAGGACATTGCAGCTGCGGGGCAATTAAGCAACTCACAGGAGGTTCCACAGCCAGTTTGGTGAGAAACTGAGATTCTAACCTGCCCTGTACCCAGGTCTGAGCCCAGAATTGTGTGACCTTGGATAAGTTATTCAGGTTTCAGCCCTCAATCATGGCCAGAACTCAAGTGAAGTGAGTGAGGCACCTTGGTGCAAAATTTAAGGGAACACCAAAAAAACTTAGTCATGAAGATGCAGCATATTTTACTGTAATATATTAGAATTAAAAGTGACAGACTGGATTAAGAAAATGTGGCACATATACACCATGGAATACTATGCAGCCATAAAAAAGGATGAGTTCGTGTCCTTTGTAGGGACATAGATGCAGCTGGAAACCATCATTCTCAGCAAACTATCGCAAGAACAGAAAACCAAATATGGCATGTTCTCACTCATAGGTGGGACTTGAACAATGAGATCACTTGGACACAGGAATGGAAACATCACACACTGGGGCCTGTTGTGGGGAAGGGGGAGGGGGAGGGATAGCATTAGGAGATATACCTAATGTAAATGACGAGTTAATGGGTGCAGCACACCAACATGGCACATGGATACATATGTAACAAACTTGCACGTTGTGCACATGTACCCTAGAACTTAAAGTATAATAAAAAAAAAAGAAAAAAATAGTGGTAAAGACCACTATTTACAAAAATAAATGAAAATAAATTATAAAAAAATTGATGCAAAAAATGCCACGATGAACAAAATACTAAAATTTTAAATAAACATAGGGTTAATCTCAATTTCTACATCTATGAAAGTAAGGACTAACTTTGCAGGATGGTTGTGTGGGATTAAATGAAAGAATCTACAGAAAACATCTTGGGAACACCTGACACATGGTAAGAGCTCATTAAATAATGATCATCGTATTGCAGGGGCACAGAGGGTGGGTGAAAACACAGGCCCCCGTGTCAGGCTGCTGAGAGTCAAATCCTAGCTCCGCCATTTCCCAGTTGAGTGGCCTTGAGTAAGCTGTTTACCTGCTCGGTGTCTGAGGCTAACTTCCGACTCAAAGGTGGTGTCACCTCATTCCCAAACTCATTCTAACCAGTTTCTTACAAGCAGCATGATTTTGTGCTATTTCTAAAATGTCTTCTCAATCTTTTTATTTTGGCCAGGTTGTTTACCTTTAGTGAATTCCGTCTTCTGAAAACAATGCTTTTGTGGGTCTTCTTGCAACTAAACTACAAGATTCAGGCAATTCCAACTCATGAAACCATGATGACATTTTTTAAGAGGTAATATAACTTAGTGTTGATTGATGAAATACACAAATACTGAAATGTACAAACACTGCTCGTAATATCACGGGGGAAAACCCGTCAGTGATAAAATTTTTTATAGCATCATTCAGAGGGCAATTTAAAAAAAAAAATAGGGTCTAAGATTATAGGATGCTTTCAAACCACCAAATTACCTGGAAAAGTAAACAACATGTAGGTGTTGTACTGTGAGATAATCAGATGCTTCTGGGAACTTGTTGTGTCCAGTAATAGGCATGATGCAAAAGGTACTCCTTGGTTCAGGAAAATGACCACACTAACCTGACCTTTAAAACTTCGTTTGAAAAAAAAATCAGCTTTCTTAGGTTGAATAAGACTCATTTTTTTTTTCCTGTGGACGTAACTGGTGGCATTACCTTGTTAGGTTTATGTTTCTGATCCCCACATCCTCAGGAATGAGGGCTTCCAAGCGTGACGAGGTGAGTTTAAGGAAGTAAAGATGCTTCATTTCTTTTGCATGTGTGAGTTTAGCAGATAAACACGCATTCACATATTGACCTGTTTAAGCCAAGTTTCATTTGCATTGTTTTGAAGCATTTAATTCATTTCTGGAACATCTGTGTACTGCGTTAACTAAAGAGCCCATTTTTTCCTCTGTCTTGTTATTTGAGGAAAGCAGTATTCAGTGTCGGAATTACATGTACTTTGTTTAGTTTCCATATAATTTGCTTTGAAGCCAAATGTTTTACCCGCCCTCCCCCACTCTTTTAATAGCCTATGAGACACTTTTTCCAATGAGTCATGCAGCACCAGGAGGAATTGCTGTTTGGCTCCAGGTCAGCTCCCCTACTGGAAACGTCTTAGCACTGGGAGATAGGAAAAGAGCTAGAATGTGGTGATTCATCAGAGCTGTGTTTTTAATGTGGGAGAAGCAAGTGAGGAGAAGGGAGTCAAGGTGTGGGCCCCCTGCCAAAGTTGCTGTTTCCGAGGCCTTCGCTTGCACTCCTGAGCCAGAGACGCCACAGCTCTTCCCCGGAGTGGCAGGCACACGGGTGTTTCTCACCACTAGGGCTTTTCCATTTTCCTTTCGAATCGACATTGATTTGTCCCAGAGCTCACATCGCCATGCATTTCCCCAAGCCCCCTGATCCTGTACAGTTTTCTTTGTTGGAAACCATTTGCTTCTTTCCAAGTCATGTCATTGCCCCAACCTAAGCACTGATGACAAATCTTTCAACAGGGGCCGAGTCCTCTCAATATAGAGTGGGGGGTGGCTCCAGACAGCCAGAGCCTGCTGTGTCCCTTCCCCAACCTCCCTCCTTCCCTGCTTGGCTCTCCCCAGTCTCCAGTAAGCTTTGGGTCAGACTGGGAGAAAGGATGGGAAAGCGTGGGGCTTGGATGCTCTCCCCTGCACACTGTCCAGGCCCACTCTGTCAGCACAGAGGACCCTGTGGCCCACTTTTAGCACTGCAGCTGGTTCTCCTCCTGCCCAGCTCATCTCTTGCCCCAGAGTGGTAGCACCTCGCAGTTGTGTCCTTGTCATTGGCCTCCATCTCCCAAATGCATTTCCTGAGCCCTGGGCTCCTTCACCTGGGGGTCTGCTCTGACTGCTCCTGCTTCCCCCAGTCCCTGCCTGCTCTGCCTTGTCTCTGTCTATCCGTGACAGGGCCCTCCCACCAGAGCTGCTCTTCCTAGCCCCTGATGAACCCCTTAGTTCATGTGTATGTCCTGCCCCTCCCAGGGACACCATAAGCAGCTTCAACAAAGGGCTTATGATCCTTTCTCTTGTCCCAACTTGCCTGGCACCTTGCTGGACCATGAGTCTCCATCAGACATTTTTTTCTTTTCTTTTTTTTTTTTTTGAGACAGGATCTTGCTCTGTCATCCAGGTTGGAGTGCGGTGGGGTGATCATAGCTCACTGCAGCCTCAAACTCCTAGGTTCAAGCGATCCTCTCGCCTCAGCCTCCTGAGTAGCTGGGACTACAAGAGCATGTCACCATAACTGACTAATTTTTAAAATTATTATTTGTAGAAACAGGGTCACTCTGTTTTGCAGGCTGGTCTCAAAGTCCTGGTCTCAAGTGGTCCTCCCACCTTGCCTCCCAAAGCACTGGGATTACAGGCATGAGCCACTGTGCTGGGTACATTTGTTTTTTTTTTTTTTTTCTTTTTGGAGGCAGGGTCTTACCCTGTCACTGAGGCTGGAGTACAATGGCACAATCTCAGCTTGCTGCAACCTCTTCCTCCTGGGTCCAAGCAAGTCTAGTGCCTCAGCCTCCCAAGTAGCTGGGGCTACAGGCATGTGCCACCGCGCCCAGCTAATTTTTATATTTTTAGTAGGGGTGGAGTTTCACCATATTGGCCAGGCTGGTCTTGAACTCCTGGCTTCAAGTGATCCTCCCACCTCAGCCTCCCAAAGCATTGGGACTGTAGGCATGAGCCACCACGCTGGGTCCATTTTTTTGTAGCTCCGTTCTTCTCAGAGAAGTGGGTCTTAAATGCTGATGGAAAATTCGGAGAACACCATGTGTGTGGCAACTTCAAACCATAGAGATAGGAGACACATTTCTGTTTCTATTGATGGGTGGTGCCCGTTGAGTGCACTAGCCCAAGAAGGATTCTCAGTTTTTCTCTAGGCTCTGAGAAGAAGAATGTCGCAGTAGATTGGCGGTGTCTATCCTGGATGCAGGAGCCAGGCTTGGTGGCGCCCTGGCTCCATGTTTGCCATCCCCTGCCGACGATCCCCAGGGCTGACCAGTGACAGTGCGGGGGGCCTTGTAGCTGCTGGCCTAGCAGGGCTGGTGACTGGAGGGCTTGGGCTGCCCTGAGGCACCTCTGCTCCCTGTGGAGGTGGAGGGAGACTGCAGGGAGTCACGGATAGCCTGGGTCAGCATTGCCTCACCAGGCGAGTTGAGCTACAAACTTTGAAGGGGCAAAGGGAGCAGCTAATCAAGGAAGCTCCAGTAGTTGCTGACAGGGATATGCCAGGAGCATTTCAAAGTGAGACAGAGGAGCAGACCCCGGGAAGACAGTAAACAGGCAGAGGAACAGACCCCGGGGAAGACAGTAAACAGACTCGGAAATGAGAAGAGAGGGAGCTATTTGGCCCAATTTTAAAAATTGCAAATATTGATAAAATCATTTAAATGACAGAGCAATCTACTTCCTGGGGAGGAGGACATGTGGAGGCCGTCACATTATGGGAACTCACAACATGGATCTGCACTTTCCTAACATGTCAGTAGTGGGACAAGCTGAACAAATATTAGCTCACCCGGCCCTTGACCCTACCAGGAAAGAAGCTGAGCAGCAACTGCGGGCATGGCCTTGGCTGGCCCAGAATCCGGAAAGGAGGGTCGAGAGCCATTAACTGAGTAAAATGAGTCAGACGCCCTTTCCTCATCTGTCTCAGCAGTGTCCGGAAGACAGGCTAGGAGGGAACGTAGTTGAATAATTGACTTCTCCAGCAACAACTATACCCAAAATTAAAGACATACGTCCAAGCCATTTCTACTCTCCCATTTTCTTTTGTTCATTAATTTTTTTTCATTCTTTCATTCATTCAACAAATATTTTTTGAACATGTGCTATGTGCCTCAGACATTGACATAATATTGAAGGGGCAGTTTCTTTGCCTAGCCAGATGTTTAGAAATGACTTCGTTTATTTTTGTTGCTATCCAAGAATATCAATGTAAGAAGGAAATATAAACACACATGCACGGTCATGTGTGTGGCTTGCAAACACATGCAAACGCACACCTATATGCACATAAATGCATCACAATTACACACACCTAAGCATACACACACACACACACACATCCCTCTACATTCTACAGCCTGTTTTCCTGGCAATAGCTAGTTTAGAAAAACAAATAGGCTCTCCAGAATTAAATTTAACATCTCCTTGTAGGAAAAATAAAAAATATAAGCAAAACTGTTGCCTTCATCCATGAAGGAAAAGTCATCATTTCATTCCACTTGGTAGTCTGAGAAGTTCAGGAAAGCTGTAAAAACTTGTAATCGGAGAAAGGGCAGAAGCAGGCACATTTTCAACTTTTTAAAAGAACATTTTAAAATCAAGGCATAAAATGCAGAAAAGTGCGTGAACCTTAAATGAAGAGCTCAGTGAATTTCTACAAAGTGAACACACCTGTGTGACCAGCACCCAGACCAGAACGGGGGACATGGCCAGTCTCTAAAGCCCATATCTCAGTCCCTACCTCTTCCACCAAAAGTAAACAGTATCCTGATCTCTTTTACTGCCGATACATTTTCCCTTTTCTTGAAGTTTGTATAAATAGAATTCTGCAGCATATACTTTTAAATGTCTGTCTTCTTTCACACAATAGTGTATCTGTAAAATCCATCCACGTGGCCGCATGTAGCAATAACTTGTTTATTCTCATAGGATATTTCATTATATGATTATACCACAATTTATTCAGATGTTGATGGACATGTTCAGCCACTAGGAATAGTATTGCTATATACAACCACGTACATGTCTTGTGGTACACATAATTATGTGCTTCTATTGGGTAAAAACCTAGGAATAGAATTACTATGTCATAGGGTACGAATAGGTTCAACTTCAGTAAATGCTGCCAGTTTGCAAAGTGGCTGTGCTAATTTATTCCCTAACCAGCAGTGCATGAGAATTCTGATTTTTCCATATCCTTGCCAACACTAGGTATATTTGGTCTTTCACTTTTCTTTTTCTTTCCTTTTTTTTTCTTTCTTTCTTTTCTTTTCTTTTCTTTTTTTTTTTTTTTTTTTTGAGGCAGTCTCACTCTGTCTCCCAGGCTGGAGTGCAGTGGCATAGTCTCAGCTCACTGCAACCTCCACCCTCCACCTCCCAGGTTCAAGCAATCCTCCTGCCTCAGCCTCCTGAGTAGCTGGGACTATAGGCATGCGCCATCACACCCAGCTAATTTTTGTATTTTTAGTAGAGACAGGGCTTCACTATGTTGGCCAGGCTGGTCTTGAACTCCCAACCTTAGGTGATCCACCCACCTCAGCCTCCCAAAGTGCTGGGATTACAGGCGTGAGCCACCGCTTCCGGCTGGTCTTTCACTTTTCTAATGGATGGATAGTGGAACTAACTGGTCTATTCCCTTTTAATTTACGTTCCCCTGCTAATGAGGCTGAGCATTTCTTTATATATTTGTTAGCCATTGGGTATCTTCTTTAGTGAGGTGCTTGTCCAAGTCCTTACCCCATCTTTTCTATTAGGTGGTCATGTTCTTTTCTATGTTCTGCTACATTGTGGTCCATGTCCTTGTGGGATATATGAATTCCAAATACCTTATCTCTGTGGCTGGCTTTCTCACTTTCATAATGGCCTTTTGTTTTTGTTGAGACAGAGTCTCACTGTGTTGCCCAGGCTGGAGTGCAGTGATGTGATCTCGGCTCACTGCAAACTCTGCCTCTTGGGTTCAAATGGTTCTCCTGCCTCAGCCTCCCAAGTAACTGGGATTACAGGCATGTGCTATCACGCCTGGCTAATCTTTTGTATTTTTAGTAGAGACGGGGTTTCACCATGTTGGCCAGGCTGGTCTCAAACTCCTGATCTCAGGTGATTCGCCAACCTCAGCCTCCCAAAGTGCTGGGATTACAGGCATGAGCTACTGTGCCTGGCCTCATAATGCTCTTTTGATGAACAAAATTTTCAATTTTAAGGCAGTCCAATTTATCAAGCCTTTCTTTTATAGTTAGTACTATTTTTTTTTTTTTTTTTTTTTGAGATGGAGTCTCACTCTGTCACCCAAGCTGGAGTATAATGGTACAACCTCAGTTCACTGCCACCTCTGCCTCCCGGGTTCAAATGATTCTGTTCCCTCAGCCTCCTGAGTAGCTGGGATTACAGGCACATGCCACCACACCTGGCTAGTTTTTGTATTTTTAGTAGAGACGGGGTTTCACGATGTTGGTCAGGCTGGTCTGGAACTCCTGACCTTGTCATCCGCCTGCCTCGGCCTCCCAAAGTACTGGGATTACAGGCTTGAGCCACCATACCTGGCCTATAGTTAGTGCTATTTAAGTATCTTTGCCTATTCCAGTGCCATGTGGATATTCTCCTATTTTCTTCTAGAAGCTCCATTGTTTTACCTTGCATTTAGATCAAGAGTCCATCCAGAAGTATTTTTTTGAGTATAGTGTGAGGGACGGGCCATGGTCACGGTCCTTCTTTTTATAAGGATGCACAATTGATCCAGCACCATTTACTGGAAAGGCCATGCTTTGCTCACTGCTCTGCAGTGTCACCTTTGTCACAACATATTTTACATGCTATAAGTGTTAGTGTCATGCAACTATATGTATGACATATGCATCATTTTTAGTACCTCTATTCTGTGCCATTAGTCTTGTCTATCCTTGAAGCAATACCACACTTTCTTAATTACTCTTTCGTTATAAATCTTGAGATGGAATAAGACATCTACCAATTTTGTTCTTCTCCAAGATTACCTTGGTCATTCTTGGTCCTTCGGATTTTCACATATTTACATTAGAATCAGATTGTCAAATTCCACCAAAAAAGACAAGAGAAAAAAATGCTGAGATTTTGACTGGGAAGATGTTGAATATGTAGATCAATTTGGGGAAAATTGACCTCTTTAGAATACTGGGATTTGTAATCCATGAAAATGATATACATCTCCATTTGTTTGTGTTTTAAAATTTCTTGACCAGGCTCAGTGGCTCACACCAGTAATTCCAGCACTTTGGGGAGGCCTGACGCTGAGAGTTAGAGACCAGCCTGGGCAACGCAGTGGGACCTCTTTACAAAACAAAATTTAAAAATTAGCAGGGCATGGTGGCATACTCCTGTAGTCCCAAATACTTGAGAGGCTGAGGCAGGAAGATCACTTGAGCCTGGGAAGTTGAGCCTGCAGTGAGCTGTGATTGTGCCAATGCACTCCAGCCTAGATGGCAAAGTGAGACACTGTCACAAAAAAAATTAAAAATAAAAATAAAATTTCTCTCAATAATATTTAACAGTTTATTGTATAGAGGCCTTGCTCATTTTCTGTTGTATTTATTCCTAAGTGTATAATGTTTGCTGACTCTATTATAAATGGTATCATTTAAACATTTTTATATTCTAATTGTTCAGTGCTGATGCATAGACATACAATAGTTTTGCATATTGACTTTGTGTTCATATATTGATAGATTTTCTTATTAATTTTAATAATAGCTTGTACATTTTCTTGTATGTTTTCTACATATAATTATGATTTTTAAAGAATAATGCTAGATTCATCTCTTTCTTTCCAAATCTTGTGTCTTTTTTTTTTTTTTTTGAGATGGAGTCTGGCTCTGTCGCCCAGGTTGGAGTGCAGTGGCCGGATCTCAGCTCACTGCAAGCTCTGCCTCCCGGGTTCTTGCCATTCTCCTGCCTCAGCCTCCCGAGTAGCTGGGACTACAGGCGCCTGCCACCTCGCCCGGCTATTTTTTTGTATTTTTTTTAGTAGAGGCGGGGTTTCACCGTGTTAGCCAGGATGGTCTTGATCTCCTGACCTTGTGATCCGCCCATCTCGGCCTCCCAAAGTGCTGGGATTACAGGCTTGAGCCACCGCGCCCAGCCCAAATCTTGTGTCTTTCACTTATTTTTCTTCCCTTATTGCACTAGGTGGAATCTCCAGTATCATGTTGAGTAGACGTAATGATAATGAATATCTTTTTTTTCTCCCCAGTCTCAAGGAAAAAGCTTTCGGTAATTCCCAATCTATGTATGCTGTTTGCTGTGGGTTTGGTGTAGATACTCTCTATCAGATTTTGAAAATCCCCTTCTATTTCTAGAGTTTGTAAATCATGAGTGAATCTTACCAACTTTACCAAATGGTTTTCAGATTCTCTCAAAATGATATATAGTTTTCTCCTTTTTGCTGTGAATGTGGTAAAATATATTGATTTTTCAAAGCAATAAACTTTGAGGTGTGATTTAATTACAGCAAAATAAGTACATTTTAAACGTACAGTTTGATGACTTTGATAAATAGATATCAAAGTATATATGCCTGTATAACCAGCACTGCAATCAAGATATAGAACTGTTCATTTATTTTTTAATGGTAAACCAACTGTGTATTCCTAGAATGAAACCAACTAGGTCAAGCAATGTTATCCTCTTTTGTGTCACTGAATTCTATTTGCTGACTGTTTAGAATTTTCGCCTATATATTCATGAGAGATATTAGCTTGAAATTTTCCTTTCTTGGTTTATCCTTGCCAGCTTTTAATTAATATTGAGGTTATGCTAGTTTCATCAAATAAATTTCAAAGCAGTCCCTCTTTTTCTGGTTTCTGGAAGAGTTTGGGAGAGACTGCTGTTTTGTCTCCCTGAATATTTGGAAGAATTTATCAGTGAAGCCGTTTGGGTTTGAGATTTTGGAAGACCTTTACTTACAGATAGAATTTTCTTTATATATATAGTATTATTCAGATTTTATGGGTCTTTTTGTGTCAATTTTAGTTATGGTCTGTTTTTCAAGGAATGTGTACTTTTCATCTAAATTGTTTTAAATTTATTGACACCAGTAATTAACAAACTTTATCTTTTTAGAGCTTTTTTGAGGAATAATTGGAGTTCAATAAACTGCACATAGCTAAGGTTTCAATTTGATGAGTTCTGATGTACATAAGTACCCAAAAAATGATCATTACCATAAAAATAATGAAAATATCCATCTCACATAAAGGTTTCCTTATGACACTTAATGATCCGCTCGTAGGCCGGGTGCAGTGGCTCACCCCTGTAATCCCAGCACTTCGGGAGGCCGAGGCAGGTGGATCCCCTGAGGTTGGGAGTTCCAGACCAGCTTGCCCAACATGGTGAAACCCTGTCTCTGCTAAAAATACAAAAATTAGCCAGGCGTGGTGGCGCACATCTGTCATCCCAGCTACTTGAGAGGCTGAGGCATGAGAATCACTTTGAACCTGAGAGACGGAGGTTGCAATGAGCCGAGATCACACCATTGCACTCCAGCCTGGGTGACTGAGTGAGACTCCAACTCAAAAACAAAACAAAACAAAACGAAACAATCCACTAGTCCTCTTTGCTTCAGCCCCACCACCACCCTTGGTGGGCAAACACAGATCTGCTTCTATCACTCTTGATTTGTTTGCATTTTCTAGAATGTTATACAGTCATGCGTCACTGAACAACTAGGATGTGTTCTGAGACATGCATTGTTAGGCTATTTCATCCTTGTGCAAACATCATAGGGTGTGCTTACACAAACCTAGATGGCATAGCCTACTACACACCTGGGCTATATGGTATAGTGTATCATTCCTGGACTACAAACCTGTACAGCATATTCCTGTACTGAATATCATAGGCAGTTGTAACACAATGGTAAGTATTCGTGTATCTAAACATAGAAAAGGTACAGTAAAAATATGATGTAAAAGATTAAAAAAAGGTATACCCGTACAGGGCACTTACCATGCATGGAGCTTGCAGGACTAGAAGTTGCTCTGGTGAGTCAGTGAGTGAGTAATGCATGAATGTGAAGGCCTAGGACATTACTGGGCAGTACTGTAGACTTTTTTTTTTTTTTTCCCGAAACGGAGTTTCACTCTTTTTGCCTAGACTGGAGTGCAATGGCACAATCTCAGCTCACCACAACCTCCGCCTCCCGGGTTCAAGTGATTCTCCTGCCTCAGCCTCCTGAGTAGCTGGGATTACAGGCATGTGCTAGCACGCCCGGCTAATTTTTTGTATTTTTAGTAGAGACAGGGTTTCTCCATGTTGGTCAGGCTGGTCTTGAACTCCCAACCTCAGGTGATCCACCTGCCTTGGCCTCCCAGCGTGCTGGGATTAAAGGTGTGAGCCACTGCGCCTGGACTGCTGTAGACTTTATAAACGCTGTGCACTTAGGCTACACTGAAATGTTATTTCTTCAATAACGAATAAGCTTTAGCTTACTACAAGTGTTTACTTTATAAATTTTTTAATTTTTAAAACTTGACTTTTTCATAATAACACTTAGCTTAAAACACAAACACATTATACAATTGTACAGAAATATTTTCTTTATAATCTGTTCTATAAACTCTTATCCTGTTTTCTAAAATTTTATGTTTATTTTTTACTTTTTAAAACTTTTTGTTAAAAACTAAGCCACAAACACATGCATTAGTCTAGGCCCACACGGGGTCAGGACCATTAATGTCACTGTCTTTCCACCTCCACATCTTGTCCCACTGGAAGGCCTTCAGGGACAATGACACCTGTGAAGCTGTCATCACCTATGATAACAACGGCTTCTTCTGGAATACCTCCTGAAGGTCCTGCTTGAGGCTGTGAACTTTTTTTTTTTTTTAATATAAGTAGAAGGAGAACACTATACAATAAAGATTAAAAGTATCTAATAGTAAGTACATAAGCCAGTAACAGTCATTTATTATTCATGATTAAGTATTATGTACTAAACATAATTGCATGTACTATACTTTTGTCCAACAGGCAGCACAATAGGGTGTTTTTTATACCAGCCTCACCACAAACACATGTGTTGTGCTACAATAGAACTTTTTCAGTCCTGTCTTTCAGTTCCATTATAATCTTTTGGGACCACTATCTTATATGTGGTCTGTTGTTGACTGAAATGTTGTTAAGTGGTGTCTGACTGTATATCTAGAATGTTATGTAAATAAATCATGGAGTCTGTACTCCTTTTTTTCTGGATTCTTTTACTCATCATAATTATTCAGAGATTCATCCATGCTGTTGCATGTATCAGTAGGTCTTTTTGTTTATTGCTGAGCGATATTCCATTCATGGATTACCAAAATTTGTTTTTCTGTTCATCTTTTCATAGACATTTGGGTTGTTTTCAGTAACTTCATAAATAAAGTTACTATAAATATTCCTGTACAAGTCTTTATGGGAGAGTATGCTTCCATTTCTTTTAAGTAAATAAATACCTAGGAATAGAATGGCTAGGTAAAATGGTAGGTGTATGTTTAACTTTTTAAGAATCTGCCAAACTGTTTTCCAATGTGGTTGCACTATTTTTTGTTTTTGTTTTTGTTTTATGTTTTTGAGACAGAGTCTCACTCTGTTGCCCAGGCTGGAGTGCAGTGGCATGATCTTGGCTCACTGCAACCTCTGCCTCCCAGGTTCAAGTGATTCTCCTGCCTCAGCCTTCTGAGTAGCTGGGATTACAGGCACATGCCAACACGCCCGGCTAATTTTTGTATATTTAGTAGAGACGGGGTTTTGCCATGTTGGCCAGGCTGGTCTCAGGAGATCCACCTGCCTTGGCCTCCCAAAGGGGGGCATTTCATTTGCTCCACATCCTTGCTAACATTTGGTCAGCCTTTTTAATTTTTGCCAATTTAATGCATTTGTAATGGTATCTCATTGTGATTTTAATTTACATTTCCCCAATGACTAATGATGGTGAGCATCGTTTCATATGGTTATTTGTCCTTCATTTATCTTCTTTAATGAAAAATCTGTTCAAACCTTTGGCCCATATTTTTAAAACCGGGTTGTTTATTATTGAATTGTGAGTATTCTTTATATATTCTGGATACAAGTCTTTTGTCAGATATATATTTCATAGATATTTTCTCCAAATCTCTTACTTATATTTTCACTTTCAAAATAGTGTAGTTTGAATATCAGAAGTTTTTTATTTTGACGTTTAATGTGTTGACTCTTTTTTTTCTTTTCAGTTCATTCCTTTTGTGTCCTACTTAATAATCTTGCCAAAGCAAGATGACTATGATTTTTCCTCTGTTTTCTTCTGGGAGGTTTATTGTTTAAGCTCTCACATTTATATTTATGATTAATTTTGAATTAAGTTATATATGTATGTGAGGTAAGGGTTAATGTTCATGTTTTGCATATAGATATCCAATTATTCAGAACGATGTGTTGAAAAATTATCCTATTTCCCTTGAATTGCTTTTGGCACCTTTGTCAAACATCAACCATATGTGTGTGTTTATTTTGGGACTCAATATTCTGTTCCTTTAAACCATATTCCTATTTTATACCAATATATTATCTTGATTAGATAATTCATTTTTACTAAGTCTTGACGTAAGATAATGTAAGTTCTCTAGCTTTGTTCATTGTTTTCAAAGCTATTTTGACTACTCTAGCTTCTTTGAACTTTCATATTAATTTTAAAATCAGCTTGACAGTTTTTGTAGAAAAATCTCATGGAATTTTGATAAGGATTGTCTTCAATGTACAGGCCAATTTGGGAAGAATTCACATCTTAGTAAGACTGAGTCTTCTGATCCATTAATGTGGTGTATCTTTCCATTCATTTAGGTCCTTTTAAATTTCTTTCATAAATGTTTCGTGTAGTTTTGCACATTGTTTAGAAAATTTATCTCTAAGGCTTTCATATTAACACTATTATAAAAGGTATTATTTTAACTTTGATTTCTGATTGTTCTTTGCTAATATGCAGAAATATAAAATTAATTTTTTTACATTGACTTTGTATTATGCAACCTTAGTAGAACTCAACTGTAGTTCTAGAAACTTTTTTTATAGATTCCTTAGGAATCTACATAGGCAATCATGTCACCTGTAAACAAAGATAATTTTATTTCTTCCTTTTTATCTGTATGCCTGTTTTTGTTCTTGCTTTATTACACTGAATAGAATATTCAGTACATTGTTGAACAGAAGTGGTGAGAGTGGACCTTCTTGCCTTGTTCTAGATTACAGGAGGAAAGAATTTAATCTTTCATTATTAAATAAAATTTTAACTAGAGGTTTTTTATAATTACCCTTTATCGTGTTGAGGAGGTTCCTTTTATTTCTAGTTTGGTGATTAATTTTATCAGAAATAGACGTTTTATTTATTTTGTCAAATGTTTAGTTTGCCCTTCTTTTCCTAGTTTCCTAGGTGGCAACTTAAGTCATTGGTTTAAGACCTTTTTTCTAAGTGTTTAGTGCTATAAATTTCCCTCTAATTATTGCTTTAGCTGCATCTCAGAAATTTTGATATGTTGTGTTTTAAACTTCAGTTCAAAATACTTTCTAATTTCCCCTTTGAGTTCTTCTTTGATCTATGGATTATTTAGAACTGTGTTATTTGTTTTGCAAATATTTGAGGATTTTTAAAGATATCTTCCTGTTAACTGATTTCTAACTTAATTCCATTGTTATCAGAGAAAATACTTCGTATGATTTTAGTTCTTTTAAATTATTGAGACCTGTTTCATGGCTCACCATATGATCTCTCTTGGTAAAAAATTTTTAAAATTCTTTATGATTGTATTTTATGTATATTTTTAAAAATTTCAACTTTTATTTCAGATTTAGGGGGTACATGTACAAGTCTGTTACATGGATATATTACATGATGCTCAGGTGTGGTACAATTGACCCTGTCACCCAAGTATTGAGCATACTATTCAATAGGTAGTTTTCCAGCCCTTGTCTCCTTCGCTCCCCACTCTAGTAGTCCCTAGTTTCTATTATTCCCGTATTTATGTTCATGTGTACCCAATGTTTAGCTTTCACTTATAAGTGAGAACATATGGTATTTGGTTTTCTGTTTCTGCATTAATTCACTTAGGATAATGGTCTCTATCTGCATTCATGTTGCTGCAAATAACATAATATATATATTTTTAATGGCTGTGTGGGATTCCATGGTGTATATGCACTACATTTTCTTTGTCCAATCCACTATTGGTGAACACCTAGGTTGATTCCATGTCTTTGCTATTGTGAATAGTGCTGTGATGAACATACGTGTGCATGTGTCTACTTGGTAGAATGATTTATTTTCCTTTGGGTATATACCCAGTGATGGGCTTGTTGGGTCAAATGGTATAGTGCAATTTTCAGTTCTTGAGAAATCTCCAAACTGCTTTCCACAGTGGCCGAACTAATTTACATTCCCACCAAAAGTGTATAAGTGTTCCCTTTTCTCCACAACCTTGGGAACATTTGTTATTTTTTGACTTTTTAATAATAGCCATTCTGGCTAATACAAGATGGTATCTCATTGTGGTTTTGATTTGCCTTTTTCTGATGATCAGAGATGTTAAACATTTTAGCATATGTTTCTTGGCCACTTGTATGTCTTCTTTTGAAAAGTATTTGCTCGTGCCCTTTTTCTACTTTTTAATGGGGTTGTTTTTTGCTTGTTGATTTGTTTAAGTTCCTTATAGATTTGGGGTATTACACCTTTGTTGGATGCGTAGGTTTTATGTTTACTCTGTTGATGATTTCTTTTGCTGGGCAGAAGCTCTTAAGTTTAATTAGGTCCCACTTGTCAATTTTTGTTTTTATTGCAATTGCTTTTGAGGACAATCACAAATTCTCTGAAAAGACTGATATCCAGAAAGATATTTTGTAGGTTTCTTCTAGGATTTTTATAGTTTTAGGCCTCACATTTAAGTCTTTAATCCACTTGGTAAATGTTTATCATGTTTTTAGTGTCTGTAGAATTTGTTGTGATAGCCCTCTTTTCCTATCAGATATTGATAATTTGTATATTTCTCTTCTTTCTTTCTTTGATCAGCATTGATAGAGGTTTATTTTATTAATTTTTTTTAAAAAACACCTTTTGACTTGACACACCTGTTGATATTTTTCAATTGTATATTTTCTATTTCATTAATTTTTCTCTTCATTCTTTCCTTCTACTTTCTTCTTTTTTTTTTTTTGAGACGGAGTCTTGCTCTGTCGCCCAGGCTGGAGTGCAGTGGCCGGATCTCAGCTCACTGCAAGCTCCGCCTCCCGGGTTTACGCCATTCTCTTGCCTCAGCCTCCTGAGTAGCCGGGACTACAGGCGCTCGTCACCTCACCCGGCTAGTTTTTTGTATTTTTTAGTAGAGACGGGGTTTCACCGTATTAGCCAGGATGGTCTCGATCTCCTGACCTCATGATCCGCCCATCTCGGCCTCCCGAAGTGCTGGGATTACAGGCTTGAGCCACCCTGCCTGGCCTCTACTTTCTTCAAGAATTATTTGATATTCTTTTTCTAACCTCTTGAGATAGGTGTTTAGATATCTGATTTCCAGGCTGTCTTCTTTTCTGATTTAGAGCTATACGTTTCCTTTAACTGCATCCCAGGCGTTTTGATATAATCTGCATGTGTATAGTGTATTGGGTCAGGAGTGGGGGCGGCTTTATCAGACATTCTATAGTAGGGGACAGGTGGGTGGAGAAAGTGAGGAGGCCTCGGAAACAGTTGCCACTCTCTCCATGAGGGGCAAAGGGTCTGAGCTCTGGTGATATCAAGAAGATGGAGTGGAAAGAGTGTCTGTAAGAACAAATATGGTAGCAAGAGAATTAATTCATTCATCTGGTTCACCTGGCTGGAAAAGGAGATGAAAGAAGATGGGAGAAGCAGCCCATTGCAGTTTGGAATCCATGGTGATTTATACAAAAATATGGCACCTGTGGAAGATGATCTTATTTTGGATTAATTATGGTGAATTTAAAGAGATCAATTCTTTATCAGGAGCTCAGGTGTATGGTGTATTTCAAAAGCCATCTTGCTAGAGTGATCTGCTGTGCCTCCGCACTTGGCTCAGTTATCCCCAAGGAAACCCGCCAGGAGCACCCTCTCTCCCCACAGTCTGATTCAGATGTTCAGTCTCTGGGCTCCATAGTATTGCATGCCCATCTCTGTAAGTTTTCTCACTTGTAAATAAAATAATTATTGGGATTATCTATTCCTAAGCATGGCTCCCACACTGGCCATTTGCAGCAAGGACTGTGTCTGACTCACTTTACCCTCCCAGTCCTCAATCTTTAGTAGCTAGTAGCTGTTGACTAAGTACTGAATGAATGGTGCTTTGAATGTTCCTTAATGGTGGTTTTCACCTCTGAAATATTTCACTTTAACTCTGAAAACTACTCTGCATTGCATGTCAGGTACACACTGTAAGAAGGAATATAGTGACTTTCTGGCTAGCTTTTCAGTGTTAAATTGAAACAGTGTCCTGTTTGCAGAGTGACAGCTTGAAGTGCACCAAACATGGGATGGTTTCAGTCCTGCTGGGTATGGATTTGACCTTGATTTGCAACTTTCTCCCTCCAGCCTTAGGCATTACAGTGTGTATGCTACATTTCAAGTGGAACTGTCTTCTCAGGGCCTAGGGATGACTCTCCAGTTGCTTTGTGTATGCCTCCAGTTGTCAGGTTCAGCAGGAGATTGGCAAGTAGCTTCTTGTTGCTTCTTATGTGTCCTTTTATGGTATGTGGGGCAGGGCTGGATCTGAATGACTGCTAGAAGGGTGGAGAATTCAGTCCTCAATCAGGTGAAATTGGTCACTATAATTAGAAGCAGAAAATGTCTTCCCACCTCCAAAAACCTTTCTGAGAATAGTGTAGAACTCTTCTTATGATTGTACTAATTGAAATGAGTGGCAGTTTGGGAGCTACAGGACAACAAAATGCATTCAGTTCATGTCAGTTTGTAAATTACTCACTTTATTAATTCAAAGAAGTTTGATGCTGGAAGGTCCCTTAGAAGTTACCTGGTCTCACCCTTTCATTTTGCAGTTGAATAAGCTAAGGCCCAGGCATAATGAGGAGCTTACTTAGGCTCTTTTTGCAAACGGATGGTGGTGCTGGGGTTGACCTTGGTCTTCAAGGTCTTCTGACACTCTTAGCTCTTAGGGTCAAGGGCAAATCAGCAGACATGTAATTCTAATGCTTAGCTGATTTGTTAGTCACTAAATAGGTATCTCTCAGATACTGCAGGGTTGATTCTGGCAATGAGCTTCCACCTCACCAGAAGGAGGAATTAATTTGAACGTAGCCAATGAAGCCAATTCCCATATGATCCAAACTTCTAGATTCCCCTGATTCTCCAGCTGAGTCTGTTCTTTCCTGTACCCTACCCAAAGCTGACCCAGCCTTTACAGAGCTGGACAAAGCCGGTTCCAGAAAGCCTTCTCTGATCTCACTTGTGCACTGGATGAATTCCTCCTCTTAGCTCCTCTTTGCGGAGAGAACAAGAGCATGTGCTGGCTGCCTGGGTGTGCACTGGCGAACCTAACAGCACCTTCCCCCACCCATTCCCCCATATACCATTCCCAAGGGAACCACAGGGGGAAACTTTCAAGGAGAGCTTCCCTGCCATGCCCTGTACCCTGGGTGCCCTGAGCCCACTGATTTCTTGAGGAAAATGTGCTATGATGCTGTGTCCCCAGGGAAGGTGAGGCCATGTGCCTCTTGTCATTCATGAATGGCATTTGCAGATGTAGCCAGAGTTAGCATAAAACTGGGCAACCCTGGTGTGCCAACACTGATCTCTTTACCAGCACATTAATTTTGAAATATCCCATGAGTCACGGACATTAGGGCCATTAAATTGTTCTCTTTTAGAATAGCTCAACCAAGCCTTGTGCAGGGAGGTTGATGTATTCGGGGCCAAGAGGATTTCTCATTATCTGACGTTCGTGCTTCTTGCCTTGTTTGTGTCTTCTCTTGCTCTGAGAGGTGATGACTCTATTCCCCTTTAATTTGGATCTCTGGAACCTGAGTCTCTATTGTTCTCAGGGTCCCTAAATATTATGCTTAGTTCTTACTAATTTTCCACCTCTGCCACATTGCTTCTTGGCTTTCCAGGCATATTGAGAATCAGAAGCACCAAAACATACCTTCAACAATAAGCATGGAGGAATAGAAGAAGTATAAGAGTCTGAGTGTAGGAGGTTCTTAAAAAGGGCAGCTGTGGTTGTGAGTAGACAGGATTTCCCTTTGTGCTAGGGTCAGGACCATCTTGACAGACAGAAGGACATTGAACTCAGTCTCAGTGAAAATCTGGTAGGTCATAGTGACAGCAGACAGGACCACATGGGCATTGAGATAGCAGCATAGATGCCTGTATGTGCAGCAAGTGTGTGTGAGTATGTGCACCAGGGCTGGCCCTACTGGCATTCCTAGCAGGCAAGTCGTGGGTGAATGGAGGGATGGGATGGTGGAAATGAGGCTGGAGATTTGGCAGGGACCAGGTCGTTCATCCAATTAATTCACCCAACATATTGCAAGCTAAGTGTCAGGCACCGTAAAAGACACCAAGAGTACAACAATGAACAATGCAGACACAAACCCTGTCATCACGGAGCTTGCAATCTAGGAGCAGAGACACGCAATAAATGAGATGTATGTTAGGAGAAGTCAGCCCCGAGTCTTAGCCCCACCTCTGCCGTTCACTGCCTTTGGGCAAGCACTGTGAGCACTGTGCATGGAGGTAATGACACGCACTCACCGGGACTGATGGTGGGTCAGCCCTGACTCAAAGAAAAGGCCCAGGACAGCATGTGACAGGGGTCCTAAAATGTGGTGACCTTTGGTAGGTTATGATGTGGGGGTGGCAGAAGGAATTATTGTTTCATTTACCACAGTTGAGTGTCAGGAGCCAAGAGGACCATTTCCTGGTGATAGATAGATAGATAGATAGATAGATAGATAGATAGATAGATAGATTTTTTTTTTGAGATGGAGTCTCGCTGTGTCGCCCAGGCTGGAGTGCAGTGGCACGATCTCGGCTCACTGCAACCTCTGCCTCCCAGGTTCAAGCAATTCTCCTGCCTCAGCCTCCCAAGTAGCTGGGATTGCAGGCGTCTGCTACCACGCCTGGCTAATTTTTGTGTTTTTAGTAGAGACGGGGTTTCACCATGTTGGCCAGGCTGGTCTCCAACTCCTGACCTCAGGTGATTCGCCCTCCTCGGCCTCCCAAGGTGCTGGGATTACAGGCGTGAGCCACCGCTACCGGCCTCCATTTCCTGGTTCTTTGATTTCAGAAGAGTCCCAAGTCTTCTATGCTGAGTTGTATTTTGGGGGGGGGGAGGGGAAAAGCCATTTTCTCTTCTCATTGTGAGTTATTACCCTAAAATGTGTGTTTTTTTTCAAACGTCTTAAAATTTAATATGTTAGTTCAAGTGTTTCTCAAATAAGCGAAGTCATTTTTAACCCTCATGTCTTTTTTAAAGTGGGCAAAATATGCATAGCATAAATTTTTCCCATTTGAACCATTCTTACGTGTTCAGTTCAGTGGCATTAAGTTTATTCACATTGTTATGCAGCCATCTCCAGAACTTTTCCATCTTCCCAAACTGAAACTCCACCCATGAAACAACAACTCCCATTCCCCTTCCCCAGTCTCTGGCAGCTACCGTCCTACTTTCTGTCTGTATGAATTTGATGACTCTAGGTACCTCATAGAGTAGAATCATCCAGCATTCACCCTTGCGCCTGGCTTACTGCTCCCAGGTTCATCATGCTGTAGCATATATGTATGTTAAGGCTAAAAATCTGAAGTGCTGGGAATATCAGGGCTATGGGTCTGATACTCACAGGAAGGGTGGAAGGCTCCAGCAGATGACAGGGTAGAGGAAGTGAGAAAGTTGTGGCTAAGAGCACCTCTAAAATTACATTATGTACCCATCAGAGGGAGACTTGTCCCCAGGCACTGTCTTTCTGAGTCTATGGGAGATTTGTCCCCAAGTTCTGGCAAGTAGAACCTAGGGCCAACCTGGATGTGTCCTTCAGTAGCAAGGAACTGTGAACTGTCTTCCCTAGAGAGGTCACGCCCCAGGATTTCTCAGTGAACTTTGGGAGGCATAGACCATCGCCTGAAGTTGTCTCAAAAAAGTAAGCACTAAACCAAAAGAAGTCTTTGCACAAACAGAGCGCAGTACCAGAGAAATCATGCCAGTCTTTGAGTTCACCAGTGTGGCCAAGCGCAGTAGTCCCCAGACTTAGCAGCTGCTTGCTCCCTCCCATCTTACGTGACACCATGTGAAGGCACTCACCACTGGGCCAGAGAGGAGCAGGTGCCTCCGCTCCCAGACAGTTAAGTGGCGCCAAGTAAAATGGAAAAGGTGCTGGACTGGCCCTGAGTGGCCTGTGTAGGACACTGGCTCCAAGACAATGGACCTTGCTAGGCTCCCAGAGCCAGGTTATATTGATCAGTTCTGAGGGTGGACCACAACCCTTAGATCCTTTGAGATTTCAGGAAATCAGAAGCTGAGGGCACCACTTTCTTTCTTTGAGGGGCCCATAACTTGGGTGATTTGGAGGGTGGCAATGATGATGAATACCGCCAAGAACAATTCCCTGCATTTGACCCTGCTTAAGTCCATTCACTTTCCCTGGGGCAAGAGGACAATAGTGGCGCTTATGGGTGTTGAGGACTCACTGGGTGCCAGTAGCTGGCCCAAGCCCTTCCCACTGTCAGCTTTACTCCTCCCTCCCCACCAAGGCAACACCTGTGGTTGCTGCTCCCACTTGATAGAGGAGAGTGAAGCTCTGAGAGGCCCGGTCACAGGACTGTGACTGGCTGGGTTGGGATTGGACCCTGGTCTGCCTGCCTCAGGGACTCCAACTTGGTTGGGTGATGAGATGACTCATGGCCTTTCCATGTCAGCCACAAAAGTGGGTATCCTTGCCACTTCCCAGAGGCCCCAAGGGGTCATCAAGTCCAACCAGCTGTCTCAACAAAGCTGTTTCCAAATCCTCTGGGACAGGATGGCTGTCCAGAGAGGCCCTGGCTGAAAGGCCTGTGGGTCTGAGTGCCTCTGAAAGGGAGGATCAGGGTCTCAGTTCCTCTCGCCCCTGCCAGCAGCCTTGCCATGCCAAGCACGTCAGCAGAACCGGCGTCTGGAGCTTCCTGGTGGGGGGCAATGCTTTCCTCCAGATGGGTCCTTTCCTTTCTGGGGCTGAATCTGTTTTTAAGCTGCAGCTCCAGCAGGGGCCCACTGCTTAGGGCAGCACCCAGCTGTGGAGCCCTGGCCATAGGTGCTGGCTTGTCCCCAGAGCACTGGGCAGGGCTAAGGAGGATGGCGTCAGCTTGGCCCCTTCTTGCCACTTGGCACCTGCTGCCCAGCCATGATGACGCCTCAGCTGTTCCTCCATGACATGATGAAAAAGAAGCAGAAGAAGGCGGAGGCTCAGATCATCTGAGGAAAGGAAGTGAGCCAGTGTTATTTGTCTCACGAAGATGTCAGTGTTTTCAGGGCACAGGCACCGCACCCACCAGCCCCGGCTCCACTTACCCTGGGTAATGGAGGGCTGGTTCCAGAACCAGTAGTTCTGCACTCCTGAAAGCATCTGCCTGACTTTATTTATGGCTGCTCTGTCCACCTCCGGAGACAGGCACCGGGTAGATGCTGGTAAATAACCCTTGAATCGAATCAGAACTCACTTGTCTTTATGCCTACAACTTTTCTGCACCCCTAGGCCTATCTTCTGGGACCTCTGGCGTGGAGCGGTTGGGCGGTCCCAGAAATTCCCAGATCTTATAAAAATAAACGGTTCCGGGAAAGCTGGCGGGCATCTCTGACAGAGGGGACCATAGGGTCAGTGGTGCCTTCTGTCCAGCTGAGACAGGATGTGACTTGGACATCACTCTTGATTTACGGAAAAATAATCTGCAAGTACCCTGGGTGGGTCCTCTGCAGGCTCTGCCTTGAGGGAGTGACTGCATTTCCAAAGGGACTTAGAAACATTGTTCCCCGTTGTCCCCATTTATGAAAAGTGACGATTTTTGTGAAGTAAGTTATTTCAAAACAAGGGCAGGGAATGCGTGTCTGTGTGTGTGTGTCTTCTCAAAAAGAACTGGATCTTCTCAACCCGGCGCTGACCTTCAGCTCCATGAGGAAGTTAATTGGAGCTTGGTATTAACGCTGAGTATAGCAGAACTGATCCTGAAACCAGCTGCTAAAACTAGTTCCCCACACAGCCATTCTCTTCTTTTAAATTTTACCAGAAAGCACTTACAAAGCGCCTAATTTGGTCGCTTACTGGAAGGGCAGCGTATGTACAGGGGGAGTCAGGAGTCCCGGGTTCCAGTCCGAGCTGAGCCTCTTTTTCCCATCTGTAAAATGGAGCTCATGATCCTTGCCCCGTCTGCTCTACAGGAAGTTGGTGAGACTCAAGTGAGAACTGTAAAGTAACATGCGTTCCCATCAGTCACTTAATACACTTTCATTGAGCGCCTGCTTTGTGCAGAACTCAGTGGTAGATGCTGAGGAGAATATAAGCATTTGTCTCCATTACCATCTCTGGGGCTGGACTTTATAGAATGTCATCTAAGCCACCATCTGCTTCCATATACCTGACCCCTCTAGAGAGACTGAGGCTCCATCTCCCCCTGGCTGGTGAAGCCACTAGTCTCTACAACATGGCTTTCCCTAGCCCGAGCTAATTCCAGAAAGCAGTTTGCTGAAGGACTGTTATTCTTCTTTATGCCTCTGCTAAGCTTTCCTGAGAACTGTTGCTTTCTGGACCGGGATATAGGACAGAGCTTGAGGCCACTCTTCTTCTGCTTGCGTCTGCACGGCATTACCAAAGGTAAGCCCCAGTCCCGGGGAGTGCATCCACAGGAAAGCTGCTGGGCACCTGCCCACCCTGCAGCCACTGCTGGGGGAGCCTCACCTGATGTTTCCAAGGGAATCACCTGAAACATGGCATTGTCACTTCCAAGTATGTGACGTCGGGAAAGTCATGCAGCCTCGAAAGTCATGTAGCCTCTTGGTCTCACTTTCCCTGTCTGTAAAATGAGGGTAATTGGAGCTCTGATGAAATGCAATGATGGCTAAAAGGGGCTTATATATTGTGAAGCAGTGTACAGCTGCCAAGGGCTGTTTTATTGGCATCTAATTGTATGTCCTACCTCTTCACATGCTTCACTTCTAGGCCCCTTGTTCTGCAGTTTGGGAGAAAACTCTGGATTTGTGCTCCCTCAACCTCGTGCTCTGGGCACAGGGGATGGTACCTGTAACTCGGAAAGAGGAAAGGAATGTGGGGGAATATGTTTTTGGCAGTCCAGGAGGCCACCCAGTGAGATCTTTGCATCTGAAAGGACATCTGAGAACATTTTCAAAGCCATTTCCAGCTATCCAGATACAATAAGTGGCTCTAGAATTCAGGAATGGTTGATGGGGCCAGGTAGTTTTGTCCAAGTTGCTACTAAACACTCCAGAAACACTGATTACCTGATCTCAAACCTCCTTTCCCAGGCAGGATTGCAGTCAGGGGGCCGTGAATGTTGGGGTGAGGCGTGGCTGTGGGGGAACACTAACTCTTCCCCAGGGACCTGGGAAGCGAGATCTAGGGAAAAGTATGGGGAAAAAAATAAAAATAGAAATTTTATATTGGAGCTATGTGCAACTTAAGTATCTTCTTCCTTTTGCTTTGTAATTTTTTCGATAATATTGTGAGAACTGAAATATGTTTAAAGAATAAGGAGGACTGGTCAAAGCTGACCTTTGAGGGCCACTGATGGCTTTTCCTTTAATAATAGTTCTCAAGGTACCTTCCAGGGTTCACTGGGCAGCAATATCTTCGTGCAGGATTGTTGAGAGTGTATTTCATTCAAAATAATATAAGTTACACTTAAGTTGTACATTAATGTGTAGTAAAGACATTTTTTTAAACTGAAGTTGAAATGGCCATCCAATTTGGAGTGAATGTGTTGTTTCCTTTGGAAGATTATTTGTATAAGGTGGGTTTTTTTTTTTTTTTTTTTTTTTTTTTTTTGAGAGTCTCACTCTGTCCCCCAAGGCTGGAGTACACTGGTGCAATCTCAGCTCACTACAACCTCTGCCTCCTGGGTTCAGGCGATTCTCCTGCCTCAGGCTCCCAAGTAACTGGGATTAAAGACGTGCATCGCCACACCCAGCTAATTTTTGCACTTTTAGTAGTGACGGAGTTTCGCCATGTTGGCCAGGCTGGTATTTCTGTAAGTTTTTAAAAGAGAATTGATTTGGAATAGAAAAGTAATTGGCTCTGAACATAACCACAGTGACCCTGAGATGGTTTATTTCCACTTTGTCAATCAAACCTTAAAGGAGACCATCCACCCCTTTCCCTTCCCTCAGCTCCTGACTTCTTCCTTTTCCTTTCTGTAAATGAGACTTCTGAGGCTCCGGTGTGAATAACACTAAAAACCCTTCTCTTTGTGTTTCTTCCCAGGCAAGGATCTGGAGGTGCTGCGGTACATTAACTTCTTCCCAGAGTCATGGCTGAACCGGGTTACAGCCAACCACTACCACGCAGTGAGTTGCCTGCTCTGCAAGAACACAGTTGTCAAAATATGTTGCCTCTCTGACTTTGCTTTTCTGGAGATGGGTTTCACTTTTGAAGCCTCTAGATCTCTGAGGTCAGGACATATCTGGATTGTCCTCCAGGGAAAGTGGGAAGAGCAGGGCCTCGGAAGGAGAGAAGGGAGGAGACCCAGCTTTGGAATCCGGGTAGTTCGAGCTCCCCTCATACGCATTTTTGTTCTTGGTACAGATTAACAAGTGTTGGGACCAAATTACTCTTTCTCCAGTAATAAATGAGCATGTCTCTCTGTGCACCCTCAGCAACACAGAGCATTTACATTTCTAATCACTTTTCTTAATTGAGAAGGGAACAACAGCATCTCATGTTTTAACATGCATTTCCTTTATTACTGGTGACTACGAATGTTTTTCTATGCGGCATTTCCCCTTTGTGAATTGTCCATGCAAACTGTTGTAGTTCTTATGTGTTTTCAATCTCGCGTTTTCAAAGATGAAGAGGGGCAGTGTGTGAGTTCTGAAGAAGTATGAGTCACTAGTTAAAATTCAATCCTGCTCAACAAATACCTATTGTAATATGCAAGCCACAGTGCTCAGCGCGCCCCGCACCATAGATCTTGACTCCGTGGAAGGAGGTGCTTTTATGGGACATAACTCAGGACCGTTCTCTAACAAGGCAGCAGAGGAGTGACAGAGAGGGGACCGTCTGTGCAGACATCTTGGGAAGTCCCCACCTCGCTCTTGGTCCTCTAACTCTGTCCACCTCCTTCCTTTTGTCCCCTGCTCCTAATGCCATCCTCTCGAATTCCACCCCCTCCCCGCCCCAGCCCTCACCTTGGAGCCTCCCATGAGGGGCCTTGCTTGCTCTTGATTTTGTGACTGTGATCATCTCTGCCCCATGTACACATTTTATTTCCCAGGCGAGACTGCTCAGGTACTTTTCTGTCTTCTCCTTGCATCCTCTGAAAGCACTGGGCACAGCACCCAACACAGTAGGTTTTCAATAAATGTCTGTGAACTGAATGAATGGCTGAATGTGAGTCTAGAGGCAGAACTCTTTTTCAAACATGGTGAGGGGTGCAGGCATCAAGAAAGAGGCATGAAGATGAAGACAGGCACTCGTGTCCAGAGGATCCCTCTGTGGTCAGTTGTGTGTGTTTTCCTTTCAGCTGGAGAATGGGGGCGACATGGACCAACTGAAAGATCTTAACACCCAGGCTATGAGATTTGGGCTGCTTTTTAACCAGGTACTGAGAACTGCACCCAAACAAGGGGAAGAACTGTCCCTCTCGTGCTTAGTTAAGAACCTTTGGAGGGCAGCCATGATCACTTCTGGCTCCTGGTAGGGAGGTCAGGGGACCAGAAGAGAGAATCATAGGTGTCTCTCCTGCATGGTCATCAGCTCCCAGGAAATAAAATTCACAAGGCAGGGGCCTGGGACAGGCCGTTTAATAATTACCCCACTAAGGGGACCAGCGATCCTGGTGGTACTGGGATGGAGGAGTTGCTCTGGGATGTAGGACTTCAATTCTAAAACCAGGAAAGGCCAAGGCAAACTGGGAAAGGTTGGTCATCCTATTTCCCACAAACACCAACAGTTGCAAACTGGCTCAACAAGAGACTCCACACCAAGTCCATGTTTAAGCTTATAGGGGTGAACTCAGTCTGGGCAGCTATTTTGATAGATCTCAGAATAAAACTGCAGTGGGTCCAGGAGCTTGATTGCAAGGCATCTTGGCACTTAGTGACCAGGGGAGCGTTGGGGTTGGTAGCTGTGCTCCGTGCTGGGTTCCCTGTGATGGAAACAATTTTCCAAGAAATCACTGATCTCCTTTGATTATTTCAAGGCACCCCCACAGTGATCTCAAAAGAATTCATGTTTCAAGAACTAAGGGGTGTTGAATGTATCATCAGAGAGTCCCCTCTGAGTCATCCCTGGAGAGGCTGGCTCAGCCTTTTGGTTGCAGAGATGTCGTGCCTAAGTGGGCAGATGGAGATCACAGAGTCAGCACTTCCTGCAAGTGCTTTGAGTGGCTCTTGGGTCCATCAAATTGAAACAACATGCTTTGTTTCAAAGGTCTGTAGACCACAGGTCATCTAAGAACATACCTAACCTATTCTTTACCTCACTAAGGAACATGAAGAGTAAATCATATTGTCACTGTTCAGTAGTTACTACTAAGGCTACTACTAACTTCTACTAACTGTACCAACTGTTTGTAGTGAGACCAAGGAGAGGAGGGTCTAAACCCTCCAGAAACACTGATTACCTGATCTCAAACCTTTTTTGCCAAGCAGGATTGCAGCCAGGGGACTGTGAATGTTGGGGTGAGGCATGGTTTTGGGGGTACACTGTAACTTTTGCAAACTTGATGGGTTCCCAGGGACCTGAGAAGGGAGGTATAGGGAAAAATATGAGGAAAAACATAAAAATAGAAGAAATTTTAAATTGGAGCTATGTGCAGCCTAAATATCTTCTTCCTTTTTGCTTTGTAATTTTTTTCTGTAGTATTGTGAGAACTGACATTTTTTTTTATTATACTTTAAGTTCTATGGTGCATGTGCACAACGTGCAGGTTTGTTACATATGTATACTTGTGCCATGTTGGTGTGCTGCACCCATCAACTCGTCATTAACATCAGGTATAACTCCCAATGCCATCTCTCCCCCCTCCCCCCTCCCCATAATAGGCCCCGGTCTGTGATATTCCCCTTCCCGAGTCCAAGTGATCTCATTGGAGACCTGAAATATTTTTAAAGAATAAGATGAATCAGTCAAAGCTGACCTTCAAGGGCCACTGATGGCTTTTCCTTTAACAATAGTTCTAGAGGTAGCCTCCAGGGTTCACTGGGCAGTGGTATCTTCTTGCGTGGTTGTTAAATGTATATTTCATTCAAAATAATATAAGTTACACTTAAAAGCATTAATATGTAGTATAGAATTTTTTAAAACTCAGGTTGAAATTGCCATCCAATTTGGAGTGAATTTATTCCAAATTGTTAGCAGTAATTACTACTACCAAGGATTTCAGTTTCACTTTCTCCATGTTTCCTACATTAAAATTGCCGTTGTATTTTCACTTTCAAATCAGTTGCTGAATGAGTGACGTTTGTTGTTGTTGCTTTACTTTGTTTTACCATGTCCTCTTGACTTTTTTTTTTTTGGAGACAGAGTCTTACTCTATCACCCAGGCTGGAGTGCAGTGATACAATCTCCGCTCCCTGAAACCTCTGCCTCCCCTATTCAAGCAATTCTCTTGCCTCAGCCTCCTGAATAGCTGGGACTACAGGCACACACCACCACATCTGGCTAATTTTTTTTTTTTTTTTTTTTTTTTGGTATTTTTGGTAGTGATGGGGTTTTGCCACATTGGCCAGGCTGGTCTTGAACTCCTGACCTCAGACAATCTGCCTGCCTCAGCCTCCTAAAGTGCTGGGATTACAGGTGTGTGCCACCGCACCTGGCTGACTTTGAACACTATATATTTTTCCCCCTTCACTTTGTTGTTTCTCTTTCCCAATTTAGGAGAACACAACTTATTCGAAAATGATTGCTGTATATGGATTCTTCTTTAAGATAACGGGACTCAAACATGATACTACCTCTTATAGTTTTTACATGCAGGTAAGGATAGAGTGCACGAAAGTTATGTCTCTGAAAGTCTTTTAGAGTTAGAGTCAATCCATGTTGAATTAATAATAATTGATTCATCATTAATTACTAATTGACATGAAATGTAAGTGCTAACCATGCTCGTATATGTGATGTCATTTGATTTTTACAACCACCTTGGGAAGTAGGTATTGGTAGCCCATTTAGCAGATGAGGATCTGAAAACTGAGCGTCTTTGTGTTTATATGGCCTCTACTGGTAAAGCCAGGATTAGATTCTAGTCTTCTGTCTCCACATTGGGGCTCACTTCATCTTCAATTTATACAAACAATTCAGTTATTCTCCCATGAAGATAACCAGTAATGTCCCCAACTGGGAGAGGGGATAATTTTGTTTAGCTGCAAAGTGGGCTATGGGCAGGACCCCAGAAAGGTGCTTGACTTCTCCGTAGTGCTCCTGCTGGACTTTAGGAGAGGCAGGAGAATGTCATGTTTAGCAATGGAGAGTCCGCAGGCAAATGGCCTGTGAGCTATAGGACCTGGGCAAGTGCCAGGAACTCTCCTCTGTGCAGTTTACTTACCTTTAAAAGACACAGAAGGTAACAGGACATACCTCACCGGGTTGTTGTGAGTTTAAATGTGTTAATCTGTGCAGGGTGGCTTGGAGCAAGCTTGACACACAAAGCACCATGTGCATTAGGGAAGATGAGGAAGATGATGATGATGACAATGACAACTATGATGAAAGATCGCTGTGTTCCGCTTAAGATTTGCTTACAAGTCTCTCTTCTCTAAACTGCAAGCTTTTGAGAGGCCATACCTTATTAATCTTTTTATTACTACTGCCAATCACAGTACCAAGAACATAGAAGAGCTTTATTTTTTTATTTTTCTTTATTTTTTGAGATGGAGTCTCGCTCTGTCACCCAGGCCGGAGTGCAGTGGCGCAATCTCGGCTCACTGCAGCTTCCATATAAAGGGGCTTTAAATGGCTGGCTGAATGAATGAATGGATAAATGAGTGAATTAATGCATGAATGAAGAAACCAGAGTTTTAATCTCAGCTTTGCCAGTACCTCATATGTGCCCTAGAGCAAGTCATTTCTCTTTCTTGGGCCTCAGCTCTTGGTCTCCTCAGTGGTCTCCACTGACTCAGGCATCTCCCTACACAATGAATTCTTCTGGGTGGAAGAGACGAATTATGTGACAACAACAGTCCAAATGCCCTTATTGAGTACTACATTGGTTTTTTAATTCTGGCGAAGCCATCATAAAGCTTGACTTATGGTGTTTTTCTAGACTGGCCAAAGCCCAGGCCATCAGCCACTGGTTTATGTATGGTAAGGGCTCAAATAACAACCCACTCAGCAGCAGCAACTTTTAGGAGATGGTGCCAGTTGGGAAATGCCTGCTTGCTGCCTGCACACATTATATACCAGGGTCTATGTGCCAGGCGCCGGCTTTCGCTATCTCTGGGCCACTCCGATTGCAGTTCCACCTGAGGTGGGTCACTCTCTTTGCAGAGAATAAAGCACACAGACCTGGAATCCCCCTTCGTGGCCTATGAGCACAAGCCCGTCAGCCTGCGCGCGGCACGCCTCGTGAAGTATGAGATCAGAGCCCAGGCCCTGGTTGACGGCAAGTGGCAGGAGTTCAGGACAAACCAGATCATACAGAAGTTTGGGTTGACCAAGCTATCCTGCAAAAGCCATGCAAGTGTTCATGTTGTGTTTTTCTTTTATTTCCTTTTTGCTCTTTCTCTCCCCCATCCTTTTGGGGATCACTGGCTTCTAATCTCCAGTGCTCTACACTGAAGATCCCTGGAAAATCCGGCTCAGTTTCTTAAGGATTATCACAGCCTCAAATAATGCTAAAGAGAAATCTCTTCTAGAATGAAAAATGATGGATATGGATAACTATAACCCAAATCAGACTGCCTGACTTGGGTCACACTAGATCTATTTTATAAGCATCAAAGGGTATTTTTTTTTTAAGTGAGGAGGCTCCGTGGAGCGTATTTGCCATCACTACCTCCACTGATGCCTGTGAGTAACACATTAATTTCCCTGAAATCCACAGCCCAGACTCACCTGCCTCACTCGGGTCCACTGGGGAAGGACGGGGTCCATCTACCTCAGTAGGTGTTTGCCAGCATCTAGGCAGATCCACTGCCTGGCCTGGCTTCTGACCAGAATAAGACTTTGCTACAAGCCAGTGAGTAATTCCCAGTCCTGACTGCACATCAGAATCACCTGGGGGCTTTATAACTACCAAGGCCAGAGCCCCACCCAGATCACCAGACTAGATAGATACTCCATGGGTCGGGCCTGGGTATCAGTATTTTTAAAAGCTTCCAGGTTATTTTCTATGATGGTAGAAATCACAGTAACAATTTCCTTTGTGGGGGCAAGGGAGAGGAGCTGGGAAATTAACTGACAGAGAACATGAAGGAGATTTCTGTGGGGCTGGAAATATTTGTCTTTGTTTTTTTTTTTTGAGATGGAGTCTCACTCTGTCACCCAGGCTGGAGTGCAGTGGCACGATCTCGGCTCACTGCAAGCTCCACCTCCTAGGTTCACACCATTCTCCTGCCTCAGCCTCCTGATTAGCTGGGATTACAGGCGCCCGCCACCACGCTCAGCTAATTTTTTGTATTTTTTAGTAGAGATGGGGTTTCACCCTGTTAGCCAGGATGGTCTCGATCTCCTGACCTCGTGATCCGCCCGCCTCAGCCTCCCAAAGTGCTGGGATGAAATATTTGTCTTGATCAGGGTGATGGTTACACAGGAATATTTACTTTGTGAGAATCCATCAAGCTGTCCTCTTCAGATTTGTGCACGTTATTGTGTTTAAGTTATTCCTAATTTATTGGCAGTTTATTTCCAATACCCGCTGCAAGTTTTTCTGATGTGCAGCCATCGTTGAGAGCCAGCATTTTCTACAACTGTTAGGCCTTCCTCTTTCCCCTTCTAGGGGGCCATTGTGTTTATCCTAAAAGTCACATTTGCTTGGTTTTGTTTCATGTTTTAGATCTTGAAAATCCAAACTGTGGGCATCCCAATCTATGTAAGTTTTGCATTCATCTTCCCACCATCCTGACAGTTTCCAGAAGAATCTGTGGGATTTCCCCCTCACTGGTCTGCATAAAAGAAAATAAAATGACATAAAAGGGAGCACTCAAGCATTCCGTTGCCTTTCCTAGTTGGTGATGGTCTCATTCGAACTTTTGTCCACATTTGTATCATTTGAGGGTGGAATGTGCCAGACCCAAGAGTGCATTTACCAGCCCTGCCCCCACAGCACCCTGAGTCCAGCCCTAACTTTCTGCCCTCTCCCAGCACCATGGAAGCACCAGCGGCGGCAACAGACTGCGGCTAGGAGCGTGGAGGACTTCCCTTAGATGCAGCTCTGTCTGCTACACAGAACAACATGCCTGCCAATTGTCCCTGGCAGTTTGGGCTCAGACAGCACAAGAGGTAGGAGGGGACGGAAGTGATTCTTAAGTACAGAGTGACTTATTTATTATCCCACCTTTTAAACTGAAGCTCTGCAGTTTGGAAGGAGGGAAGTAGACAGCCTTCCTTCCCACTTTATTTATTTTCTATTGCAGTGTCACAAAGAACCACAAATTTAGTGACTTAAAACAAGACATTGATTACTTCACAGTTTTCATGGTTGAGGAATTCAGGCGTAGCTTCACTGGGTCCTATACTCAGGGCCTCATAAGACTACGGTTTAGTGGCAGGCAGGCTGTCTTCTCATCTGAAGAGATGGCCAGGGGAATTCATGTCCAAGTGCGTTCAGGTTGTTCACAGATTCATTTTCTTGCAGCTGTATGACCAAGGGCCCCGGCTGCTACCAGGGTAGAGAGAAGGCTGTGCAGGCCCTAGTGGCCCCCTGCAGTTCCCTGCCATGTGACTCTCTATAGACATTTCAAATCATGGCTATTTGCTTCTTCAAGGCCAGCAGAAGAATCTCTCACTCTAGTCTACTAAGACAGCATCTTATATAACGTAAGGTAATCATAGGAGTGGCAGCCCCTCCCCTCTGCCCTACTTTCCGGACTAGAAGTAAGTCACATGTTCTACCCACACCCAAGGGGAGAGAATTATACAAGGGGTCACCTGAGGGTGTGTCCACCACACTGTATTACCCATTGTCTTTGGAAAAGTGATGGAGAGTCGATGACGCTATGCAGACAATTAGGTGGATAAGTTTAGTCTAATAATCACCTTAGAGTCAGACACAGCTGGGGGAGTCTCCTTCCCAGCAGAGAAACCTGTGCAGTGTGACCTGGCAGGGAGGCGCAAAGGAACTGGGTGTTGGGAGCCTATTGGCAGGTTCTCCCCGCCCTTCCCCAAGCCCTGTTTCCCAGGCTGCCTCACCAGCTTGCTTCTGGCCTGGTTCAGTTAACAGGAGGTGGGGATGGGAGCTTGGAAGACAGAGAACAGGAGAGGCCTGGGTAATTTGTACCCTCTGGGCTCAGAGGACATTTTCCAGCAGTAACTGTGTCTCCTTCCTCCACTGCCCAGCTCGTGCCCCAGCTCATGCCTGCAGCCTCCTGCCAGGGTTTCAGCACCCATCAAAGGTCCCTGCTTCTGGTTCTGATAACACCTCACCCCTGTGTCCCTCCAGAGTTTGGGGCAGTGGGGACTTCCTTCACTGCAGTCCCTGGGTCGCCTCATTCCCTGTTTAGCTTCTTGAGTTTTACTTCATCCGGGAACCAGTTCTCTGTATTACATTGATACTGTTTGAAACCCCTAGAGTAGTTTATGTTTCCAGGTTAGTCCCTAATGTAAAGGGTTTTGGTGAGTTGGCAGATGCGGTTCAGTGGGGTGGATGATTGGATAACACGGCCTCAGTGATTCTTCCCATCCCTGCAGGGTGGGGTCTAGGATGAGGCAAGTGAGGCATTTGCTTGGGCATATAACCCAAGGGGGCACCAAAATACTCAGTAATATAGATAAATAGTATTTTAATTCAATGTTTTAAAAGACCAAAATCAACACACACAAATCTATGACAGAACTTGGTGAAATGTCATGAGGTGAACACACCCATATAACCAGCACCCAGATCAAAAACAAAAAGAACATAACCAGCACCCCAGACACCCCCAGTGGACCCCCCAAGGTGAATACAACACCGACTTCCATCTCCATGGATTAGTTTGGCCCTTTAGTTTGAATATCTTACAAACAATCTGACAGCGCACACTCTTTCATGCCTGCATGCTTTTGTTCAGCATCGCATTTAAGAGATTCATCCAGGTTTTCACCAGGAGCTGTAGTCTGATTTCAAATAACATGATAGTTTCACTTTTATACTTTTTAAAAACTAAATGTTACTTCAATAAAATAATACATGTCACAGAAAAGTGAGAAAATACAAAGAAGAAAATCAAACGGCCTGGGACTGCCGTCACTGAGATGTTTGGTAGGTGACTTTCCAGGAGGAATTTTAGGTGCATTTACAGTTTTCTTTCCATTTAAAATGGGATTTGCAGTTCAGAGCCTCATTATTCTCTTGAGAGAGCTAAACAGGATGGCAGGGTGTAGTGGCTCATGCCTGTAATCCCAACACTTTGGGATGCTGAGGTAGGTGGATCCCTTGAGCCCAGGAGTTCAAGACCAGCTTGGGCAACATGGCGAAACCCCATCTCTACAAAAGATATAAAACTTAGCCAGGCATAGTGGTGCGCAGCTGTAATCCCAGCTACTTGGGAGGCTGAGGTGGGAGGATCATTTGAGCCCAGGCAGTTGAGGCTGCAGTGAGCTGTGGCTGTGCCACTGCACTCCAGCCTGGGCAACAGAGCAAAACACTGTCTCAATTAAAAACAAAACAAAACAAAACAAAAAAACAGGGAAGGCGGGGGAGGTTGAACGGGATAACAGGATGATTTCTTTAATAGGGAGCACAGTGTTTGTGGAGGAAGGAGATGGTGTTTTTGTTTCACCTTCAAATTGTGGGGCATCAGAAAAGTCACTTGTCACTTATCTTCCATGACTGTCACTTTCTTATCTGTAAAAGAGACATAAACTGTCCCCTCTGCCTCCTTCTCAGGGCTGTGAGCCCCGCAGGCAGCACTGTACGTAAGGCCCCTTTATGGACCAGCCCCTGTGCAGATGCCTGGGGGCTTGGTGTTACTGGCTCAAGCAAAAATGCAACCTTGTGGCATTTTACCACAGTTCTATAGGATAACAGGGATGACAAGAACTGAAAACACTGACAACCAAATCTGCAGATGTCTAAGAGAGGAGAGGCTGTTTGGAAGCGTCTCTGAAACATGAATGATTGCCCAGTCTCTAGGGGAAACAACTGTTAGGTATTTGAAATATGTAAACTCATTCGCCAGGAGTTTGCAAGAGTGGGAGAAACTTGCAAAGCAGTGATGCCAAAAATGTGTCTGTAAGGTGAGCAGTAAAGCAGAGCAGGGAATGTTAGGGAGGGGCTGGGGCGGGCAGGAGAAAGGCAGCCCTAAAACCTGGGGCGGGGCTGGGGTGGCAGGAGGAAGGCAACCCCAAAAAGACAGGGAAGGACTGAAGGCTTGGGCTGCCTCCCCCTCCTCTTGACCTGGCAACAGGAAGGTACCGGAGGCAGTAGGACTTGGGGTGTCAGGGAGGGGCCCTGTGATGTCATTTCCACCTCCCAATTGTACAAGGAGGGAAATGGAGCCCCAGCAAGCTGGAGTCATGATTCTGGTGGGAAAATGCTTACTAAGCACCATCTCGCTGAATCCTCCTGACCCCATGAGGTAGGTGTATTTTCCATGTCTGATAAGAAGGAAACTGAGGCCAGGCCATGGTGGCTCACACCTGTAATCCCAGTACTTTGGGAGGCTGAGGTGGGTGGATCACTTGAGGTTAGGAGTTCAAGACTAGCCTGGTCAACATGGTGAAACCCTGACTGTACTAAAAATACAAAAATTAGCTGAGTGTGGTAATGTGTGCCTGTGATCCTGGCTACTTGGGAGGCTGAGGTGGGAGGATCGCTTGAAGGTTGCAGTGACCCAAGATTGTGCCGCTGCACTCCAGTCTGGGCCCAGATAAAGTAAAGTAAATTTATTCATCCAAGGCTCCTCAGCGTGGCAGAACTGGGAGTCCAGCTCAGGCCTGGCCACAGGCCTGTCTGTTTCTAGTTCCTCTGATGGCCCACTGAGAAGAGTGGAAATGTTTTAGGGTGTTTAATTCAAATATTTCTTGAACATCTATCTGTTCAAAAGCAATGTGCACAGAGCATCTGCTGCACGCCAGGCCGCGATGTGCAGGGTGTGCCCCATATGATATCTCATTTGATTATGATGGGGCCTTGAGCGGGGGCGAGGGTGGGAGAGTGGCACATACCTAGGCCTGGAAGGATGGTGGGGGGGTGTCCTTGCAAGTGGTAATGGAGGGAAACAGTACACAGATGGTGTTCCAGCCCCATGGCTCTAGGACTGAATATGCATCTGAATTACCTGGGACTTTGTGCACGTGCAGATCCTGGGCCCCGGCTGAGAGAGGCTGATTTTGAAGTCTGAGAGACACTCAGAAATCTGCACTATAACAGGCCTCCTGGGGTACGCTGATGCAGGGTGTCTGTGGATCACACCCAGAAACTGATCTGTGTGTCAATTCCACAGCAGGGTTTCTTACTGTGCTCCACACACCCAATTGTCTTCCTTACCCAGTGCCAAAACAAAATCCAAACAATAACAAAAAACCTGTGAATCGATTTCACCACACTGGCTGATTCGAAACAAAGCAAAACAAATTTCCTAGAATATGAAATAAACAGAACTTAGTAATGAGGCCCCTCCTGTGAGTGAGCCATAATTCACAGTCACAGTTCACCCCTTTCCACTAGGGGGCATGGTCCACCTCAAAAATTTTAGTGGCAAAAATTTGCAACCTAAAAACTCATTTTACAGCAGGGAGTCCCCTTGCTTTGTGGTTGAAAGTGAGTTGTACATCCTGGGAGAGGCTCTGTTTATCCAAACATCCACAGTATGCACATCATAAAATCTCTGAACTTGAGAAGTGTTAGTTTTGAGACAAAAATTCCTAAGATAATTTTACAAGCTTTTCTTACAAGGGAGAAATTCGTAGAGATTCAAGGGAGAATTTGAATTTTAAAGCCCAAAGTCCCAATGCCCAAAGCAGTGGCCATGAACAGTGGTTAACGAAACATCTTATGTACCATGTCTGAAACGTCTCATTCACCTCTCCCGATGCCCACCTTTCTGGCTCACCTCCTAGCCCCTCCCCTTCAAAGGGGGAGATGGCCCTGGACTCATATGGTGCACACACACCAAATCTTTCGGGTTCTAGAGTACAACTGACCTGTGTTTGAGTCTCAGCCCTGCCCCTTACCAGCTGTGTGGTCTTAGGCAAGCCATCTAACCTCTCTGAGCCTCAGAGACTGATCTGAGATAGGCAATCAAACTCATGATAAGAATTAAATAAGTTGATGTGATTTGTAAAGCACCTACCACATAATACGTGCTTTGTGCAATTTGTTCCTTATTGTTTCACCCTTATTGCTTGGAGTCAGGTAGTACTTGTTGAAGGCCAAAATGGTTGCTGTGCGATCTTGGGCCAGTTCCTTTTCTTTCTCTGGGCCTACTTCCCTTTATGCAAAATGAAAAGGTTGACTCAGGTGCTCTCTGCAGTCTTTTCCGGCTGCAATCAGCAGATTCTCAAATTCTGTGAATATGGAAAAACAGATGTGAGTGGTTGAGCCTGTGAACCAGAAGAAGGAGGATTTGGAGAAGGGAACTGTCTTATTTTCCCGTGGGCTCATCAAAATGGGAATGAATTGGAAAGAGTAAGAGAGGGTTTTTTCCTTGCCCTCTTTAGAGGGTTTTGCATCCTGGAGACTAGTGTGTCTTGTAATTCCGGGGAGGAGAGAGTTTGTTCTTGCTCTTGTAAGCCTAGGCTACTGATTGGGGTTGGCCAAGCTGTTGGGGAGACGAGTGAGCTTCGCAGGGATGACCTGGATACCAGAAGTCCCAGGCCCTGCTTGAACATGGGGGTAGGTTTAGGATGTGGGGGATTGGGCCTCTGGGCCCTGAGGCCTTGAGAGCTGGGGAAAGAGGTTCTTGTGGAGGAGAGAGAGACAGAAGAAACCTCAGTGAGACAGACCCTGAGGGCAGCACCAGCCAACAGAACTTTCCACAACGATGGAAATGTCCCATATCCGCTCCATCCAATGTGGCATTCGATGTGGCATCCGATGTGGCAACCGATGTGGCATCCGATGTGGTATTCGATGTGGCATCCGATGTGGTATCTGATGTGGTAGCCATTAGCCATGCGTGGCCTTTGAGCACTTCAAATGTGGCTGGAGCAAACTGAGAAACTGAGTTTTCAATTTTATTTCATTTTAATTCATTTAAATTTAAATTGCCATAAGCTTAAGTAGAAGAAGCAAGGTAACAACAGCACCCAACATGAAACCAGAACTGGATGCTTCCTGGCTTTGCAGACTCTCTAGGGTTCCAAGTCTCTCAGTCTCTTCCCAGGCCCTCCACGAGTGGAGCTTCAGTGGCAGGCCGTGCCCATGCCTGAGGCTCAGCCTGAGGCCACCTCAGACTTCTTTCTGGAGAAAGCCGTGCTGCAGAAAAAGAAGGTTCCCATGCTGGGGAAGTGGAGCTCAGCACTGTATTGATATTATTCTTATCTTGCTCCTTCTACTTGCGCTAACCACTTGAATTTAAATAAATTAAAATGAAATAAAATTTAATATTTCACTCTTAGTCACTCTAGTCATGTTTCTTTTTGTTGTTTCTTAACTCCTCCTTGCAGAGGAGCGCTAACTCACAGGCTGTGTGCCCAGAGTCGGCCAAGCCACCCTTCAAGTGCTCAGCGGACTCAATGGCTAGTGGCTGCCCTGTGGGCATGGCAGATGTGGGACAAAGGGCTCCTATGGCCGCCCCTCATGCCTTTGAGCTTTGTGACTTTGAGTCAGTCATGTGACCTTTGTGCTTTTGTTCCTTGACTTTACTCATGCCATAGATTTACCGGGAGCTGCTGCAGGCCAGGCTTTGGGTGAGGTTGCAAAGGCGAACAAAACACACAGTCTCTGCCATCTTGGAGCCTACAGTGTGTGGGGAAAGACAGTTATTAGTGGAATATGCACTACAGAATGCCTGGGTGCCCTAAGAGCACAGTTTCCAGAGAGCATAAAGCAAAGAAAGCTGACCTGGATCCTGGTGTGGGGGTCAAGGCCCAAGGAGAGCCCTCCCAGGGGAAGCAATGCTTACACGGAGAGCTGAAGTAGGAGTGGGAATTGAAACAGGTTTAGGTGAGGATGTAGAGAAATGACTACTCATATGCTGCTAGTGGGAGGGTGAAATGGTGCCGTTGCTTTGGAAGACTGGTGGCTCCTCAAACAATTAACGTACAGTACCATGTGACCCAGCAATTCTCACCTCTAGTTACATACCCCCCGAGAAAATGAAAACGTTTGCCCACCCAGAAACGTGAACATGTATGTTCATAGCAGGTTATTCACAATGGGCAAAACAGTGGAAATTAGCCAGGAGAAATGGCATGCACCTGCAAAAAGGGTGAGGTGCCTGTAGAAAGGGGGTTGGTGCATGCCTATAGTCCCAGCTGCTTGGGAGGCTGAGGTGGGAAGATCACTGGAGCCCAGGAAGTGGAGTCTGCAGTGACCCGTGATTGCACTACTGGACTCCAGCCAGGGTGACAGAATGAGACCGCCCTTTACAGAAAAAGAAAAAAAAGTTCTCACTTTGGTAGCAGATATACTAAAATTGGAATGATATAGAGATTAGCATCACACCTGCACAAGGATGACATACAAATTTGTGAAATGTACCATGTTTTTAATAAATTTTTTTAAATTAAAAAAAAGTAAAAGAAAAAAAAAAAGAGAAGTGGAAACAACATAAATGTCCATCAGTGGATGCATGGATAAACAAAATGTGGTCTATCCATGCAATAGAACACTACTCAGCCCTTTAAAGGAATGTAGGACTGGCACATGCTACGTGGATAAACCCTAAAAAGATCATGCTAAGTGAAAGAAGGCAGTCACAAAAATCACGTATTATGTAACTCCATTCATACGAAATGTCCAGAGAAGAAATGTCTACAGACAGAAAGTAGATTCGTGGTTGCTCAGGGCTGGAAGATAAGAGGATGGTCACTAAAGGGCACAGGGTTTCCACTTTAGGTGATGAGAATGTTTTAAAATTGAACGATGGTGATGATTAGACAACTCTGTGAATATGTTGAAAACCACTAAACTGTACACTTAAGTGGACGAATTGTGTGATACATTAATTCTATCTCAATAAAACTGGGGTTTATTTGGGAAAAAAAAGAAGAGGAATTAGGGGCTCAGGAGAAGATTTAAGCCCAGACAATGTGTGCAAGTGAGCCTCGTGCCTTTAAAAAACATGGAGGAAGGCCCCAGTGGTCAGAACCAGCAGAGCCAGCACAGCAGAGGCTGGACGTGTGGGCAGCCGGGACATCCCTGGGTTTTGGTATCTTTCTCAAGAGCACCTAGTATTCAAGAGTTTCAAGTCTGGGGCTACCCCGATGAAACCTGGGTTTTGAAAAAGTTATTCTAGATGCTGTTTGCAAGCAGAGGTGAGGGGAGCTTGGGCAAAAATGCCAGGTGTCAACATGGTGTGAGATGTGTTGTGGGTGAGCAATGACTATCCGGGCCAGTGGTGCAGGGGTAAAAGAATTTACCAAGACAGTTGTAGAGAATGAAAGGCAAATTTACTAGAGAAAGTATGAAACTATGTTGTGAGAAGGCAATGGGCAGGCCAGCAGAAGAGGAGCTGACTGCAAGGAAACAAAGGCTGGCTGGAGATTTTATAGAATAATGCTTATGCTGTGTGCCGAAGAGGGCTTTGTGCAATACTGATAATGCAAGGTTGCAGGGAGCCAACTTGCAGGTGTCTGGTGATAAGTTGGGTGCACAATAGGTACCTGTCCTGGGCCATGAAGAAAGGCAGATTTGCAGCTTACGGAGATGCCCCACGTGTCCTGGTGGGAGCTTTCCCCTGCTCCCACCAGCCTGACTCCTTTTCCCTTACCAGGACTCCACAAGGAGGACAGGCTGGGAGAGATGTAGAGCTCAGCCCCTGCCCCATCCCAGAGAGGGAGGGAGAATCCCTTAACTTCCCTGCATGATTCCTTAACTTGCCCTGGTCCTGAGTTACCATTGAGGGGTGTGCCTGTGGCCCTTTGGGGCAGAAAGCTCCTCTGCTATCACATATCACAAAGTGGTTGTACCAGTTTGTTTAGAGAAACACATTCCCAAAGGACACTGGCTGGTGGCAGTATAAGTTGGCACTGCCTTTCTGAGGTCAGTGTGGCAGCATATTGGAAAAGAGCTTAGGATGTTAATTACTGTGGTAGATCATGATAATGAGGGCCCCAGTAAATCACACCTCCCTGTGTCCACACTCCTTGGCTTTGTGGTGCCACCCATCAACAGATGGAGTCTATTTCTACGTCCTTTTGGGTCTGGGTTGGCCCTGGGGCTTGCTTTGGCCAATAGAGTGTGGCAGAAGTAACATGGTAGCATTCAGTAGTTTGGAGCTCAATGTGCCTTGTAGCTTCTACTCTGGCTGCTTGGAGACCTGGGACCGTGTAGTGCAGGTCGCTGCTAACCTGCTGGAGGGTACGTGGCCATGTGGAGGAGAACCTCAACCCGACCACCAGCCCCAATTGCCACACATGTGAGTAAGGCCATCTGAAACCTTCCAGCCCAGTTGACCCTGCTGTGGAATGCAGCCTCACGACTGACTCCAGAAGAAACTCTGCAAAGGATTTCTTCAGCCAACCCTCAGCATCATAAGTAGTTAATCGTTGTTTTAAATCACTAAGTTTGGGGGTGCTTTATTACCCTGCAAGAGCTAACTGCAATACATACCCTTTGAATTAAGCAAATCCACTTTAGTAATTTATACTTATAAAATAAAAATCCAGAAAATAGCCCATGATTTAGGTACAGAGGCATTCCTTATAGCATTGTTTGTAATACAAAGCATCAGCATGATTTTAGTTGCCCAGCAGCAGGAATTAAACAGAATAGGGTAGATCTGTACACTAGACAATCATTAGAAAGTTTTTGTTGAAGCAACTTAGTGGCAAGATTTCCAGAATATACTGTTAACTGGAAAACTAAGACAATTCTTTTTAAGTATGCAAATATGATCTATTAAAATATGCATATTCTAAATATATTTTAATGAAATTGATGGGTCCAAAAGCATATGCAGCTTTGATATGATAGTATAAAATTGTTCTCTAATGTGGGTGTGATAATTCATCTTCCTCCCAACACTGAGGAACCTTGCTGCTGCTTTGTGTCCCTGTTGCAGGTGGTAAAGGGTGCTTGACTGATACATTTGAGAGGCTGGTCAATCCATGCACAGAGCTGATGTGAGTTAAGGCAAAGGAAGCTTCAACCTTTATTTCACTTAGCAGAATTTCCTGATTTCTTGGTCACTCAGAGACACCTTCTCAGGACTTATTTCTCACCCAACCAAAGGGGCATCATGTGCTCCTGGACTCCTTTAAGGAGAGAGAAACTTTGGGTGCAGCATCATGAATTGTAAGCAGGAAGCCAGGCTTCTGAGAGGCAGATGGAACTGCAGCCGGGAGCAGGGGGCTTGTCGTTTGTCTGCCCTGAGCCACCAGAAAGGGTTCAGTGAGTCTTGAACACAGTGACTAACTTCTCTTGAATCTATGCATCACTGCACAGCACAGCCAATTGCTTGGCTCCACCAAGAAGAGACATGAGTCACTCGATGTCTTACTGTGGCCTGAGCACGTTTTATTCCAAGCAGGTGCAACTGTTCCTGTATGTACCTTTGAGATACCCACGAAATGAATAATGCTTGTTGTCCTCCTCCAACACCAACTAAATATTGAATCAATGGTTTGCTATTATAATAACAAGTGAATATTGCACTAAGACTCTTTTGTTTTGCTGGTTCAGTGCCAGGGAGATAGGTTCCTATTTCTTTTCCTGGCTGTTGGGTCACGACTGACGGTCCCTGGGATGTGGGGCATCTCTCTAAGTAACAGGAAGTATATTAACTCATGGGTTAATTGAGAAAATCATTGACGAAACCACATGAGTGTGTACTGTGCAAGCAACCCTTGGACTGCCATAGAGGCCAGGGATAGGGAAGGAAAATTGGACCCAGCTGTGGCCTGCTTAGCTCTTTTCTTCCAATGTGGGTCACTCCTTGAACTAGGACAGTCTGCAGGTGTTCCCATTGTGCTCAGACAAACACTCAACTCTTAACCCTTGAAAGAAAGAAGTAGGAACAAAGGCCTGCTCGGGCATGTTGGAGACACAGAAATTGTGGAGGGAAAAGCGGCAGGCCCTTTTCACATGGTGGCTGCCTTACCCTCTCTTACTCTATTATACAATCTGTTCAACTTAGTTAAGACCCTATCGCTCTAGATTCCACCCCCTCCTTCCCTACCACTCTCTGGCTGGGTGACTTTTGGCAAATTGTCTATTTTTTCTGAGCCTCAATTTCTCATCCTCACAGAACCATTGTGAATACTAAATGAGGGGCAGAATGGGGATGTGTGATAGGAAGAATAATGGCCCCAAAGACATCCATGCCCCAATCCCCAGAACCTGTGAAAGTTAGCTTATGTGACAGATGGAGCGCTGCAAATGTGATGAAGTTAAGGGTTTGAAGATGGGAAAATTATCCTAGATTATCCAGGTGGGCCCAGTATACCGAAGGGGTCTTGATAAGAGGAAGGCACACCCTCACAGAGGCAGAGGGCAATGAGACTACCGAAGCAGAGACGGGAGTGATGTGGTCACAAGCTGGGGGATGCACGCAGGCCCTAGAGGAGCAGACTCTCCCCTGGAGTCTTGGAAGGAACCAGCCCTGCTGACCTTGACTTTAGCCAAGTGAAACTGATTTCAGACTTCCGACCTCCAGAACTGTAAGAGAATACATTGGTATTATTTTAAGCCATCAAGTTTGTGATTTGTTACAGCAGCTGCAGGAAACGAATGCAGGCTGATTTGTAAAGTCCTCCTGTGAAAATGGCAGAATCTCCTGTAATGTAGCCAGAGCCAGGTGAGGCCCAAAGAGGTGGGTGTGCCTGATAAGCCAGGAACCTGTCATTCTGCAGGTGTCTATTTGCATGAGCTTATTTGCAGGGTGCTGCCTGTGAGGCAGGACTATGCCTGCTGCCTGACCCTGCCTGGTCACCCAGATATGAGCTCAAGCCCAGTGAGGAGACACTGCATAGACAGAGGTTAAGGAACAGTTCTCCAAAGGACTCTGACAGCTTGTGGGTACAGCTTGGGGCCCAGTGACAGGTGAGGTGTGGAAGGGGGCAGGGACATTTGTTCCATTTCTGTTGCACACTTTACGGCATGGCTACAGCTGGATAGACACTACCTGATGTATTCTGACACCCTGAAGGCTACAGACATCTCAAGACCACTAGCAGACCTCAGTCTTGATCACTGTCCAGGTGGCAGTGAAGAAATATCCTCTTGCAGGCAGCAGGCATCACCAAGAGGTTTGAGCCAGAGATACGGTGCTCCCCTGAAGATACCATTGCAGGTGGTTAAGCAAAAGCCACTGGCATTTGGATGAATGTGTGTTGGTGCCCACCCACAGATAAGGCCTTGGGACCCCCAGGCCACTGCAGGGACTGCCTTTTGGCATCCACCGAGGTTTCTCTCCGGGACACCTGCTCCCTAGTGGACCCAGTGACCTGAGTCGCCAGCACAGACATGACCACACCTCCCATTATGTAAGGAAATCATGTATGATTCTCTGGGGAAAATACTTTCCAGTTCTCATCACTCCTCCCTACCTGCAACACATATTCTGAATCCACCTGGAGAGCCATGAAACTCGATGGCAAGTGGCAGGTCAGATGCCACCAGGCTTCTCCTTCTGGCCCTGTGTCTTCGCTCTACCTTATTTTCCTGCTTCTTGCCACTCTCTAGACTGATCTTGCTCATTCTGGCTTGTTCATCATGACTCCAGGAGAGCGAGGACTTTGCCTTTTCTCCTGTGGAACGCCTGGCTCTGACACGGCTGCACGACGTGTCACAGCACTCATATCTCAGTGAATTAATTAGTCGACGCCTCAAGCATACTGAGGGTGGAGGGCGGGTGCCTGGGACTTGAAAGACATGTGGCACATTTCCAGGTCCACTGCGCACTGAGCTGGAAGATTTCAGAAATGAGCCATGTGGAAACAGCACAGGAAGCCCACAGAGCGCTTCTTTCATTGCAGTGGCCTGAGGGAGGCTCAGTGGAAAGCTATGGGAGAAACTGACCTGGTCCTCTGCCACGTGACAGCTTCCTCTTCCCTGAGGGTGTGGGAGAGACTGGGGATGGGGGAGGGAGGAGGAAGCAAGCGGGATTTCTCCTTTGGGGTCTTTCTCTTCCTGCCTTCTCCTCCTTGGCCTCATTTTTGTAGCATCATTACAGACTGCATCTTCTGTCCCCGCCACCGCCCTGCCTGTCCTCCCTTCTCAGGCCTGACTCCTGCAGTCAAGTGTTAAGAGTGTTCTGGAAAGTTCCTTCCGGGTCACCCAGTGCTTAAGAAAATCTCACAAGAAGATCTTAGCATCACTGTGTTTTCCATCTTGAATCATTCTGATATGAACTTTGTGGTACCAAGGTGGGAGGAGGAAGAAAAGGGGAAAGAAAAAGACAGAGAATGTCTTCATTGATTCAAGGTTTTCTTCTTCAGGAAGTCAGTCCACAAAATCCCAACTGTTCTTGATCTCTGAGACTCTCAAAGCCCTACATGGGTAATGCTTCTGTGTGATAGGAAACAATTTTCTTCCCCCTAGTTCATCTTAGATGGACACTTGTATAAAGTACAAAGAAAAATGAGTAACTCAAAGATTTACAAAATACAACCTCGTTCATGGTGCATTTGTGTGTGGCAACACCCCAATGCTGTAAAGGTTTCTAAATGCCTACTCCCCATTTCTGCAGCTATCCCATTGAGCATGGACAATAACTGTCTGTGCACTGGTACCAGTTTGCGAACACACTTGGAGCTCACAGCATAGATTCATGGACAGACTGCCTGTTTAAGGCTAGAGTCCTGCAAGTGTTAGTTATTCTTTAGTATATGAATCTGCAGCCAAAGACTTTCTCAGTAGAGAAGGAAAAAGAAAAGCCACTCTGATGCTTTACCATTCACCCTGGTCTTGCTACAGGGAAAAAGCGAGCTCCAATAAACAGAGGGTCACTAAGCCACTGTCTCCTTGGCAGCAGACAGAGAAGGCCTTGTTTGGTTGTCCAGGACTGTCAGAAAATGGAGAAGCCACACTTCTGCCATGAGGGAACACCGGAGGTCGTGTTGGGTGGGAACCTCCACCAGTCCTGTCAGGGAAGCTGGCCCATGTGAGAGGAGTGGTTACTGCCACATTAGTTCCGAGGATTAGCATGAATCTTGTGCCATGACTTCAAAGTCGTGATGACTCCATTTAAAAAACGGTATTGGAGGGCCAGGAATGGTGGCTCACACCTGCAATCCCAACACTTTGGGAGGCTGAGGCAGGTGGATCACCTGAGGTCAGGAGTTTGAGACCACCCTGGCTAACATGGCAAAACCATGTCTCTACTAAAAATACAAAAATTAGCTTGGCATGATGGCTCATGCCTGTAATCCCAGCTACTTGGGAGGCTGAGGCAGGAGAACCACTTGAACCCGGAGGTGGAGGTTGCAGTGAGCTGAGATAGCACCACTGCACTCCAGCCCTGGTGACAAGAGCGTCTCACAAAAAAAAAAAAAAAAAAAAAAAAAGGTCATTGGTACCTAGGATGGCTTGCGTGTTTACTATGTGGTTGACTCCCAAGGTGTCATCTTCAGCTATCCTATTTGGTTGTTGCCATTGTTATTGTTGTCACTTCAGAGATAAGGCAATCGGCCTCAAAGAGCCAGAGGGCACGGCCAATAAGGTGAGACTTGTGCATGGCAGCTGGGATCTGAACAGGGACCATCTGGCTTCAGGGCACCCTTATCTGCTGCATCAGGCCACCTCCCAGGTTCGTAAAAGGGGCTATTCAGGATGCTTTGGAAAAATATTCCCTGGCACAGGGCTCCCTGGAGTCAAAGGCAATCTCTGTGCATTGAAACTATGTAAGAGCAAGAATTCAGCCACAGAAGTCATGTAGAGCAATAGTTCTCAGACTTGAACATGCATCAGAATTACCTGGAGGGCTTGTAATCACACAGACTGCTGGCTCTCAACCTTAGCGATTCTGACTCAGTAGGTCTGGGTGAGATGGGAGAATTTGCATTCAGCAAAGCAGCAGGTGTTGTCCAGGCTGCTGGTCCCTGGCTCACACTTTGGGAGTCCCTCGTGGAGAGACAGGCAGGACTGTGCTCTGGGATGTGCTCTGAATAGGATTGTTACTCCCTGGGTGAGGCGGTCCTGAGGGGGTGTGGATGAAAAGCCTGCTGATAGCTCCACTGTCCACTCCAGACATCCTCCCATCACCCCTTTGCAAAGGGCCAGTCTCTCTAAATGCAACACAGCCATACTCAGCTTTGGGGCATGAGGACTCAAAAGCAAATGCTCTGATACCTCTTGGACTATGTTGCTAGCCCCGCGCCAGGTGCAAATTAGGTGTTTACCAAGTGCCCAGGTAGATTCTCTTCGATTAGCAAATCCTGTGAATTCCTAGATATCCCCTGGGTGGGAGAAAGAGCTGATACTTTTCTTCCTCCCCACATTATTTTACTTACTTTTAAAATTGGAGATGTACTGACTCAGCTCAGAAATGACAAGGTGATATGGTGTGGATATTGTCCCCTCCAAATTCCATGTTGAAATGTGATCCCAGTGTTGGACATGGAGCCTAGTGGGAGGTGTATGGGTCGAGGGGGCAGATCCCTTGTGAATGGCTTGGTGCCCTCCCCATGGTAATGAGTGAGTTATTGCTCTCTTAGCTCATGTGAGAGCTGGTTGTTAAACAGAGCCTGGCTCCTCCTCCTTCCTCTTGCTCCCTCTCTCACGATGTGACATTCCTGTTTCCCCTTTGCCTTCCACCATGATAGGAAGCTTCCTAGGCCCCCACAATAAGCCAAGCAGATGCCAGCACCATGATCCTTGTATGGCCTCCAGAACCATGAGCCAAATAAACCTTGTTTTAAAAATGAATTACCCATACTCAGGTATTCCCTTATAGCAACACAAAACAGACTAAGACACATGGGAAGGCAATGGAAAATGAGATTCCACAGGGAAATTGACATTTTATGCAAGAGAAGGAATAAATCAACCCAGCACTCCCACAGCCCAGGCAGGCAGGCTCTCAGTGCACTAGAATCCAACCTGCACATGGTGGGTGACACTGTGTTGTGACTTCTGCCTGAAAAGTGAATCACTCTGGTCAACAAAGCAACATCAGACTTGACAGATGTGACTATTATTTCAGGACCCTCTTGGACCTGGTGTTGCTTTTCAGAGGATCCACTTCATATCACAGCAAACATGTGAAAACTCAGCCCCTTCCATGTTACAGCTAACCTATTCTCTTGTTGATTTTGAAAGGATTTTTTATAATTTTGCTTTTGGAATTATTTAGCCATAAAAAATATTTAATGTATAAGTGGCCATGATTTCTTAGCAGTCTTGTATATTTGGGAACTTTTTGTGAATTGAAATAAATCTAGGCTGGGCATGGTGGCTCATGCCTGTAATCCCAGCACTTTGGGAGGCCAAGGCAGGTGGATCGCCTGAGGTCAGGAGTTCGAGAGCAGCCTGGCCAACATGGTGAAACCCAGTCTCTACTAAAAATACAAAACAGAAGCCAGGCATCATGGTGGACACCTGTAATCCCAGCTACTCGGGAGTCTGAGGCAGGAGAATTGCTTGAACCCAGGAGGCAGAGGTTGCAGTGAGCCAAGATTGCGCCATTGCACTCCAGCCTGGGCAACAGGAGCATAACTCCATCTCAAAAAAAAAAAAAATTATGTGTGAATATTTATTTAAATATGTATTAATTCCAATGTTGTTATTTCTTATTTTGGAGCGAATAGATTTTTTTTTTTCCTTCAGCGTTTAATCATGTCGAAAGGCTCATAGGACCAAGCACTGGCTTTTTAGTGCCTAGAGGTTAAAATATTCCTGCCACAGGTGGGGTGCTCTTCTGCAAACGCCTCGGCCTGGGCGCTCTCCTGTGGACGTTTGTGAAGCTCATTCCCTCCGCTCCACCAATTGTGAGCATGAGCATCACCTTCACCATGAGGCCGGCCCTGGCCACACTCTCCCTTCCTTGGCCTCCCCAATCCTCTTTACTCTTCTTGCCTTTGCCACCTTCAATGGTTCATGACATGTACTCACTTATCATGTGTACTATTTACTATCTGTCCCTCCCAGCCCAGCCCCACCTACTCCATTCAGATAGAATAGAAGCTGCAAGAGGACTCAGGGCTTTGTTTTTATCCCAAGTACCTAGAAACATGCCTGGAACTTAATGTATTTGTTGGGTAGAAGTGCACATCAAATTGCAGCTAGGGGTCAAGATACTAAATGGGGGCTTTTCCTTATGTGCCCGAAGCCAAGGAAGGAGACAGAACCTTCTCTTGCATAATAATATCTACGAAAGCTGTTGGCCAAGCTTTACCTGGAGGATGAGGAAAGTCTGGGTGTTGTTTCAGTGCCCTAACTGCCAGAGCTTGAACTCAAAACTGGGATTGTGCAGGCAGGATGGCTTTAGTTGGGTGCAGGAAGTCCAATCCATGTAAATGTCATCTGGTGCCTCCTTGACCTAGATGGCCTAATTGCCTCTGATGGCCAGATGGCGAGGAGGTAACAAAGGGAGTCATACTTCTGGAACATACTCCTGAAGTCTTCATGAAGTGCGCTGTCCTAGACTTATTCTGTCCCCCATGCGCATAGAGTGTTGTTGAAATTGTCTGTTGTATCTTCAAAAGTCACCATCAGTTTGCCCTTTGGGCCATTATATGTGCCACCTTCATTATGGGTAGCCTTTCTGAAGAGCCCAGTACAGCACCAATTGCTTTCCTGGTCACTGATCAGGGCAACTAATTTCTTAGGCAATTAACCTGCATCGTCCCCTCACCCCTCTTTACTATGCCCTTGAGAATGCCTCAGTTAATTAACTCAGATAATTTCTAACTCCCACTTGAGCCAGCAATTCTTAAATTTAGTTTAAAACCCAAATTTAAAACAGGCGATAGAGATCCTCCTATTTCTTTAGACTGGTGGATATTAGCACTCCCAACTAGTAACAACATTAATAATGTAATCATAATTTTTTGAGCCCCAGCGTGCTACGTAATGTTATCACCAACTCTTAATACATTATAGGAGGATCCTTTCATGCAGGTTAATTAGATAAACATATGCAAATTCGATGGCATTTTTCTTCATTTTGATGAGCAAGGATTTGTTTTGATTTTCCCAGTGGGGAATTTGTGTGTGCAGGATTATGATGTTAAGTTGAACTGTGGTGTGTGTGTGTGTGTGTGTGTCTGTTAAGCCCAGCACTCTTATGTGTCTTTTACGATTGTCATGGTAGACATGGCAGGAAATGCTAGATCTTGAGTCCCAGCTCTTCCATTTCCCAGGTGCATAATATGCTCCTCTTTCCTCCTCTGTAAAATGGGACACACCTGGCAGGGTTGTACCAAGCTCTAAATGAAACTACATGTGCAAAACTGAACCTAAAATAGTGTGGCCCACACAGTACTTTGGTTTTGCTCCACTTGTCTGAGGGTCCATCATCAAAGAAGAGATAACAAGTCCATAGTGTCCTCATTGCCTTAAAGAAGTGGTAAAAGTCGGCCGGGTGCGGTGGCTCAAGCCTGTAATCCCAGCACTTTGGGAGGCCGAGACGGGCGGATCACGAGGTCAGGAGATCGAGACCCTCCTGGCTAACATGGTGAAACCCCGTCTTTACTAAAAAATACACACACACACACACACAAAAAAACTAGCCGGGCGAGGTGGTGGGCGCCTGTAGTCCCAGCTACTCCAGAGGCTGAGGCAGGAGAATGGCGTAAAAACCCGGGAGGCGGAGCTTGCAGTGAGGTGAGATCTGGCTACTGCACTCCAGCCTGGGCGACAGAGTGAGACTCTGTCTCAAAATAAATAAATAAATAAATAAATAAAATAAAAAATAAAATATATAAAAAAAAGAAGTGGTAAAAGTCTAGGTGCAAAGATGCAAAAGCATCTAGATGAGAGAATCAGGCAACAGGTGCAGGTGCAAGGCTTGCAGAACTGACTGACTGTTCAATGAGTTGATAGGAAGCTTTAATTGAACTGGAACTGGGTCTCAGCTTTATCCTATGAGCCGGTAGAGAAGATGGGGGTATCAAGAGACTCAAGGGGATTGCCCAGGCTCTGCTGTCACTCTCTAACCTTGAGCACACCTTTTCCCATGGAGGGGGCTCCCTATATGTATAGGGGTGGAAAGAGAAGCGGGCACTCCCTTGCTGCCTCCCTTCTAGCATGGCCATGAGAGACAGCACTTGTGAATGGCTCCTCAGGTGGCAGACATGCCAACTGTCTGTCAGAGCCATCTCCAACCCACAGGCTCTCAGACAGTAGGATGAGGGCCATGCCCTACCTCCAGACTCCCTCTTCCTGGGATTCTAATGTGCTTCCTTGGCTTGCTGATGTTAGTTGCATCTTCACTAATGAAGCAAATGATGCCCTTTCTTTCCCAGAGGAGGTTGGTGGCTGCAAAAGGGACAGCCCCACCTCAGGATGGGAGGGCACCTGGGCTGATGTTCTTCTCCAGTGGCAGCTTGGAGTGGGCACTTCCTGTGGTGCACATAGCCCCAGAATATTTGCCTTTGTTACCAAGATAGGCCCGGATGCACTTTCAAAGAAACCAGAAGCTGCTTCTCTTCAGGAACTTCGTTACCCTGGTTACCTGGCAGGGACATCTGTCTGCCACAGGGGGAGGTCCTTGAAAGTAACTAGTGCTTTACAAACACCACAAAGGCCAGGCCGGAGGGGCTCGGTCTCAGGGCCACAGTCATTTACCACCATGTCTATCCTGTCCTGCATTCAGTGACTCATTCTCTCCATTCACTGTTCATTCATTCAGGTACTACTTTGCTCCTTGGTTTTATTCAACTATCAGTTTGGTCATCCATCCATTGATTCATTCAGTTATTCAGTAAGACATTCATTTGTCCACCAATCTTCTCATTCATCCATCCCTCCATCCACCCATCTCCCCATTCCTCCATCCACCCACCCATCCATCCTTTCATTTGGTCAGTCAGGAATTAAACTAGCCAGGCAATCAATAGACACATATGTACTCCAATATCCAAAGCACTGTCTTTTGGGAGCAAGGACGGAAGGGCACTAACATCCATTGCCAGATTACTATGTGCCAGGTACAGTGCCAACCTCTTAACATATTTGATTTTCACATTAATCCCAGAGGCAAGTATTATGCTTCCCACCTACAGAGGAGGAAAGTAAGGCCAGAGAAACTGGATGACCTGTCTAGAGACAGTCAACCAGTAGGAGACAGAGCCAAGGTTCCAACCCAGGGCTTCCTAATTCTTTAGCCCCTGTCTTTTCCAGTTTCTGTTTATCATCACTATTTACAAAGTGCTTTGGTATTCCTGTGATACCACAATCCTGGGAGATGCATCATATTGCCCCACTGTGCAAATGAGGAGAGTGTGGCTCAGGGAGGTTGTGAGATGCTGGAGGCCACACGATGGCTAAGGACAAAATTAGAACTTGAACTCAGGTCTTCTGAATGCAAAGGTTTTGTTCTTTCCACAGCATTGTGTGCTCCAAGAATTAGCCACTTGGAGTAGCAAGTTCTGAGTGGCTCTGTTCACTGGATGTATGGGAAGGAACCCTGGGTTCTGGGGAGGGGGTGATGATCATGTGCTGGGGGGCAGGGGAGGATTTATAAAGGAGGGAGAGCCAAGCCAGGCTTGAAGGACTGGGGAATGTTGCCAGCTGGAGAGCACTCCGAATGAAGCAGAGGTGCAGAATCTGTTTAGGGGTTTGGCTAGAGCAGGACACCTGTGTTGGGCAAAGGAAGATGGAATGTAGGTGGGGCCTTCCCTTCCAGAAAGACTGCTCAAAGAGTCCAGAGGACTTAAGTAATCCACAAATCTGACTGTGTCTCTCTCTTAGTTAAAATTCTTCAATATCCCCTCTCCATTTCTTCAGGATAAAACCCGCACCCTTTACCCTCTGTCCCTGTCCCTCTGCCTGTGCACCTGGCCAACACCCAGCAGCCCTGCCCACAGGGCATCCTACCTCTAACATGTCTGTGTAGGTGCCTGGATGCAGTGGCTTCTCCCGGCAGTGACTCAGGGAGCAACTTTTGTTTCAAGGAACCGTATGGGCAGGCCCGCCACTCCCTGGCTGGCCTTTTCCATCCAAAACAAACAGTCTGGCAGGCAGCATGTGGGCCCCAGAATTAAGAGAAGGGCATTTCAGGATAACCAGGAGAGCTTCCAGAGAAAAGCTCATTTGTTGTTAGGAAGTAAAGATGATGAACCCAGGAATAGGCCTGGGTAAGCGTGGGTGTGTGACTTCTCTAATGGCCCAATAGACACCATAATAAAAGCCACTTATTGAGAACTTACTGTGTTCTAAGTCCCATCTTCACAACTTCTATGCAGCAGAGGGATCATTTGCCCAAGGAGGAAACTGAAGCTCAGAACCCTTTAGCCAGTGGCTCAAAGTTCCACAAGCCAGCAAGCAGTAGATTTGAACTCGGGTTTGTCCAGCACCAACAGCACCCTTTGCAACAGCAGCATGGGTCAAAAAGCTTAGATCACAGAGATGTGATCATTTAGGTCTTTGCAAAAAATCAGTCATTTTCATATTTTTAGAGCAGTTTTCCTAAACAATGTGCTAGTCATCTCTTTGGGACAAAAAGCCTAAATGGATGGAGAACTATTGAACCAGGACATTAGGTTTTCTGAGTGGTGCTGCTGGGTTGCCATACTGGAGTGGGAACTATACTGACGGGCTTATGTAATTGACAAGAGAAAGGACAAGAGGAATCAGAGAAGGAATCCCACAATGAATCCCAGAATGGTCTCCTCTGACCAGCTTCCTGGGCAGCTCCACATTCCCCAGTGGAAAGCGGGCAGAAATGGAGAGATCAAGGCCATGTAGCACTGCCCACGATGGAGCTCAGGGCCATGCCAGGACTCCAGCCGCCAGTCCCTTGTAGGTGGGCTCACTTATGCCCTACCTAGGGGCTCCATTCTCCCAGGTTCTTAAGCCCATCTCCACAGGGGCCATATGGGGCTCAGCATCTGATGTGAAGCCTAGGGGCTTGGAATTAAGTCACCTGGAGCTGCTACCAGGAGTGAGCCCTGGGCAACTGCACATCACATTCAAGCTGAGTTTGTTCCACTGGATTTCCTGTCAGACTGTCCTAGGGGTCTCTAGCCCTTTTCCAGGCCTGGGGCTTGTCTTGTTTCTGCCAACCTCCCTTCTGAAAGCCAGATTTGCCCCCAGGCTCATCCACCACACCACTATCCCTTGATGACCCCCGCCCCTACTGCCCCATCTCTCATCCTGGACACTGTACTAGGGGCTGATGCTATTGAGGTAATTAAGACATGGTCCCTGCTCTTGAGGAAATCATGATCCCCTGGGGAAAACAACACTACAGTCTAAAAATGGGGAGCAGTGGGGTTGCAGAGGACAGAGGGCCACTTCTGTAAGCTCAGAAAGATGTCTCAGAGTCAATGAGTTTTGATTGGAGTTAATGTTTGTGTTCCAGTGTAGGCAGATTTTATTTGTGGGAGGTTAGGGGGTGGGGTGGCGCTGAAGGAAAAACCCATTCTGCGCAGAGGAAGCAACATGAAAAAAGACACAGGAGAGGAAACAACTCAATATCCTTCAGCAGGTGAATGGATAAACAAACTGTGGTGTATCCACACAAGGGAGTACTATCCAGCAACAGAGAAGAATGAACTCATACATGCAACACAGAGGAATCTCAAAATACTTAGGCTGAGCCAAGGAAGCCACACATAAAAGAGTACATACTGTATGAGTCCATTTACAGAAAGCTGTAGAACATGCAAACTGTAGTAACAAAAAGCAGACCAGTGGTTGTGGTTGGGGTGGAGGAGGTAGTCGGGGGGAATGATAAAGGGGCAGAGAGCAGTTCTGGGGGTGACAGATGTGTTCACTGTCTTTTTTTTTTTTTTTTTTTTTGAGACAGAGCCTTGCTCTGTTACCCAGGCTGGAGAGCAGTGCCACAATCTTGGCTCATTGCCACTTCCACCTCCTGGGTTCAGGCGATCCTCCTGCCTCAGCCTCCCAAGTAGCTGGGATTACAAGCGTATGCCACCACGTCTGGTTAATTTTTGTATTTTTAGTAGAGATGGGGTTTCATCATGTTGGCCAGGAAAGTGGCTGGGATTACAAGCGTGTACCACCACGTCTGGCTAATTTTTGTATTTTTAGTAGAGATGGGTTTCATCATGTTGGCCAGGCTGGTCTCGAACTCCTGACCTCAAGTGATCCATCTGCCTGGCCTCCAAAGGGCTGGGATTCCAGCCGTGAGCCACCACGCCTGGCCTTGTTCATTGTCTTGAGTGTGGCAATGTTTTCACAAGTGTATTTATAGGTCAAATCTTACCAAACTGTGCTCTTTCCATATGTCCACCAGTTTATTGCATATCAAGTATATTTCAATAAAACTGTTTTCTTTTTTAAGGCAGGGAACCTGGAATAGCTGGGGTGTGGGGAGCCCCAGGCAGTTGGGTTAGGCTTAAACAAAGTGTCTGAAGGCTTAGAGGCCCAGGGAGAGTTGTGGCGAGAAGCTCGGATTTTATTCCGAGGCAACTGGGAGCCACTGAAGGCTTTTAAGCAAGATGATGGCGCTGTCAGGTTTGTATGGGAAAATGATTGTTCTGGAAAGAGGCTGGTCAGGAGTCCAGGCACAGATGGGAGGACCTGGACTACGTTAGGAACAGTGAGACAGAGAGGATTGATGGATTCAAAAGATGTTTAGGAGTCAGAATTGGCAGGACTTCGTCTCTCACTGGACATGGAGAAGGAAGACTGGAAGGAGTCAAAGGTGGTGATCAGGTTTCTGTTTGGGTGACTAGGAGCTGGCACGACTGAGATGAGAACTCATAAGGGGCTCGGCTTTGCCAGGACGCTGACTGTTGTCTCCAAGGCTTCTCCAGGTACTGACAGCGGCTTGGATTTTCTCTGCTTTTGGGCTGTGGTGCTTCAGACCACATACATGCTCTCCCTGGAGCCAACTTGAGGTGCTTTGCCAATTCCTTCTCCCTCTCAGTGGTGCTAAGATGCTTAAGTCATGCTCGGTTTCTGGCCCAGATCTGTCCTTGTTCTGACAGGAAGGCAGACAAATACTAAGCATCCAGGGAGAGGTATCATGGGAAGATTCCTGGACCGGGAGTGGGGAGCTCTGAGTTTGACTTTGACTCTTTCTCCTCTTATCTTCAGTTTCCTGTCTGTAAACTGAAGCAGATAAGATCCTTGGGTCCCAGCCCTGGCTGTGCATTAGAATCATCTGAAGGTCTTTTAAAACAATTGATGCCACAGTAAGATTCCATTACACATCTACTAGAAAGGTTAAAATAAAAAGGTTGACAGTATCAAGAGCTGGCGAGAATATGGAACAACTGGAACTCTCATACACTGCTGGTTGGAGTAAAACTGGTGGACCAATCTGGAAAACAGTTTCACTGCTTCTTATAAAGCTAAATGTACTCTTACTATATAACCCAGTGACTCCACCCAATATCCAAGAGAAAAGAGTACAATTGTCCACCAAAGACTTGCATAAAAACATTCATAGCAGTTTTATTCATAATAGCCCAAAACTGGAAATTTAAATGTCCATCAACTGGAAAATAGACAAATTGTGCTTTGTGTGCAAAAGAGAATATTACACAGCAATACAACACACATTGACGAAGATAAATTTTATAGACACAATGTTGAGCAAAAGAAGTTAGACCCGAAAGAGTATAATACATACTGTGTAATGACAATTACATGAAGTTCAAGAACAGACAGAACTAATCCATGTAGATAGAAATCAGAATAGTGGTTACCTCCGGCTGCTAGAGCTAGAGGAAGCCTTCTGGGGTGTTGGAGCTGTATCTCACCCTGGATGATGGACACACAGTTGATTGAGCTTTATACTTAAGTGTTGTAGACTTTACTATATTTAAGTTATACCTCAAAACAAAGCAAAAAGAAAAGAAGGAAAAAATAATAGTAATCCCAGTCCCTCACGACCAGAGATTCAGATGGGTCTGGGGTAGGGTCTTAAGAATTTTTTTGGCAGGGCGCTGCGGCTCACGCCTGTAATCCCAGCACTTTGGGAGGCCGAGGCAGGTGGATCACGAAGTCAGGAGATAGAGACCATCCTGGCAAACACGGTGAAACCCCGTCTCTACTGAAAATACGAAAAAATTAGCCGGGCGCAGTGGAGGGCGCCTGTAGTCCCAGCTTCTCAGGAGACTGAGGCAGGAGAATGGCGTGAATCCGGGAGGCGGAGCTTGCAGTGAGCGGAGATCGCGCCACTGTACTCTCAAAAAAAAAAAAAAAAGACTTTTTTTAAAGCACTCCCAATGGTTCTAATGGGAAGCAGATTCTAACGTGCATGACACCCATGAGAGCAGTCCCTCTTAAAGACCCTCTTTCCCCAAGGGTCCAGGACTTGGTGCAGGAGAAGTCTGCAGCTGGGCTTATCCTAGAATGTGCAGACTGCAGTTTCAGATAAGGAAATAGGTAGAAAGCTTTCTTTTGTGTGAAGGAAGTTTTGCATGAAGTGCTGGTGCAGAGATGGCTGCTGGAGTCTCCAGCGCGGGAGCAGTCTGGCTCTGTCACCGTGCCGCTGCACTGGCTTCTCTGAGTCAGCCCCACGTGCACACCTGCCCTGGCTACCCTTGGCTGGGGCCCAGGCTTGGCATCCCTTCTCAGCCCCTCGAAAGCCGTGCCAAGGAGTCAGGAAAGCCATGGTTCGCATAAGTCGCAGTGGGACTGGGCGAATAATTGTGAATGGAATTCGTGCTTGTGACTTCTGGTTCTCACAGCTGCGGATGGCGGGGATCACCATAGGAATTCTGAGTATTGTTCAGCACTGACTGCAGCTTCTATTGTTGGGCTCTGATTACAGCTTTTGTTTCACCATAAAGTACTGTTATTAAATGCCAGTCAGGGACAAAGATGTACTTACATGCCAGGGGCTCAGGGAAGGCATGCTATTTCTAAAGCTGCCCCTGCTGTTAGTCTAAGGGCAGGTAGGTTGTAGGGGGAGGAGGGCAAGCTGGAGGCTTTTAGATGAAAGTGAAATGTTTCTGAACGAGCCAGACAAGATGGGAAATGATGACGTCATCGCAGCCCTGCTCTAGTCTTCCCACGTCTATTCATTTATACTTATTTATTTTTGTGGCTGGGAGAGAGTGGGGGTCGGGTGCACAACCAAACATCTACTGCACATTAGAATCATTGGGAGTGCTTTTTAAAAGTCTTCGATTTGTGGGGAAACAAATTCAAATACCCCCTTAGCTTGGTAGCCTGAGCCCTTTCAAGTCAGGCCTCTGCTATGTCCCCAGCACCATATCCACAAGGCTCTGTTCCCCCATTGCACCAAATTCCGCTAGATCCTACACCACAATCCCATCCCAGTCACTCTCATATGAACAAGGACCATAGCAGTCAAAGTAATTTTAGAATCTACCCACTGCCCATGTAAGAGACTCTGAATGTATTATCGCCTTGGTCAAGTGGGTTCAGGGAATCGGGCCAAACTAAATCATAGAATCACTGACATCGATGGAGCCACTATGTGCCAGATCTTTATTGCATTATTTTATTTAGGACTAATGATGGGGCTGTGAAGTGGGAACTATCGTCAGAGGAATCAGGTAACGTGTTCAAGGTCACCCAGCTAGTGAGGGCAGATGGACTCCAGGGTCCCACCTTCTTACTTTCCTTTCCAGGGCTGGGGCCCATGACATCCAGGCTCTCCGGGTGGAAGCAGTGACTTTTATGTTCTCTTCCTTTTTTTTTGACGAAGTCTCACTCTGGTGCCCAGGCTGGAGTGCTGCAGTGAGGCGATCTCGGCTCACTGCAACCTCTGCCTCCCAGGTTCAAACGATTCTCCTGCTTCAGCCTCCTGAGTAGCTGGGATTACAGGTGCCCGACACCACACCCAGCTAATTTTTGGATTTTTAGTAGAGACAGGGTTTCATCATATTGGCCAGGATGGTCTCGAACTCCTGACCTTGTGATCCGCCTGCATCTCGCTCTCAAAGTTCTGGGATTATAGGCATGAGCCACTGCGCCCCGCCTGGTGAGGGGAAGGGGCCTAAGGTACAATTCCCACAGGCCAAGGAGCTTGTGAAGCCCAAGACGGACTTGCTCCCAGATCCTCTCTGCAGCTTTGTTTGTAAGGGGTCTTCCCCTTCTAGAATGCTCTCTACTTCAGTGCTGCCATTAGCAACCCAAATGTGGCCCTGGATGATCATCTTGATTTCAGAAAATCTTGTTTTTCAAGTTTTCACACCACATTGGAGCAAGAGTCCACACGTTTGGATGACAGCAAGCATCCTGTGCTCTGCAGTTTTAGGGCTTACCACCATCCCAGGTCTGCTACATGTGGTCAGGGTAATTAATGTATGACCTAACTAGGGTGCAGATGCAGTTGGAACCCACCAGACCCCAGAGATCATAGTGTTGCTGGGGACCTTTAGAATTCCAGTGGCATTCAGCGAGTTTAGATCCTGTACAATCCAGATGTTCAGTGTTGGGCTCCCTTCCTTGTCTGATAATCCTAAGGCAGGAAAGACCTAGTTCTGCCCTCTACAAGTCTTGGAGGCAAGCATCTCCCCGGATGCCCTTTTTTTTTTTTTTTTTCCTTTGTGGGCCTGGAATTTGAGCTGGTTGCTGACTTATTTAGAAATCCTATTCTTGCACCTTGGTAAGCATAAAATATGGACAGTCTTTTGTGGCACCTTCCTGAAGGAAGATTGTGCCCCAGTCCTGGGATGCAAGAATTAGCTCCAGAAGGAGACTCCAGTCACCTGATTGGTAATCTGGGCAGGTCACTTAATCTGTGCCTGCTCGGGGTGATTACTGAGAATCATGCTTCCCCTCACTTGGTCTGTGCCAGTTGTGTGGCAGGGTCAGAGAGCCAGCTCCGACTCTTCACCCACAGAAGCAACCCCACTGACTCCCTGCCTGAAGTTCTTGTGCCATTTTTACACTAAAAAATAGGGAAGAGCCGTTTTTAACTCTCTGCTACCCAGTTTCTGGAGGGGACACAAAAAGAACAAAGCCAGGTTCAGAGAGTGTTCAGTTCATGTTTAATTCTTGTTCTATATTGGTTCTGATTTCTGGTTAGAACAGAGGTTTGCTTCTGGAGGTACTCCTGCTTGGCTTCTGATGCTGGCTCTGTCCATAAAGGGGGCTGTGGCATTCATCACTCAACACATACTTCTGTTCTAGGCACTTAGGATACAAGCAGGGACAAAATGTAAAATCCCTGTCCACGTGGAGGCTCTTGGCTTAAGTGTTCTATTCTCAGGACCAGTATTTTCAGATCAAATAAAAGATGTGAATTTGACTTTGAATTTCAAATAAACAAATTTCCAATCTGGACTCTTCTAGGATTCTAGCACTGAGAAGCTAGAGACTCCTTCTAGACATTCTAGCCAAGGAAGGCAAACTCAAATGATTAGAGGGATAAGACAGGTGACACCTAGATTTTTGTTTTTAAATGTTAACCACATTTTATTATACTTGCATAGTATGTAGGAAAGTGACCATTGCTAAGGGGAAAAAGATAATGCAGGAAATGCTGCAGACGTTAAATATTAGAGAGGTGACTAGCATTCAGGAACTTTCTGAGTGCCTCTGTACACTGCTTTTGTGTTGTCAGAGGGGCTGACATTTTTCTGGAAGCCCCAGAGCCCACCACTAAGCATATGGAAGGGGCTCAAGAGCTATTTTTGAATGAAACATCAAAGTGCTTCATACGTGCAAAGCATGATGATAATGATGATAGTGATACTTTAAAGGTAAACTGTAGGCTGGGCGCAGTGGCTCACGCCTGTAATCCCAGAACTTTGGGAGGCTGAGGAGGGGGTAGATCACTTGAGGTCAGGAGCTTGAGACCAGCCTGAGCAACATGGCGAAACCCCGACTCTAAAAATACAAAAATTAGCCTGTTATGGTGGCAGGCACCTGTAATCCCAGCTACTTGGGAGGCTGAGGCAGGAGAATCACTTGAATCCAGGAGGTGGAGGTTGCAGTGAGCTGGGATTGTGCCACCACACTCTAGCCTTGGCAACAGAGTGAGACTGTCCCCCCCACCAAAAAAAAAGTAAACAGCTAAACTGCAGATCCTTGAATTCAGACTCCTCCTTTTTCTTCAGATGAAAAGTAGCAACGGAATATTCCAGCATTCCTCAGTGCCTTCGGTGTGTCCGGAGTGTTCTTGGTTTGCTCCCAGACTGTAATTTCCCCATACTATTTTTTTTTTAAATAACACTGAAAGCACTGTTATGTAATAAACCTCTGCATCCAAAAAAAAAAAAAAAAAAAAAAAAAAAAAGAAAACTTTTTTTTTCTTTTTTTTTTTTTGGTCTCTGTATTTATTGGCTGATCGGGAGTTATCAATTTCTGGTTATACTGCAACCTCAAAACAGTCCTGGGATTATCTTGTTGTGTGTCTTTGGGCAAACTGAATTACTTTTCTGGCTTTCTTCACTGTATGTAAATATGGCTCTCAATGACAAAAAAATCTGGGGGCTTGTTATGCAAAAAGAACAAAGGAACAATTTTTTTTTTCTTGAGTCCTGTTCTGTCCCCCAGGCTGGAGTACAGTGGCACGATCTCAGCTCACTGCAACTTCTATCATGTGGGTTCAATTGATTCTCCTGCCTCAGCCTCCTGAGTAGCTGGACTACAGGTGCCCACCACCATGCCTAACTAAGTAGAGGGTGTTTCACCATGTTAGTCAGGCTGGTCTCAAACTCCTGACCTCAAGTGATCTGCCCACCTTAGTCTCCCAAAGTGCTGGGATTACAAGTGAGAGCCACCACATTGGCCAAAGGAATAATTTCAAACCACTCAACAATGATGTCAAACAACATTCAGGAGAGAGATCCGGTGGGTCCAGCCTGGAGAGGGTGAGAGGCTCTTGGCCTAAGTGTTCTGTTCTCAGGACCAGTATTTTCAGATCAAATAAAAGATGTGAATTTGACTTTGAATTTCAAATAAACAAATTTCCAATCTGGACTCTTCTAGGATTCTAGTACTGAGAAGCTAGAGACTCCTTCTAGACATTCTAGCCAAGGAAGGCAAACTCAAATGATTAGAGGGATAAGACAGGTGACACCTAGATTTTTGTTTTTAAATGTTAACCACACATTCAGTTAAATCAGCAAAAACCCACTGTGTAGACCAAAATAAACAATCTGCTTCGGCTACTTTATAAATTGTAGTGAGGCCAAACCCTTTCAACCATTATACAGATGAGTCCCCCAAAAGGGACAGATGTCAACAAAGCTGCATAGCTAAGGTTTCCCAAAAGATAATCAAAATATCACGTTGAATGAAAGGCAATTGAAAATGCTAAGTCTGAAAGAGGCAGTAAGAGAGTCGTTCTATGCAGTTTGCAAGATATTTTCACCTCCATCAATTTATCAGACTCTGAAAACATTCCGTAAGGCAGGCAGGGTGGATGACACTCATTTACAGTTGAGGTCACTCGGTCAGAAGGGCAAAGTGTCACTCTCTGCATAAAGTCACATAGGTAAGTCTACACAGGAAATTCTAGGGCTGTTCACTACACCTCTGATTCAGGTAACAGGCAGGCTTCCTCTAAGATTTTAATAAAGACAAACTCAAAATCCTATATGATGTCCCATGAAGAGAAACAAGTCAGGAGGCCAGGCTGAGAGCCCAGACTTCTAACCCAGTTCGCAAATAAAGAAGTGGCAAAGTAGTCAGATTCCAGCCTGTCACCAGGGTTGTGTCTTCTGTCCTAGCAGCTGTACAGCTTGTCTTACCAGTGGACATTTGTTTCATGTACATTTTCACATAGGAAGGATGTTCTAAAATATGTTGATAAAGATTTTTTAAAGGGTTTGAAGGGGATAGGATGTGATCTAAGGTTGTGCAGGGAGAGGAAAGGAAAAAGCACACGAAAATAACATATTTATTAAGAGCCTACAGTGGCATGCGCTGTGAAAGGCGTGGCATGTAATTCTTTCCCAGTTCTTTGTATGTCTGAATATTTCTCATTCTTCAGGTTTCAGCTCATATATCACATCCTCAGAGAACTTTCCTTGCCACTCTCTCTGAAAAGCCTCCCTCCTCCCCCCGCCGCTACTGTCTCTTGAACTTTCGCAGTCTGGCCATTCTATTAAAATCTGGAACGATTATGCTAGTTTGAGGACGAGTTCCCCTCAGGCTGCAGGCTCCTTGAGGGCAGCGACAGTGTCTCTTTCTCAGATGAATGCCGGGTTGCCTATCGCGTACTTGGCACACAATAAGTGCTCGAGAAATTGTTAAACACTCAAGGAATATTTACCAGAATACATATTCATGCTCCACCCTTGCTGAAAGAATTTCGACTAATTCTTCTTTAAGTCTCTCCCATCCTCTTGTACTGTTAACACTATTGTAAGTAGGCGGTGGAGCTACATTTGCAGGGAGAGAAGAGCGAAAAATTGGCGCGCAGAGCTGTAAAGCGTTTTTCTCCAGGTCACACCGCAGCCTGTAAATTTGTGCCACTTGGACCGATTATGGGACAGCTTGCAAACAAATTATCTGCAAACTAACGAAGCCTATTTTTAAAGATCCCTGTTCCTCGCAGCTCTAGGTGATGACATCAGAAAACCCGGAGTTCCACCTCCGAGCCAAGCCCGTGGTGCTCAAAAACTACGAATACCAGGAAGCACCGCGGCGCGGCGGCCCAGAGCTCAGTGCGCAACCCTCCCCGGCGCACCGAGGCCGCCGCCGCTGGAACCAGGAAGACACCAGACACCCGGCCCGCCACGCCGCCGGGACCCGCGCGGGGCCTGCCGGGACTCGTAGTCTCTGCGGGCTGGGAGCGCCGGCTCCGGAATCTCAGCCGCCGTCTGCGGGCTGAGGCAGCGTGGGGACGCGTGCGCAGTGCGCGGGCTGGCCGTCGTGGACGCCGCTCCGGGCTTGGCCCAAGCCTCTGTGGCAGCCGGGGCCGCGGCGGCGCGGGTGCTCCGGGCCGAGGCCGCGGTAAAGTTTGGCTTAACGAACGCGGCCGCGCTGGAGCAGGGGTGGGGGACAGGGCCGCCGTAGCGCGGTTCCCGCTGAGGCGAGCGGGGAGGCGTCCGCCGAGGGGCCGGGGGCGCGGGTGAGTGCGGGTCCGGCGCCCCCTCCGCGCACGTCCGCCCCGCGCGCCACAGCACCTGGAGGCCGCCGGGCGGGTTCACCTGCTCTGGCTCGGGGCGGCGGGAGGGGACGGCGTCTTCTTCCCGTGGGTCCCCGATTGTTTTCCCGACGTCAGCCCTCGGCGGCGCCCGGCGGGGAAGGGTGGGAGGCCCGCGGCGGTCTCGGGGCCAAAGAGCTCCTCGGCGTCTCCGCCCGCAGAGAAATCCCGCTTGGGGCGCGGTGCGCGCAGCTGCCCGGGGATTCCCGGTGGCGCCGGTCGGAGCGGCTCCCTCCAGGGCTGTGCCCGCGGGGCGCGCGGCCCCGGGCATCCTTTCCTGGTGTTTAATGCGTTTTGGCTTCAGGACTTGCCGAGGCCGAAGCCGGCTCCGCCCTGGGCCCTGAAGTCGGGCGGTGTCCGCGGTGTACCTCCGCACCTTCGGGGCAGGTGGCCAGAGGCGGCGTTGAAAGCGACTTGCCCAAGGTCAAGCAGGTGGCATCGGGGAGGCGACCAGACCCAGGTCTTTCGACGCCGAGGCCAACTGCCAACCGCAGAGCTTTGGGGCCGTCCTGAGTGGTTTGTGGTTTGTTTCAGATGCTTTCTATTGACCTCCTGGAAAGAGGGGAAAGTGTGTCATAATGAAAGCCGTCTTGTTGCTTATAGTGTTTACTGCCTTTGGTGGAATTCTAGTGAGCCTGTGCCCCTGAGCAGAGCATCTACCGTGGTCTGGGCATATAAATAATGAAACTGCTTTGCTGTCTTTGGGGTCAGTACAAGAAGAGGTTCAAGGAACAAATATCCAGGCAGTTTCTGCATTTTCCTCGTCTGTTTCACCTTCCAGTTCTGCAATACTTGTTTTCTTATTTTACAATTGATCGTGGACTGTTTTAATAAGATTTTCTTTGTCTTAATGAAGTCACTGCCCCTTGTGAGTGAGTTTTCTAAATAGAAAATCTTATTTCCTGTGTGTTTAATGACTGGAACAAGCAGCGCACTATGAGGTTTACACCATTGTCTTTTATCTTAGAACTCCTGATCAATCTGCTTAGTTTCCCCAAGTACTCAGCTTGCATACTTTCTATGTTAATTTGATGCCACTGAAACCATTTACAGCAAAATTTGGGTAAGAGTTATATGGTTTTTTTGTGAAACTATGTTTTTCTTCACAATCTGAAGAACTCGAAGACCCGTTATATTAAAATAATAAGATTTATTCTGACCACAATGCCTGTTTACTTTTCATGCTCTTAATTTTTTATGTTGACACACGTATGGCAAAAGAAATATTTCCCCCAGTGGAGTTAGTTTAAGTGTTTTTTTTTTTATCTTGGCCAATTTTCCCAAGGAAAATTGCATTTTAGAGTACTGACACATTTAAGCAAGAGTATTTAAGTTTGACAGAATTTGAATTAATAAAGTAGTTAAGTTATTTTATGGTGCCGTAAACCTTACACTGTATCCACTGACAGTTTTCTCTTGTAGCGTATACCTGTATCAAGGTATATGACTGTGAATTTAGTGACATTAAGAATATATATATTATGTAAATATATGTGTGTACACACACCGCGCGGGCGCGCGCAGAGCTTCCAATCTTTATCTTGTTAATTAGTATTGTCATTGTCGATTTGGTGGGGGGAAAGTAGCAGGTTTCTATCTTTTTTTCTCCCCAGTTTTAGCAGTGTAACAAAATAGGAAAGATGGTGTGTAAATTTGAGTTTGTCATAGACTAGGAGAGATAGTGAAACAGGATAAGTATACAATTGTGAGGAAATTGCCATGAGTTCATAAGCCGGAAGGACCTTTTTAGAAGTGTTTAAGGATGTTAAGAATAGCATTGGATTCTTTTCTTTAAAAAGTCATTGTGGGCAGTATTCAAGTATTGGTTGCTAACATAAAGGATGTGACAATATTGACGACTCCTAGGAACATACTTGGGAAAGGTGGAAACTTTTTACATTTTTATGGGGACTTCCCCCCGCCCCGCAAAAAAAATCATTTAATGGAGATTTAAACAAAGTGACTTTTTGACTTAAGCCTGGAAGTTCCTTATTATTATTATTATTAGTCGTGCTGCAAATCCCAAAGTTATTTTAATTGTGTGATAATTTGTAACCCAGAATGAAATCTAAGAAATAATTTATTAGCATAATTTAAGTCATACTTTGATATTGACATATTGCTTGATGTCAAGTCGTTATTGTTTAAGTAACTTACTTGAGAATGAGGAAGATAGTTTTCTGAATAGAGTGTAGTAATTATTTGTGACAATAGTAACACTGCTTTTATTAGAAAATATTCGGTTTGATAGCACTAACTGCCTTAAAGTATTTCCTATTTGATGCCAACTGCGAGCTAACGTAATATACAAATAATTACTTTTCTCATGTTGGAGCAATTTACTTTTGGTAATATTAAAATTTAAATTTGAAGTTTAAAAAATCTTATTTTAGATCTACAATGATACAATAAAATGACTTCAGTAGGAGGTAAATATTAAAATTTGGTTTTAGGTTTTTTGACCATTCATGAGTACATACCCAGCATTTAAGAATTTATTGACATGGTATCTGAAAGGAATGCTTTCAGAAAGGGCAGAAAACTTGGTAGCTTTAGATGATTGTCTATAATGCTTAATTATTTTTAGAAACATAAAAATATGGGATGTTTTTATGTAAACATAAAGCATCCTGTTGTTATAGCACTAGAACTCTTTTACACTTACTGAGCAATATTAAACCATTTGACCCTAAGTAACTTTTTTTCTTGTGGGTACTGTCTAATAAGGAACATGTGAGTTTGTGATTCCTAGATGCTTAAGCAAACATACGTTTGCTATTTATTTTAGTAAACCTTTTAATTAGTTGAATTGATTTTATTCAGTTCACCACGTGCATGGCGGCACGTGCCTGTAGTCCCAGATAGTTGGGAGGCTGTTGTGGGAGGATCCCTTGAGCCTGGGAGACAGGTTGCAGTGAACAGAGATTGTGTTGTGGCACTCCAGCCTGGGTGACAGAAGAGTGAGACCCTGTCTCCAAAATAAATAAATAAATAAATAAATAAACCCTCCAGTCTATTCCAGTTTGAAAGTTCAATCTCATATATATTCAATTTAAAGGTTTTTTGTTTTTTGTTTCCCCTTCCTTACCCCATGGTCAGGCCACTTACTTCCTGAAGCACTTGGGGTATGGATGGCTTGTGGTAAGCTCCCGGGATACCTCTTTCCTTTCCCTCTTGAGGAATCTACTTGGATACAAACATGTCAGGAAGAGAAGTAGAAAAAGACAAGTGTTTGTTACTGGTGCTGCTAAAGTCCTCTCTTGATTAACAGTGGCAGGCCACTGCAGTCCACTAATAGGCAACCAAACTGGCATTTTTGGTAAGATCTTGCAGGGAGACTCCTGCTGCAGTTTCTGGGTATGAAATTTTCTGTAGCTAAACCTTTTCCAACCTACACACCCATCTGCTTACTCCCATCCTGTCAGTTTACCCACTGGTTACGTGAATGTGTGTGAGTTGGGGTGGAGATCTTTTCTCTCTGCAGAGAGATAGTTTGATAATGGCAAAACAACTCCAGTCCAGGTACCCTGTGGTTTCCATTCAACCTACTGGAAACTCACTTCCTTGTGATGTCAAATAGTGGCATACAGACTACTTAAGTCTGCCTTCTTTCTGCGCCCTGCCATTTCTTATCAGTTCTCTTTGTCCCCCTTTTCAAGTAGACGCACGGGGTCCGTCTCTCAGTCTGCTGCGTAAGTAGATGTGGAACTGGAGAATGGGATGGGAGTCTCTTCTAGGCCCCTCTGATCTTGGTGAGTGACTTCTGTTAGAGGCCCCTGCCACTGTTTTGGGTAAAGACCTCCTTCCTTTCCCTGTGTTCTCCCTGAAGACTTCTAGTTCTTTCCCTCTCTTCTGTCAACTGCTCTTACAGAGTGGAAGGATGGTGCTGAATAGGGTGCCAGAGCCATGCCTGACTACAGATGTTTGCTCCTCGTTATCTATATATCCTCATCTTTGTGTTTGTCAGTGATTGTGGGGAATGGGACTAGTCCCACTCGACATGTTTTAACAAATAATAGTGAAGTCTTGTGGCCTGATGAGGTCTCACTGTGCAGAGTTTAATTTTTCTTTGCTTTTTCTTGTATCACTCAGGCGGTTTCTGTGTTTTGCTTTATTTTTTGGCTTCCTGGTTCCTGACTGATGAGGTGTTAACTGTGATTATGTTAATTTATGATTGATTTGTAAGATCTAACTATACCTTAGTGTATGAGTAAAGCTGAAGGAGAAATTTGGGTGGGGGGAGGCATGTTATAATTGTGTCTGTTTTTGCCTCATGTAATTTTTACTAAGAATATAAATTCAAATGGAAATACAATGTTTGAACCTTTTTCCTTCCATTGTTTAAATAAATCAGTTAAATCTGGTAAATGATTCTTGTCTGATGAGGAAGAACAACTTCCTATCTGGAAACTTAATGTTAATCTTTGATGCAGTTATTATGGGTTACTTCATACTTCATTCAACAGTAGTTACTGAGGGTCTTCCATGTGACAGCCACTGTTTTGGGCATTGGAGAAACAACAGTAAATAATAAATCCCTGCTGTCATGGGGCCTACATTACAGTGTGGAGAAACAAAACAAGAAACAGGTAAATGAGTAAACTGTATCATTCGTTAGATACCAGTAAATGCTAAGGAGGAGAATAACATAGGGAACCGAGATGGAAGTGGCAGAACGGTTTGGAGGATTTGCAGTTTTAGATAAGATCTAAAAGGAAGTGTTCAGTGAGAAAGTGACTTTGAGTTAAGTCCTTGAATGGGAATCTTGTCTGGTGAGTCCAGCGGCCAAATGAATGAGTAAGGTGGGTACTGGGATGGTACTGGATGGGATAACAGGGCAGATGAGGTCTAGCAGTCATTATGAGGGCTTTGGTTTTTAGATTTTTACTTTGAATGAGATGGGATCCTATTGAAACAATAGTTGTCAACCTTGACTGAATGTTAGAATTATCGGGGAAGCTTTAAAAAAGTACTGATGCCTCGATCCCATCCCAGAGTTTCTGATTTAATTGGTCGGCGGTGGTGGGGGAGGCAGTGTTTTAACATAGGCATCAGGAATTTTTAAAACTCTCAGGTAATTCTAATAAGTGGCCAAGGTTGACATCTATTGCGTTGAAGAGTTTTGAGCAGAGTGAGGTATTACATAGTATTGAGGAGTGTGAATCTAGAGCCAGACTCCTCCAGTTTGACTCCTGGCACTGCCACTCCTAAGCATGTTACCTTGAGCAGATGTCTTGGTTTTCTCATCTGTAAAATTGTTATAAGGATTAAACAACCTAATATTTAGGTATTTAGAAACGTGCTTTGTGAGTAGTACTATGTGTGTTTATTGAATGAACACTTGAATAAATGTTTTAATGGTATCACTTTGAGTGCTGTGTTGAGAATAGATTGAAGTGTGGTAAGGGCCAGATCTAGGAGAGACCCTTGGCAATAATCCAGGTGGGAGGTCAAGGTCACTTGGACCAGAGTGGCAGCAAGTGGTGAGAAGTAGGATTCTGGTTATAATTTGAAGATGGAGATGACAGGATTTGCTGATGGATTGGACATAGGATAGGATATGGTTTGGATTTGTGTCCCCACCCAAATCTCCTGTCAGATTGTAATCCGCAGTGTTGGGGGAGGGGCCTGGTGGGAGGCGATTGGATCACAGGACAGACATCCCTACTTGCTGTTCCCATGATAGTGAGGAAGTTCTCCTGAGATCTGGTTGTTTAAAAGTGTGTACCTCTCTCTGCTCTCTTTCTTCCTCTTGCTCCTGCCATATAAGAGGTAACTCCTCCCTCTTCACCTTCCACCATGATTGTAAGTTTCTTAAGGCCGCCCCAGTCATGCCTCCTGTACAGACTGTGGAACTGTGAGCTAATTAAACCTCTTTTCTTTATAAATTACCCAGGTAGTTCTTTATAGCAATGCAAGAACAGACTACCACAGGGTAAGAAAAACTTAAGTATGACTTCAAGGTATTTTACCTGAACAACTGGAAGAAGGGAGTGGCCCTTTACTGAGCTAGGGAAGGCTGGATCAGATTTCTGAGGGGAATATCTGGAGCTCAGTTTAAGTTTGAGATGGCTTGTTAGATAAGTGGAACCGTAGAATAGGCAGTTGTATACATGGGTCTGGAGGTCAACAGTGTTCAAAGCTGGAGATAACAGTCTGGAAGTCATCAATATTTAGACCTGTGAGAATGAGTAAGTTCACCAAGACACTGAGTATATATAGGAAAGAGATCCACAGACCACTCTCAGGGATACTCCAACAATAGAGGTCTGGGAGATGAAATAGTCCTTAGGGTTTCTAATGTACTCTAGAATGAAATACAATTGTAATTGTTTCTTTTTTTTTTTTTTTTAAAAAAAAAAGCTTTATTGAGATATAATTCACAACATATAATTCACTTATTTAAAATGTATGATTTAGTACATTCACAGTTATGTGGATAACACCACAATCAATTTTAGAATATTTGTATCTCCCCCGAAGAAACCCTGTACCCTCTCATCCTTAGACAACAACTAATTTCTTCTGTACCTAGGCAACTAGCAATCTGCCTTCTATCTTTATAGATTTGCCCATTCTGGATATTTCTTGTCAGTGGAATCATACTATACTTGGTTTGTTTAGAGAGAAATGGTATCCATTAGTACCTAGCTTCTAGATCCAATAGATACCAAGTTATTTGGTAAAGGTGGGGGCTATAAGATCTCTCCAGTGTAAAGATATATTTCCTGTTTGCAATTAGTGACAAAACTGTGGGATGATATTTTGAGACTGTGAATATTCTGTTTCCTAATCGCATTTCATCTACTGGTTTTAGTGCTCGTTGAAGATGCTTGTGTAAATCAGTGAGACATTGGGATTACAAAGTGGTGATTTTCTGTTACTATCATATCTTCAGAAATTATGTAGTTCATAGTATTTCTAGTTCAGACATATTGTACACAGTTTGTTCTTCTCTTTTGTGTTTGTACCTCTTTTCTCTCACTGTGAAAGTCTTGGTTTCTAATAACAAATAAATATTTTCTTTTATTTTAAATATAATTAATCATATCAATGTATTTACATTATCCAATAATGTACATTATAATGATCTGGAAGTCTTATCATACCTAAAATGTTTCACATTACAGTACCAAGTAGGAATGCTGGATCATAGGATAACAGTATATATGATTTTGTTAAATAGTACCAGATTCACCCAATAGGGTTTTACCATTTTGCCTTCTTGCCAGCAATGTAAGTTTCTGTTTTCCTACAGCCTCATCAGTATAGTGTGTTGTCAAGCTTTTGAATTTTTGCCAGTCTAATAGATGAGAAATGGTATATCTGTGTAGTATAGATTTAAAAAACTTCTATTATGGAGATTTGTGAACATCCACAAAAATAGAATAGTGTAACCAATCCCGTGAACACCATCATTTAGCCCCAGCAACTACCAACCCAGCTACCAGTGTCTCTTCTCTTTATTCCCTTCTCTCAAATTATTTTGAAACAAATCCCAGATAACATTTTCTTCTTTTCTTTCTTTCTTTTTTCTTTTCTTTCTTTCTTTCTTTCTGTTTTTTTCTTTGTTTGTTTGTTTTTTTGAGACAGGGTCTTGTTCTGTTGCCCAGGCTGGAGTACAGTGTCACAGTCATAGCTTACTGCAGCCTCAATCTCCTGGGCTGAAGCGATTATCCCACCTCAGCCTCCCAAGTAGCTGGGACTGCAGGCACCCACCACTATGCCTGGCTAATTTTTTTTCTTTTGGTGGAGATAATGTCTCGTCATATTGTAGGCTTGAACTTCTGAGCTCATGCAATCCTCCCACCTCTGCCTCCCGAAGTGCTGGGATTACAATTGTGAGCCACCATGCCTGGCCCCAGATAAATAACATTTTATTTTATATCAGTAAGTATCTCTAAATGAAAAGGACTCCTTCTTTTTTTGGTAACAATCACAATACCATTATAAAAATAATGTGTCTGTTTTCTTAATATCATCAGACAATATTCAAATTTCCGATTTTCTTGAATGTATCAGTTTTTTTTTTTTTTTTTTTTTTTAAGAAACCGGATTTAAATAAAATCCACATGTCATGATTGGTCCAGAAGTCTTTTAAAGTATTTTTAAATTCATAGGTTTCTCCTCTAGTTCCTTTTCTTCTCCTACTTTTGAATTTAATTTTAAAGAAACCAGTTATCTTTCCTGAGCCATTTCTTACCATGTAGATTTTGCTATTTGAATCCCTGTGATAGTTTCTTGTGTTCTTCATATTCTTGCGATGTCATTGGCAATGGCTACATCTTGGTATGGTTTTTTGTCTTTCTCCTATTATGAGTAATACTGAATACCTTGTCATATATTTTAAGGGCCATTTTTATATCTTTTTTGGTACAATGTTCATGTCTTTTACTCATTTTTCTGTTGAACGTTTGATATGTTTCCCTTGACATTTTTTGCAAGCTCTTTAAATGTTAGGGAGACTAGCCTAGTCTAGTGATATATCTATATCACAGACTAGCCTAGTCTGTGATATAAGTTGCAAATATTTTCTACTGGCTTTGACTTTGCTTATCAGGTTTTTGCCATGGAAAGCTTTTAAAAAACTTTATCTGTAGTCATTTATAAATGAGTTTTTAAAATTGTTACTGGGCCAGGTGTGGTGGCTCACACCTGTATTCCCAGCACTGTGGGAGGCCAAGGCGGGTGGATCATCTGAGGTCAGAAGTTAGATACCAGCCTGGCCAACATGGTGAAACCCTGTCTCTACAAAAAATACAAAAATTAGCCGGGCGGGAGTGGCGTGGTGTCTATAATCTTAGCTACTTGGGAGGCTGAGGCGTGAGAATTGCTTGAGCCTGTGAGGTGGAGGTTGCAGTGAGCCGAGATCACGCAACTGCACTACAGTCTGGGCAACAGAGTGATACCCTATCACAAAAAAAATTTTTTTTTTTAAATTGGTACTGGGTTTTTAATTAACCTCTTGAAGTTACATTCAATAAACTGCATCTGTTTAAAATGTATAATTTGATGAGTTTTGACCATGTCTACAATCACATTAAGATACAGAACATTTCCATAACTCTGAGAAGTATCCTCATGCCACTTACAGTCCTTTCCTTCACCCTCCGCTCCAAGCAACTACTACTGATCTGGATTCCATCCCTATAGATTGGTTTGCAGTTTCCAGAATTTTATAGAAATATAATTATTTCTATAAATTATATAAAATATATATAAATATATATATAAAATACATAAATTATATAAAATAAATAACACTAAAACCACTAGATGAAATGTTGTTAGGAAACAGAACTATTATAGAAGGCCATATCCTTTTGTGTCTGGCTTTTTTTTTTTTTTTTTTTTTTTTGAGACTGAGTTTTGCTCTTGTCGCCCAGGCTGGAGTGCAATGGTGCGATCTAGGCTCACTGCAACCTCCGCCTCCTGGGTTCAAGCAATTCTCCTGCCTCAGCCTCCTGAGTAGCTGGGATTAGAGCATGCATCACCATGCCCGGCTAATTTTGTATTTTTGGTAGAGACGCGGTTTCTCCATGTTGGCACGTTGGTCTTGAACTCCTGACCTCAGGTGATCACCTGCTTTGGCCTCCCAAAGTGTTGGGATTATAGGCATGAGCCACTGTGCCCGGCCTATTTCTGGCCTTTTTTCTGCTTAGTATTATCATTTTGAGATTCATTCATGTTGTTGGATCTGTCATTAGTTCCTTTTTACTGTAAAGCAGTATTCCATCTCTATTGATTTGTTCCATGTCCCATATCTTTTTGATCTGGCTTCTTTCATATACCAAGATACAGTTGAGATTTATTAGTTGCTCATGTATCAATAATTTGTCCCTTTATTTTGCCAAGTAATATTTTATTGTATTGGATGCACCATGGTTTGTTTATTCATACACCAGTTGAAGGACATTTGGGTTGTTCTTATTTTTTTTTTTTTTGCCAATTATGACTAATACTGCTATAAACATTTGTATCCAACATTTGATGTGAACATAAGCCTTCAGTTCATTTGGATAAATACCTAGGAGCGGGTTTGCTGGGTTGTATGGATATGTTTGATTATAAAAACTGCCAAACTGTTTTCCAAAGTTGCTATGTCATTTTGCATTCCCACCAGCAATGTATGATAGTTACTTTATTCCACATCTTTGACAGCATTTAGTGTTGTCAGGGTTTTTTTTGTTTGTTTGTCATAGACATTTTAGTTGGTATGTTATAGTATCTTGTGGTTTTTATTTGCAGTCACTTTCCTGAATAATTATGGTAGGCATCTATTTATGTGTTTATTTACTATTTTTATATCTTCTTTGTCAACTTATGTGTTCCAAGTTTTTTGACCATTTTCTTATTTAGTTGTCTTTTTGAATTGTAATAATTACCTGCCTGTTCTAGGGTATCATTTGTTGTCTAGATACATATATATTGAATATTTTCCTCATTTGGTGGCTTGTCTTTTCATTTCTTTATGGTGCCTTTTGAAGACCAATTTTAAAGTTTGGTTACGTTTCAAATATATCAACTATTACATGATTCAGGCTTTTTGTGTCTTATCTAAGAAATATTTGTCTCCCCTTAAGATCCTGAAGACTTTGTCCTATATTTTGTTCTAGAAGCTTTATCATTTTAGCTTTTGCATTGGATCAGTGATCGATTTAGAGTTAGTTTTTTTCCTCATAGTCAATTATTCCAGTCTTGTTTGTTGAAAAGACTGTCCTTTCTCTACAAAATTGCCTTGGCACCTTGGTTGAAAATTAACTGTTCTCTCCTCCTGTTTACTAGAAGAATCTGTAAAAGATTGGTGTTATTTTTTTCCTTAAGGGATTGGTAGAATTCACATATAAACTATTCTAGGCTTGGACTTTTCTTTTTGGGGTTTTAGTAATGAATTCATTTGCTTTAGTGGAAATAGGTACTTTAGATTTTCTTTTTCATCTTGTGTCAGTTTTTTCAAAATTGTGTTTTTTCAAATAATTTGTTTACTTCTAAATTGTCAAATTTGTTTGCATGAATTCTTAATACCCACTTAATATCTACAGGGTGTGTAGTGATAACCCCTCTGTACTTCCTAGTATTGGTGATTTGCTTTCTGTCTTTCACTTGGTTCACATAGCTATAGATTTATCAATTTGATCTTTTCAAAGAAACAGCCTTTGGTTTTAATTTTCTTCATTGTTTGTTTTCAGTTTTATTAGTTTCTTTTCTGATATCTATTATTCCCTTTGTATTTTGGGTTTACTTTACCTTTTTCTAGCTTTTTTAAGGTGGAGTTTATGTCATTGATTTTAGACCTTTTCTAATAAAAACATCTTAAGACTATAAATTTTCCTTTAAAATCACCTTTAGCTGCATACTACAAATTTTGACTTTTAAAAATTTTCATTTAGTTAAGAATGTTTTCTGATTTCCCTTTTGATTTCTTCTTTTACCCATATTTTATTTAAAAGTGTATTTTAATTTTCAAATGGCTATTCAGGTAATAATTTCATCTATAGCACTAAAAACCAATGAAAATTCTGACATTTGTTTATAAAATTCCTTGAATGTTCTGTATATTATATTTATATGGTATATGCCTGAGGGCTTTTCTGTAGCCTAAAATAACAGTTCATTATTTTTCACTGTTCTCTGGGTTGAAGGAGCTCATTTGGGCAGTTCCCTCTTGGGGGTCTTTCTCTCTCGTAGTTGCAGTCAAATGGCAGCTGGAATGAGAGTCATCTGAAGGCTTGACTGAGTTGGATGATCAATATAGCCTCTTCACTGACTGCTGGAACAGCTGGGTGTGGGCTCGTCACCTCTCTCTACACAGCTTCTTTATGGGATTAGTTGGCTTTCCCACAACAGGGCAGTCTGAAGGCAGTCAGATTTCCTATATGACAGCTGACTTCTAGAGTGAGCATTCTAAGACACTGAGTTTTTTTCAAGTAGCTAATTTATCTGCTTTATTCTTTTAAACTAAGAAATAGGATAAATTGTATTGGGGCAGTCATTGTAGAAGCTGCCTAGTAAGTAACATGACAGCATCCTTTATTTTTATTTTTTTAGTCGAGGTGAAATTAGCATAAGATTACCCATTTTAGTGTGTGCAACCCAGTGACATGTCATACTTTCACAGTGTCAGTGTTGTGCAACTACCACCTGTATCTACTGTCAAAACATTTTCATCACCTATTAAGCAGCTTTTCTGCATTTCCCACTTTATTCAGCCTCTGGCAACCACCAATCTACTCTTTGTCGCTCTGGATTTATCTATTTAGGATCTTTCATATAAATAGAATCATACAACATGTACCTTTTTGTTGCTGGCTTTTTTCATTTAGCATCTTTCCGAGGTTTATGTAGGCTGTATAATGTATCAGTACTTCATTTCTTTTTATGTCTGAAAAATATTCCATTGTATGCATATGCCACATTTTATTCATCCATTCACCCCCTGATGGATGTTGGGATTGTTTCCACCTTTTGGCTATTTGTGAATAGTGCTGCTATGAACATTTCATATACAAGGGTTTATTTGCCTACCTGTGTTCAATTCTGAATATCTGTAGGCAAATCTCAGAGATATTGTGGGTTCAGTTCCAGTCCATGGCAATAAGATAAATGTTGCAATAGAATCAATCACACTAATTTTTTGGTTTCCCAGTGCATACAAAAACTATGTTTACACTATTATTAAGTGTGCTATAGCATTATGTCTAAAAAATGTACATACTATAATTTGAAAATATTTTATTGCTTAAAAATGCTAACAGTCATCTGAGCCTCTTCAAATGAGTTGTAATTTTTTCCTGGTGGAGAGTTGTACCTCAATGTTGATGACTGCTGACTGTTTAGGGTAGTGGTTGCTGAAGGTAGGGATGGCTGTGTGATTTTAAGAAACCACTTTTTTTGCTCGTCCATGGAAGCAACTCCTCATCTGTTCAAGTTTTAGCATGAGATTACGGTAATTTAGTCACATTTTCAGGCTCCTCTTCTAATTCTAGTCCTTTTGCTATTTCTGTCATATCTGTAGTTACTTCCTCCACTGAAGTCTTGAACCCTTCCAAGTAATTCATGAGGGTTGGAATCAACTTCTTTCAAAGCCTTGTTAATGTTGATATTTGGACTTCCTCCTGTGAATCATGAATGTTCTGAACGGCATCTAGAATGATGAATCCTCTCCAGAAGATTTTCAATTTACTTTGCCTAAATCTGTCAGAGGAATCACTACCTATGGCAGCTATATTTCAAATCACAAATGTATATCTCATATCACAAAATGTGTTTCTGAAATAATAAGACTTGAAAGTTGAAATTACTCTTTGATCCATGAGCTGCAGAATGGATGTCGTGTTAACAGGCGTGAAAACAACATTAATCACCTTGTACATTTTCATCAGAGCTCTTGGGTGACCACGTGTATTGTCAGTAAGCAGTGATATTTGGAAAGGAATCTTCTGAGGAGTAAGTCTCAACAGTGGGCTTAAAATATTCAGTGACCGGGTGCCGTGGCTCATACCTGTAATTCCAGCACTTTGGGAGGCCAGGGTGGGCGGATCACCTGAGGTCAGGAGTTCGAGACCAGCCTGGCCAACGTGGTGAAACCCTGTCTCTACTAAAAATACAAAAATTAGCCAGGCATGGTGGCACGTACCTGTTAATCCCATTTACTTGGGAGGCTGAGGCAGGAGAATTGCTTGAACCTGGGAGGCGGAGGTTGCAGTGAGCCAAGATTGTGCCACCACTCCAGCCTGGGCGACAGAGCAAGACTCCATCCCCGCCCCCCAGCCAAAAAAAAAGCAGTAAAACATGCCGTAAACAGGTATGCTGTCATCCAGACTTTGTTATTCCATTTCTAGAGCATAGGCAGAGTAGATTTAGTGTAATTCTTGAGGGCTCTAGGATTTTCGGAATGGTAAGTGAGCAGTGACTTCAACTTAAAATCAGCAGCTGGCCGGGCGCGGTGGCTCAAGCCTGTAATCCCAGCACTTTGGGAGGTCGAGATGGGCGGATCACGAGGTCAGGAGTTCGAGACCATCCTGGCTAACACGGTGAAACCCCGTCTCTACTAAAAAATACAAAAAACTAGCCGGGCGAGGTGGCGGGTGCCTGTAGTCCCAGCTACTCGGGAGGCTGAGGCAGGAGAATGGCGTGAACCCGGGAGGCAGAGCTTGCAGTGAGCTGAGATCTGGCCACTGCACTCCAGCCTGGGCGACAGAGCGAGACTCCGTCTCAAAAAAAAAAAAAAAAAATCAGCAGCTGCATTAGCCCCTAACAAGAGTCAGCTTGTCCCTTGAAGCCTTGAATCAGGCATTGACTTCTCTAGAGCTGTCAAAGTCCTAGATTGCATTCCAATGGAAGAGTTTCACATACATTGAAAATCTCTTTAGTGTAGCCATCTCCTTGATCTCAGCTAGATCTTCCTGGACAACTTATGGAAGCTTCTATATCAGCACTTGCTGCTTCACCTCGCACTTTTATGGTAAAGAGATGGCTTCTTTCTTTAAAACTCATGAACCAACGACCTCTGCTGGCTTCCAGTTTTTTTTCCTACAGCTTCCTCACCTCTCTCAGCCTTCAAATAACTGAAGAAAGCCTATCTTTGGGTTAGGCTTTGACTTGAGGGTAATACTGTAGCTAATTTGATGTTCTGTCCAGATCACTAAAGCTTTCTTCATATCAGCAATAAAGCTGTTTCACTTACCATTCTTGTGTAGCACTTTTAATTTCCTTCAGGAACTTTACCTTTGTGTTCATAACTTGGCTGTTTGGTGCAAGAAACCTCACTTTTGATCTGTCTCAGCTTTTGATATGCTTTACTTACTAAGCTTAGTTATTTCTGGGTTTTGGTTTAAGGTGAGACACTTGCCTGGGCATGGTGGCTCATGCCTGTAATCCCAGCACTTTGAGAGGCCAAGGCAAGAGGATTGCTTGAGGCCAGGAGCTTGAGACTAGCCTGGGCAGCATAGTAAGATCCTGTCTTTACAAAAAATAAAAAAGTTAGCTGGGCATGGTGGTACATGCTTGTAGTCCTCCCACCTATTTGGGAGGCTGAGGCAAGAGGATTTCTTGAGCCCAGTACTTTGAGGCTGCAGGGTTGCCACAAACCTTCAATTTGTAAAAACCCCGATATATGTGAAGTGCAATAAAATGAAGCACAGTAAAACGAGGTGTGTGTGTACCTAGGAGTAGTAGTACTGAGTCATATGGTAATTCTATGTTTAACTCTTGAAGAGCTGCCAAACTGTTTTACACAGCTGTTATACCATTTTACATTCCCACCAGCAATGTAGGAGGGTTCCAATTTCTCCATGTCCTTGCCAACATTTGTTATTTTCCTCTCTTTTAATTATAGCCATCCTAGTGGGTGTGAAGTTTTATCTCATTGTGGTTTTTATTTGGATTTCCCAAAATGACTAATGATATTGAGCATCTTTTAATGTTCTCATTGGCGATTTGTTTATCTTCTTTGGATAAATGTCTCTTTGAGTCATTTGCCCATTTTAAACTTGGACTGAAGTTTTTGAGTTCTGAAAGTTATTTATATATTCTGGATATTAGACCTTTGTCAGATACATAGTTTGCAAATGTTTTCTTTCCTCCTGTAGATTTTCTTTTGACTTTCTTGAAGTCCTTTGATGCAAAAAAAGTTCTAAAAATTTGATGAAGTCCAATGTATCTTATTTTTGTTGTTGCTCATGCTTTTGGTATTATATCTAAGAATTCATTGCCAATTCCAAAATAAGATTTACCCCATACTTTCTTCTGAAAGTTTTCTAGTTTTAGCTTTTAAATTGTTAATCCATTTTGAGTTAATTTTTATATATGGTGTGAGGTAGGGGTTCCAGCTTCATTCCATTACATGTGGATATCCAGTTGTACCAGCACCATTTGTTGAAGAGGCTTTTTTTCCCGCCTACATTGAATGGTATTAGCACCCTTGTTGAAATCAGTTGACTATAGATGTATAGGTTTATTTCTGTGCTCAAATTCTTTTCCACTGATATATGTCTTTTCTCATGACAAGTTGATAGCTTTTACCTGTGGTATATGGTAATATAGAGTATTGATTTTTCAAGCTTTGATTGCATTGTAAACTTTTTTTTTTTTTACAAACTTATGGTGAATTTATTAAAGAAATTATTTCCTTTTAAAGTCAGATTTATAAGAACAATAACAACAACACACCAACTTATTGGATGGTTTTATTTAAAACTTTTTGGTGTATTTTATCATTTCTCTGACTGCACATGGAATAGTGATGCCGATACATAGTGTATCAGTGTACATTGTAATTGAATTTTCACTGTAAGTTAAATTTACCTTGAGCCTCTAAATAAAGAACTACTTATGTAAATTCGTCCTGCTAAAAGATGTGATGGTGCCAGCTATAGAAGTACCAGAATAGGAACAGCTGTCTGTTGCAGATTTGGGCTAAGCATCACATCAAGAAGGAATCACATATCTGTAGTCTCTAGAGAAACAGTGCTTGGCACCTAACGGTTTTTTAACTTTAATCAGTACAACAAAAGTTGCAGTGCTTTAGGACCAGAATATGACATACCTTTTAAGTCCCTTTTAATCTATAATGTCTTTCTCTTTTTTTTCTTGTAATAATTTATTTGCTAAAGAAATTTTTTTTTTCCTTTGTTTCTTATAGTCTGGTTCTTGCTGATTGAATTCCTTTGGTGCAGTTTAGTATGTTCCTCTGTGTTCTGCATCTCCTGTAGATTGGCATTTGGATATAGCGGGGATCTAAAAAACATTTTTTCTTGTTGTTTTATGTTCACTTCATAGGTGATGTTTGTGCCTTCCACCAGGAGGCACATCATACCTGCTTATCTCTCTTTCTACTACATTAACTAAGTTTTAACAATTCAGGGGTTTTTTTAGAGAAGATGGTATAGAGCATAAGATAAGAGCTCTAGAGTGCAGTAATCTGGATTCAGGCTTTGACTCTGGGCCTACTAGTTTTGGAATTTTGGAAAATCACTTCGCCTCTGTGTTAAGTTCCTTATCTGCTGGGGATGATTATGCCTACTCCTAGGATTGTTTAGAAGATTAAAGAGATCACATATGGAAAAGAACCTGGTACAGAGCCTGGCATGTAGCAGGTGGTCACTAAATGTTAACTGTTGTTGTTTTGTGAATTTAAAAATATTCTAAAATAATCTAAAGGATAGATTATCTTGATTATTCTAAAATCTAAAGGATAGATTATCTCGATTTGTAAGTGAGGAAATTAAAATTTGGATAACTATTTTTTTTTGGCTCACCTGGGTTTTTTTAGGGAAAAAGTAAGGAAATTATTCAACTGAGGTGAGTAGCTCTCCGTTGTCCCCATCAAAGTGAATAGTTACATTTAGTAACCACTCTTCATAAACTTAATTTCAAAAGTGATTTTTGTCAGTGACTTGGATGTTGGTGTGTGTTCATTTTAATTGGCCTTATCTCATGTTGGCAAGTTGCCCCCTCATTGAACAGACTTATACCATAGCACGTTTTATGCTTGCAGTCCATGAGAAATACTTTTCTGTTTCATAGGGAGCTTACTGTTAATGTTTTTATTTTACAGGGTAATGTTCAAGCTCAGCAATGCCTTATGTGGATCGTCAGAATCGCATTTGTGGTTTTTTAGACATTGAAGAAAATGAAAACAGTGGGAAATTTCTTCGAAGGTACTTCATACTGGATACCAGAGAAGATAGTTTCGTGTGGTACATGGATAATCCACAGGTTCGTAAAGTCCCAAGGATTATCTTTTAAAAGCATAGGAAGTTGTATTTAAGTATGTAACATACTATACAGGTTTTAGTATTTGTCTTCTTAAATGGTATATTTTTAGATTTATTTCTACTGACTGTCCTCTCTGCCCTGCACTCCTGACCTCTGCTGTCTTGTTTGAATTTCAGAAGGTGAAACTAAGTTTATTTGATAAAAATTAATGCTTTTGTATTTTTCCCTCGAGAGAGAAATGCTCTCTCTGGTAGAAAATTAGGTTTTAGAAAATTAGATCTTGAGTCACAGAAAAAAATAACAATTGAAGCTGTCCCAAAAATCAGAAATACTGTTTTTGTAACATGTATTTCAAACAACAGCTAAAATAAAGACCAGGAACAGATAATTTTCTTGCATTAAGGAGGCTTAATACCAGGGTCCCTTTAGTGAGATTAAATTTAGGTTTAAGATGCTGTATCTAAGATAGAGACTGTTTTTTTTAATAAATAAATGACTTAACCACATGATGCTCTTGCGCATATGTAGTCCTTTTATTTTGTAGTGTCAGATTTGAGTCAGTCATTGTAATGCCATCCATGAACTGAAATGCATTTTGATTTTATTGTTGCCTTGCAAAACATAGGGGTAAATGTTGTAATTTAAAAATTGGAATCCCAGCCTTAAGATCTGTAAGAGGCCTGAGATTAGATATCATCTGTGAAGTAGTTTTAAACTTTCAACTTTCTCTACTTTTTTTTTTTGAGATGGATTCTCACTCTGTCACCCAGGCTGGAATGCAGTGGTACGATTTTGACTCACTGCAGCCTCTACCTCCCGGGTTCAAGTGATTCTCATGCCTCAGCCTCCCGAGTAGCTGGGACTACAGGGGTGAGCCACCACGCCCGGCTAATTTTTTGTTATTTTTAGTAGAGATGGGGGTTTTGCCGTCTTGACCAGGCTGGTCTTGAATTCCTGACGTCAGGTGATCCTCCACCCTCAGCCTCCTAAAGTGCTGGGATTACAGGCATGAGCCACTGTGCACGGCCTTTTGGAACTTTTTATCTTCAAATAAAAATTGGTATAAAAGTTAAAAATGGGTATGTTGCAAGGAAGTATGTGCAAAGCAAGGGATGAATCTCTAGCAGACTTCTAAGCTGATTTTTGTCCAGTAGACTTCTCATGTGGGTGAGGACTGGAAGGTCTAGGGAAGAGCAGCAACTTACACAAGGTTCTGTTCTGTTTCACAGAGCAGGAACTAGGTCTCCTGATAAGTAGTCTAGTATTCTTCACTATATACTAATTTTAGATTAGACAAGATACAGATACACTAATGTGTGTATGTTTATTTACGTAGAATTTGAGTTGTAAGGGACATCTCACCCATGTGAGCCATTGCACGGTTCTGCCTATTTTCTCTCCCTGATTTTTCTGTCTCATCACTAGGTCCGGTTGACATGTATGGTTTCACCTGAATTTTACTTGAAACTCCTTGATTATTTTTCCATGTTCCTACGTAATAGATTCTTCTTGTCATTCTTCCTTTATCAGTACTACCCATTTAACAGAGCTAAAAGAAGTTAAGTACAAAATAGAATATATTTATTACCCTGAATAAAGCATGAACTTGGAATTCAGAGGAAAGTTATACAGCTAGTAGAAGGAGTTGAAGTCTTCATGGAAGTGGTAACATTTGAAACTGACCTAGAAGTTTGGATATAATATTGGCTAAGAGATGGAAAAGTTGAGTATTCCAGTGCTCAAAGAATAGTGTGGGCAGAGATCAAAGCAAGAGAGCCTGTGGCATGTTTGGAGACTAGATCACTTTAGCTATAGCACTCATCTAGGTTTGCACTCAGCTAGGTCTTGTCCACATGAACTTTTGAAAGCCATATCTCTATGTCGGAATTAATGCATTGGCTTTTCTGGACATAGTGTCAGTTTTTTTTTTTTAAGTGCAAAATTTAAATGTTTTTTAGTTTGTTCTTATTGATTTTGTATCTTCTTTCCAACTTAGGAAATCTTGATTCTGCCAGCCAGTGTATTAGCCATTAGTACCAACTTGGTGTCACTTTTAAACGTAATAATCAAGACATAGCTACTCTTGAAAACTTTAGTAAAATGTCTTGCTAAGATTATTATATTATTTTCTTTCTTTATCAAGGTTATTATGATCAGTATCACCATGTTATTACATCTTGACATAAGCAATTAGATTGAACCATATGAAATTGCTAATATACCTAATACACAACCATTTTGAATTACTAAAAAAATGGCAATTTCATATGGTTCAATCTAGTTGCTTATGTCAAAGTATAATAACATGGTGATACTGATCATAATAACCTTGGTAAAGAAAGAAAATTAGTTTGATTCATCTGTTATCAGGGAGCCACTTCTTCCCTTGACCACTGCTTCCTTTTCCACTAACCATGGGTTTAAAAATTCTTTCTAGTGTTCATTAGGGATCATTTTGGGGCTTTCTGTGTTTTGTCAGAGGTTGGTAATCATGGAGAATGAAATAATTAAGTTGTACGAGGGAGTGCATTTGAAGAGATTTGAAAGAGTATTTGGCAAAATGAGTTTTGGAACTCATAATCAACAAATGGCCTATTTCCCTTTTTTTCTTAAGTGTTCTACTAGTTTGTTATTTCTTGTTCATTGTCAAGTAACAAATTTTGAATCTCTTTTTTTTCCAGTCGAACCTGATGGTAATCATACTAGTCCATAGAAACTGGGTATTTTGAATATTGCTTTTCTTTCAGCTACTTACATTTCTCCGTAGTGTACTACTATTACTGTGACACTTTGTGTCATGCTTTGGTTTCTCATTTGTCTTCCTTCCACAAAGACTTAGAGCTCTATTCAGCAGGTAAAATAATAGGCTCATTAAAAACGGAAAAGAAATAAATTATTACCCTTAAATGGAAGGGTAACAGTTTTTGAAAAAATCACTTTGGTAGTAGTTAGAGATTCTTGAAGACATATTTACATTTCTTTTCCTTCCTTAAAGTTAAAAACCAAAAACCCATAAATATAAAACGTTATACATAAGAATACAAATAGCTTTTTAATGTTATACATTAATGAATTATAATTTTATTTTATATGCCTATTTACTATTTATGATTTATATTTGGAAGCTTGTACATAGTATATAGTTTAAAGCAGAACATAATTAATGGAATTTTACAATATATAGATGTGTGTGAAAGTTTTGAAAAGATCTGTCCCTGTCAACAGTAAGCAGTTCATGTTTGGGAATCTTAAGTCTTTGAAATGTCTAGGCTTCCAGTTACCTCCTAATCATTCATTAGAACAAGCCCATAGATTTTTTTTATTTTTAAGTACATTATTATAAAGTCAGTTGAATAGTTGATGCTTTCTAATCTCCAGCAGAAATAATTTTCAAAATTAACTAAATCTAATGTTTTCATTTTTACCTCTGAAATATTCTATCAGTCTTTTATCAGTCTTCTGTCATATAAATGAAATTTATATTCTTTGTTTCTTTTCCCCAGATTCTTTTGTCTGGTTTTCCTACCTCCATCTTCCTCCTCTATAATCCATTCAGTTTATTAGATAGTAATTAAAGCATAATTTTGATTCCAGATCTGCTCATAAGCCTTCTTTGTTGGCTTCAAATTCTCTACAATATAAATTCTTTGCTGCTTTGTTTTTTATGCAGGTCCTCTATGATTAGGTTCTCAGTTCAAGTTTTGAGACCACCATTTTGTACCACAATCTTATAGGACACTACATCATAGCCCAACATAGCCACCCTCTCTTTCTAGTACAGAGCTGTGCATATTCAATTGTTTGCCATGGTTTATCCGTTTTCTCTACTTGGAATATTCTCCCCTGCTTTTTGTGTTTCAAAATTTTCCTTAACCTCCAGCCTAAATGTTGCTCATTACTTCAGTTTTTCTGGATAGCTTCAACCAGAGATGATTCTCCCTCTTCGTTTACCTTTAGCTCTTTTACGATGCAAACCACATCTAAAACTTATGGGAAGAATGAAAATACTGTGTGTGAAAGTGCCTACATTCCCTGCATATGATGTAAAGAGAAGCTAACATTTTTTCTTTGGAAAAAAAAAGTATCAATGTAGATTAATATGGTATAACAAACAGTGAACCATTTAAATGGGGGGAAATGCAGTCCATTTTTGTCAACAGATATTTGATAAAGAAATTTTAATAGAACAAAGGAATATGTATAGGTTTTTAAAGTATCTTACAATTATATTTGTTTTGTGCCTCTAAATATTTCCCCCTTGCTTTCGGGAACAAAATCTGATCTTGTTTTTGGCTTTTTAAGCTCATGAGAAAGAGTATTGGTTTAGCTCCAGTGATAAAAATAGCCTTTTAGTCATAGAATGCATGATGAAGGAAAAGAGTAGGATTCAGTTTTGTTATCCAAGCTATGGACTTGATTTCAGACCTAATAAAAACTTGAACAGAAGAAAAGTTCATTTGTAAAATGTGATATTAAAAATTGAGTTTTTCAACTTTTCAAAAGTACACGTGGAACATTATAAAATGAATTCGTAATATTGGATATTAATTATACATTAATAATTTGTTTCTAGAACCTCCCTTCTGGATCATCACGTGTTGGCGCCATTAAACTTACCTACATTTCAAAGGTAGTCTTTGTACATTGTCTTATATTCATGAGTGAATTAAAATCCTTGTGAATGAGAGTACGAATGGAAGCAGCAGTATCCTTTCCATGTCCTTTAACAGTGATGTTCAGATTCCTATCATGCTGAAACAGTTCCTGATTACTATGTTTAGGAAATTCTTTAAATCGATACAATTATGAAGAATACGATTTTAACTTACAGGATGTGGCAAATTGCAAAAGTTAACATTAACTTTTATGATCAGGGATACGAACATCAGAAAGGGAGAAATCAGTGAAACAAATTCTATCCTGAGAAGGTCTGGAGATTTTTCTAAGTCTGTATTATGTTTGTTTAGGCTGTTTCCAACTTTTAAATCCCATTGTCTTTGATACTTTGTTTTTTAATGTTTTATTTTGAGGAAAATATGGACCATTTTCATGTTGAAAGGATGATTTTCCACCCTCTTTTCACTTTGTCTCTTTTCATTTCTATTTTCTTCTTTGTTTTTCTGGTAATTTTGCAATACTATTCTTTTATTTTTTTAAATTTTGATTTTATGTTTGTCAGGTACCTTTTTTTCTTATTTTCTTCTATTAATGTTTAGGGAACTAAAAGATGCTGAGGTGCTAGCCTTGTGGGTTTGTGTGTGTGTGTGTGTTTTACATAAAAGCAGTAAACGCTTATTGACTACTTATATATGAGATGCAAAAGGTAGCAACACAGTATTACTAGATAATATGGGTACTATTGTGCATATACTGAGATCTGTTGGCAAAGGTAGATCACTTCAACAGAAGACAAATTTACAAATGTGCCTCTGTTTAGAAGATAGATGTTACATAAATAAAATACTTTATATTAGTGTTAAACAGAGGTATTCATTCTCATTGACCAAAAGGAAAAGAAAAGAGCCCTTGGACAATAAAGATTACATATTTAAGAGGAAACAGCCGGGCGCGGTGGCTCACGCCTGTAATCCCAGCACTTTGGGAGGCCGAGGCGGGCAGATCATGAGGTCAGGATATCGAGACCATCCTGGCTAATACTGTGAAACCCCGTCTCTACTAAAAATACAAAAAATTAGCTGGGTGCGGTGGCCGGCGCCTGTAGTCCCAGCTATTCGGGAGGCTGAGGCAGGAGAATGGCGTGAACCCAGGAGGCGGAGCTTGCAGTGAGCTGAGATCGGCCACTGCACTCCAGCCTGGCGACGGAAACATTTTTCTGTTAAAATCATGTTATGTAAATTTACATATGACAAATATTATGTGGAAGCTCTTTCTTGAAGTCAAGTATTAGCTCAGTAAAGTAGGTAGGGTGACTGGCCAGCTGCTTTCCCCTCCTCCATTGCTCTTCTTTTAATTTGTAAGCTTTTTTTTCTGTGCAGTTCTATAACTTTCATCTTGTCCTCCCACTTCCTGAAGTTTAAATTGTGCAGTTTGTACTCTACTTTGGATGTACCACTTTTTTTCCAAAAAGAATTTATTCCAAAAATTTATTTCTGGAACAAACTTTTGTGTGACTCAGAACTGTGAGTTTGTAGTCGGGATCAGTGAGGAATCCCAGACTTAGAATTCCTTTTGAAGGTACAAAACAGATGCTACAATTACAAGTTCTGTCACCGGACAACAGCATGGCAATAGTTGTGAATGAGCTTCTGGGAGGTACTTTATTTAAAGGGATAGCAGCCACCAAATGCAGCTGGTTGCCTCATCTTCTAAAGTGAACCATTAGCTGCATTTAATAAAGTGATCCCATTATCCTAGGGTATTCTCCTGTGCAAGAGAGGATCCAGCCCCATTTTGATCTCCTTATAGCAGAGTAATGCCTTAATCTTAATTATTAAGATTAAGATTAATTCAATTAAATGCCTGGATTTATGGACTTTAAATACACAGTCTCCCCTTCACCCATCCCCACTTTTGCTTAAAAATCATAGCTAATTTAGAAATACGTTATTTGGGAAGAATGCATAGTTCTTGTAGAATATTCATTGAGGATATTTTGAAAATTATGTTAAACTAAAAATACTTGTGTGTATGACATAAAGCCTAATGGTTTACTTTCAGCTTCTGTCTGACATTTCTTTGAAGAGAAAACAAGTTTGTTCAAAGAGAATTTGGAAATATTATTTGCTACCTCTTACTGCATGTGTGTTTGTACCGCTTACTGCATGTATGTACATGGGAACTGCATCCTATGTATTTAATTTGCTGTTCTTTTTCAGTTGTCTTTCATGTTTAATTTTAAGTCTATTTACTAAATGTGTATGATTATTGGGGAATCATACATGTGGAAGTTTACATAGTATATACGGTTGGTTTTAGGATGATATGAAGAAGTGAGGAACCCATCTCTATTTTTCTTTTTAGGTTAGCGATGCTACTAAGCTAAGGCCAAAGGCGGAGTTCTGTTTTGGTAAGTAGCCATGTTACATGTATTTTAAATTGACTGATATAATTGTATCATATTGTAAAAGAAAACTGTAGCAGAAAACCACACAAAACCTATGGCTGAATGAATTATTCTAAAGTGAATTTCCTTGTAACCACTATACAGATAAGGAAATAACATTTTGCGCTCGCCCTCCCCTAACCCTGAAGCCTCTTTCCTGTGTGCCATCCTAGTTACAATCACCTCCTTCTACCCATATGTAACTTATTTTGGCATTTATAATGATCACCTCCAGTGAGATTTCAGGTAATTTTAAACTTTCTGTGTCATGTTATTCTATATTAAACATATAAATAATTAAAAGGATTTGGTCTTTAGCTTGTGGGTAGTGAGAAATGTACAGTTTGGGATAGGAGTAGTTGAGGGTATTGGATTAACTTACTCAGCAGATGTTTAGTATATGGCAGGCACTGTGCTTGGCAGTGGGGCAGTAAGATGAATAAGAAGCAATTGCTGCCCTTAAGGCTGGTTGGCTCATAGATAAAAAATACCAGGCAATTATTATTGCAGTTGTCACAACCTGTAGATAGAGGGATATGCAATCTATTAAGCACAAATAACGACCTTCAGATCTTTGTTGGGGAGCTCAGGAGTCGGGGAGCCTCCCTGGAGGAGGAGATGCTTATGCTGGTGGCCAACTAGCCTGCTTATATGCTTTACCACTGCAGAGAAAAGGCAGGAGGACCACATGCACAGAGGATTGTGGGGAGAAGAGCGTGGTGCCTCTGGAGCTCAACACTGAAGCTAGAGGGTATGATAAGTGGCTAGAGAGTAAAAAGGCAGGCAGAAGCCAGGATGCTGTGTTTTGACTAGCAATAGGTTTTATTATTTTGAAAAAAGGAGAAGAGAAAGAGAGCATCTGAAAGCAGACATAAGGTGAAGGAGTTTCTTTTTTTTTGGTATGGATAGGAAAGTTTTGATGTAGGTAGACTGGGTAAGTGGCCTCTGAACTACTGTACTTACGTAAGGTCCTGAGTTAGTGTGGTGGCAATGGGAGAAGGAGGAAGGGTGAAAAGAAGGAAAAGTGCAGGGGCTTGGTGGATATGGGGGAATTAGAGGGAAGAGAGAGGTGGCAGGGAAGTTTGCTTCAGGTAAAGAAATGGGAAGTCAGGGAGAGCTGGCTCTATAACGTAAAATGTTTGCTATGGAGTTGAAATGGTCGGGAACTTCCAAATGGAAATGTTCTGTTGATAGTAATTGAGGACTGGATGGAGCTTTCAAGTCAAGAATGGAGAAATTTGGGGTCTGTTAAAAAGGAAGTGGTAGTTGAAGCTAGGAAAATTGATCCCTCTCAGAGAGTATGTTAGTGGACATTAGTGACTGAAGGAACAAATATTTAGAGTGGCCAACTAACATCAAAAGGGACTATTTCACATTAAAGTGAGAGATGCTTTTGGGGGTAGAATTGAAGTTCTTTGCTCTCTTTTGCTTGAAAAGGACAGGTTTCTTTAGGCAGTACTTAGAAATAGCATCTTGATATGAGCAAGATGAAACATGGCTCTCAAGGTAATCCTCTTACCTTGAAGATTAAATAGGAAGATTAAATTAAATTATATGCTTTTATCTCACTGTGAAGCTATTTTTTAAAGTTACATGTTTATTACTAATTATAATTTTGGTTACGAAGCAGGAAAGTGTCTCAGAGCCTTGTAAATGAATGGGTATTGCATGTCAAATAACTGAGAACTTTGTATTTTAGAATGTATAATGCACATACTTTTGACAACCCTTTTTTTCTAAAATCCCAAACTTACCGAAATAGTAATATACAGTAACAGACTTGACATTCATAGTTATTGGAGTATTTAGAATGGGTGATTTTAGTTGGAGTCAAAAATTAAGATTAGTCATTCATTGGTCAGTCAATAGTTTATTAGTCCTCTACTGCTAGTGGGAGTAAAGATGCATGAAATGCTTACTTTTAGAGAGGGAAGCAGTGACTTCTAAATAGAACCACAACTTTCATTCAAAGTGGCAACATGTCTTATCTCAAATTGTCCCAAACCAGTGAGAATAAGAAACATGCAAGCCATTTTTGATGGAGGGAGCAGAGTATCTGTAACCCTCAGTATGTAAAGTTGGAAAGTAGATAGAGGAATGGTAGATAATTCAGCAGAGTGGAGGAAGAGGCCAATGTAAAGCTCACCATTTAAGTGTTCTGCCTCACCCCAATTCTAGATAGGCTTAGGTACAGGAGATACATTTTCTGAGGAAGCAACAGTGAGGAAGGACCAAAAACAGGGACTTAGTTTGCATATCTATATCAGAAACAACCTGTGTTCCCTACCTCCGTCTAGCTCAATCAGGCAGACACCCTTCCCCTGTTCCAGCAGGAAATGGGATGTGTGGTGTCTCCACAAATAGAATCAGTGAGGCTGTATATTTAGGGGCACTAGTCCCAGAGAACGAAAGGAATGAGGCATGAAACTGAAAATAGGAAGATTAAATGAAAGTCTGCACAATCAATGCAACCCCAACCCTAGAGCATTGGGGCAGCCGGGTTTAGGTGAGTAAGATCCGAATACCCTAGAGAAAAGATCCATAGATACTGACTGACATCTGGGCATTTCTACTAGAAGAGGTTGCCATAGTTGACTAGCGAGGTCCACAGTCAGCAGCCCTACAACAACCCAAGAGAGCTTTTCATCAGTCTTTTTAGCACTTTCTTTTAAAATATGAATAGACAGCCCAGGATTACTGGACATTTGATGAGAGAGGATTATCAAACAGGAGAAGGAACATGAGACAATGCAAAACTCAAAAGAAAAAGGCACAGAAATCTGAAAGTAGAACAGAGGTAAAGATAGATAATGGAAAAGAGATAAAAGCAATCAAGGAAGTCCAACATCTGATAGAGACTGAGAAGACAGAGGAAAGTACAGAATAGAGAAAACAGAATGGGGAAAATTGACAAAGAGTGTGATAAAATACCTTAGAACCTCTTGAACCAAAACCATATATTCATAACCAGTTGATCTCAGGTCGTGAGATGATTTTTGTTTGCAGTTAAGCTAATGTTTATGCTTCAAGTTTTATCCATTTTATGTATTCATTCTAATCATAAAGATTTGAAATGAAATACTCAAGTGGAAAAGATAGGAAGGATACAAGCTTCTAGGGATGCATTTATTATTCACAGTGAAACCCTTACTTTAGGGTTTTTATGGTAACTTAGCAGTATCAAAGTTTTTTTTTTTTTAATTGTTCAAAGATTTTCTTTCTCTTTCTCCGCTCCCCACCAATATTGCTAATACACCACATGTCAGTCACTTGCTTTCCTTTTTCTTTTTTCTTTTGAAATGGAGCCTCCTCACTCTGTCCCCTGGAGTGCAGTGGTGTAATCTTGGCTCACTGCAACCTCCACCTCCTGGGCTCAAGTGATTCTCCTGCCTTAGCCTCCCAAGTAGCTGGGATTACAGGTGCCTACCACCACGCCTGGCTAATTTTTGTATTTTGAGTAGAGACAGGGTTTCACCATGTTGGCCAGGCTTGTCTCGAACTCCTGACCTCAAGTGATTTGCCTGCCTTGGCCTCCTAAAGTGATGGGATTATAGGCGTGAGCCACTGTGCCCTGCTTTACATTTTTTATAGTGCTTCCTTACTCCTTAGAAATCTCCAGATGATGGCAGTGAAGAATATTCTGTACCAAGCACTGTGTTAGTTTCTTTACATGTAAGATCGTCATCTCTTAAGGAGGTGGAATGAGTGGCATTCTCATTTCACAGATGAGAAGTATCAGGCTCAGAGAAATTAAGTAATGTTTGAAAGATGATATTGCTTGTAAGTGCATAAGCTAGTCAGGTTGGACTGATTCCAGGCTGATTTTTTTTCCTAGATCATACCTATATATCTACATCTTGTCATGAAGTAATTCTTAAAGTCCATGAGATTTTATTCAGATTGCAAGGTATACTAGGAGTGTTTTTTTAGATATATATTTACATCTCTTCCTTCCCTTAAAAGAGATCCTTATATAAATATTATTTATTCAGAAGTATATGTATTAAGCATTTACTGTGTACCAAGTATAGTATATTAATAAGTGCATAGATTTTTAAACTCTTCAGATGTTCTGGGCAGATGCCCAAAATAACATTGAGGGGAAGAAACCATTATGAATGAGGAGAACTCTGCTTCAGCCTAAGCTGAAAAAAAAAGAGTATAAAAGGAAGCCTTACTGATGGCTAGAAATTACAAACAAAAGTTATTTATTGATAGGTATAGCATCCTAGTGAATTATGGATTTATCTTAATATATGTTTATGGCAATTATAACTTTTCCAGTCTCTAGAAAGATATACAAGAACAGATTTCCAGTGTGTTAAATTTCCTTTAAAGTTATAGACTGGTTGTTTTGTAGTGCTTTGCAAGATAGGCTTTGACTTCCTTTCTAAGACCTTCATCTCAATTCAAGGAAGCTGTAGTTTAGAGTGTCTTGGTCTCAGGCCCAATTTCAAAATCTTGTGTGTTTTCCTTGAGAGTTTGCATTTCCCCTTCTCTCAGCCACATTCAACTGTGTGCTAGTGTATCCTTTAAAATTTTGGTGGAGGCGTTTTGAAGTTTTTTTTTTTTTTTTGAGGCAGAGTCTCGCTCTGTCGCCCAGACTGGAGTGCAGTGGCCGGATCTCAGCTCACTGCAAACTCCGCCTCCCGGGTTCACGCCATTCTACTGCCTCAGCCTCCCGAGTAGCTGGGACTACAGGCGCTCGCCACCTCGTCCGGCTAGTTTTTTGTATTTTTTAGTAGAGACGGGGTTTCACTGTGTTAGCCAGGATGGTTTCGATCTCCTGACCTCGTGATCCGCCCGTCTTGGCCTCCCAAAGTGCTGGGATTACAGGCTTGAGCCACCGCGCCCGGCCTGAAGTTATTTTTATGTTTGAACAATTGCAACAGTATAACTATTCAGGTACTTAGCTCCTGGAATAATATTTATGCTTTTAAAAATAAATGCACGTGGTGTACAATACATAGCTTTAATTCAAGAGTGGACTATGATGGTTTATAGACAGCTGTATGTGCGCATGTGCTTTGCTTTATAAAAGTACATAGTCCCTAAAGAGGTATATATAAACTAAATTGCATAAAAGTTCCAAATGTAGGCCGGGCGCGGTGGCTCAAGCCTGTAATCCCAGCACTTTGGGAGGCCAAGACGGGCGGATCACGAGGTCAGGAGATCGAGACCACTCTGGCTAACACGGTGAAACCCCATCTCTACTAAAAAATACAAAAAAGTAGCCAGGCGAGGTGGCGGGTGCCTGTAGTCCCAGCTACCCGGGAGGCTGAGGCAGGAGAATGGCGTGAACCCGGGAGGCGGAGCTTGCAGTGAGCTGAGATCTGGCCACAGCACTCCAGCCTGGGTGACAGAGCAAGACTCCGTCTCAAAAAAAAAAAAAAAAAAGTTCCAAATGTATTAAGATTCAAAATATAAAGGAAATTCATAAGGTCTAGAAAAATAAATCTTAGGGAGATTTTCTAGATGATATGAAATCTGGATACATTTACAGAAAAGATTCATAGTATATTTCTGTATGATCAAAACTACTGTTAAAGTAAAATAAAACTGACACTGGGAAAAGTATTGGTAATAAAGCAGAAAAGATTAATATATAAGTTTCTATAATAATGAACAATTCAGGAGAAATGTGGGTAAAAACAGTAAACAAAACTCACAAAATAAATGCAAATGGCTAATAAACTTATAAAACTAATTTATCTCAATAACCAAAGAAATTAAAATTTGATAAGCTACAATTATTTACCAATAGGTTGTTAAAGAGTATTAGTCAGGAAAACACCACACTAGGTATTTCAAACCCAAGGGATTTGTTCCAGGGAGTTGGTTACCCAAATCTTGGAAGACTGAAAGAATGCGAAGGGAATGCCGAAGTAACCCAGAAATTAGAAACTGCGTGAAGTAACTACTACTCAAGGAGGGCTAGGGAGACAAAAGGGGAGAGACAGTAGTATTACTATAACCTAGGGCAGCGGAGTAGAAGCTACTATGGAGCTATTGGTATCCAAGGGGACTCTGCAAGGCTGGCATAGGGGGCAGGAAAAGGCCCCTAATAGCAGCTAGTTGTGTGCTGCTGTTGGAGAGAGGTCAGCAACAGCAGGAATCAAGGATAGTCTCCTCTTTCCTTCTCCCCTCTCCCACCTTACAGCCTCTCATCAGTACCTACCATTGGCAGAGAATGGCCTCAGATGGGGTCTAGGAAATATTGTTTGCAGACTGCCAGCCCCAATGCCACAGAGCCTTTGAAAACTAGAAACTAGAGGTATCCACAGGTGCTAATAACCAGTTCTGGTGAGGGGTATTCAATGAAATAAACCTTGCGTATGTGGTTGATAGGAATGTGAACAGATTCAACTTTGTGGAAAGATGATTTGGAAATACCTATAAAAAGTTTAAACGTCAGCTGTCTTTGACCCAGCCAATCTATGTCAAGAAATTTATCCCCCAGAAATGCTAGCCAAGTGTGGAGAAATATATGTGTATGATGTTTCATTGTAATATTTTATATAATTTCAAAAACTAGAAGTAGCCTAAGCATCTATCATTAGGGGATTGACTAAATGTATTGTGGTGTATCCATTTGATAAAAACCATAGCCATAACAAAATAAGAGTTTTACCTGTGTTATTGTGTGATAAAAGCTGTATTATATGTGGTCTGATATGTTTTGTCAAATCCACGAGAGTCATGGTGTTGAACCTAGCGAGGTTTTTCAGCTACTGCAAACATAAATTTAGAGGTAATAAGTACAATATTTGGTGTGTTATTTTTTTCTGTCAACAGTTATGAATGCAGGAATGAGGAAGTACTTCCTACAAGCCAATGATCAGCAGGACCTGGTGGAATGGGTAAATGTGTTAAACAAAGCTATAAAAATTACAGTAAGTATATGTATTTTTTTGAAAACTGTTCGATGTCTGGAATTAATCTTTTCATTTTGAAAATACACCTACCAAATGTTCCCAGCTTACCAACAGGTTTCATACTCAAGCTTTGTTTAAAAGACAGGTATTCAGAATGTGAATATGTTTTCTTGTACTTGGTGACTGTTGGTCCTTCAATCAGCCCATTATTGCCTTTTTAACTTATGAACCTAATAAGGAGATATATTACTGCAGATCTTAATCACTTCTTACAACGTTTCTAGGAGAATATGTGCTTAGTACGTAGTGTTCTACCGGGAGGATATATTATTTTCTTCTAGTATAGTGTAAGAGATTTCCTGCCACCTACCTGGGGAATAGGCACTTCTCTCTTCTAAGCCCTGACTGGGGATTGGGGTCAGAGAGGGAAAGAGTTGAAAACAGGAGCAGGACAAGGGGAGATGAAGGCTGAAAAATGAGGGATAGGGATAGGCATAGTGTCTGAAGGGTTGTGGCAACCAGAGGGTTCTGCCCCATGTGACCCTTGAGAAGTTTGTCTCAGGCTCTAAACTTCTTCCTACGTCCAATTTTTTTCCTTGCGTTCCAGGGCTTGGTACCTTTCCCATGCTACAATTTCTTGCTTGTAACGTGTGCTTCTCTTCTTTTTTGGTTTTCTGATGAATATTTATTGGTTATTTACACTCTGCCAGATCTTAGACTGAAGGTTTTACTTAAATGAACTGGAAAAGTGAGACCTAGAAAGATTAATCTACTAGTTTTATAGCTAGTAGATTATGGAGCTGGAAGTCCAGTCCAGTTTGTTGGACTCTGGAGCCTGAACTCTGAAGTGCAGTGCCTTACTGCTTCCTGAACGAAAACAGCCCCCGTCTCCTACTCTTTTGTTCCTAAAACCAAAAACCTTTACTGAGAGAGTTTGCTAGTGATGGTGAGCAGCAAGTAGGTATGTACCTTGCCTCAACTTTCCCTTTACACTTTTGTAGAAAAATACATAGTAGACCTGCCTGAAATATGTTGGGAAGGAGTTCTTGTGTTGTGAGATTTGTGTCAATTGCGTTTTTTTTTTTTTTTTTTAATAAAGTGCAGTTATTTACTGACCCTAAGTGACGTATTCTCAAAGAATATGTGCCCTGAAAGTCAGCATATGTTAGTCACTCGTTAGTTTTAATCTAAAATGAATAATTTCATATTTATATCACAACACAATAAAGAGTCAGTGTAGTTAAAGCTGTTCCCAGAGTTAAGTCGAATTTTTTTTTTGTTTTGCACTAGAACAGCTTGTTACCACATGACAGAAAACGCCTACGCACTGCATCTGATCTGTACATGAAGCAGAAGTTATTTTAGGTTTGTGCAGTTTCAGGAAAGCAATTTTTTAACCTGATTCAGACATACATATTCTTAAAAACTTTTAGCTAATCATTTTAACTCTTTTAATAAATATTCCCTGCTGAAAAATTTCTTTAGAAAGATAGTATCTCGTAACTTTACTAAATTCATGTTTTACAATTTGCAGTAACAAGCAGCACTGGTTTCTTAGTGCTTTAAGAGAAAAAGCAGTGAATTGTCTCAGGCTTTTTACCATTTTAGGGGGTCTTGAATTGCTATGTCTAATTTATCAGTGGTATGAAACAGTCTTATACAAATGACACTGGTAAACTTTTTAGCATGATGGAAAAACAGATTAGAAATTCTAAATAGAATTCTTAAAAATACTTCTAAGTAGCTTTTGTGGTCTTGCAACTTTATTTTACATGTTGAAATTTTTATAGTTTTTAAGATAAATTTGTTGGTAAATGATTTTAATGTTTTATAATTCACATTTGGGAAATATAAATACATATAAGATATAGAAATCCTTATTACTATAGTGATTAATAAAGTGGTTATAACTGCATTAAAGTGAGTATAGAATTGATAGCACTTATTAAAAATAAACTTTAGATAGACACACATTTAACTCATAGGATAGCAATGAAATAATTTCCCATGCTTTAAGACGATATGCTTTATGTTAATTTTATTCCTTAAAAATCTTACCACTTTTATGTGCATTTTATACATTAAGTGTATTAAAGTGTGGAATCTCTAATTTGTTATATTTTCCTATGAACATTGCTAATGATTTACATGTAGATTTATTTGAAAACTTAAAATGTACATTTTGATATAGGTACTTAATACATAAATCTTTCTGTGGAATCACTCTCATTTTGGTCAACTGTGTAATTTAGTGGTCTGCTAAGTACTGTGTGATAAGTAAATTTTAAAATTTTAGAAATCTGAAATTAGAGTTTGGAAATGTGTGGTTTCAAAATAGAGGTGGTTAGAGGGCAATGGGTAAGGGAATGATGATTTTTAAGCTATTTCCTAATTATAATATATTGCCATTTTAATCCATTATCCTCCAACTCTGTGACTTTCCTTACTTAAGTCTAGATGGGTGCCACTTGAAATTCTTTACCCTTTACAGTTGCTTTTCAACTTATGATGGGGTTACATCCTTATAAACCCATTGTAAGTCAAAAACACAAGTTGAAAATCCATTTAGGACCCCAACAAACCCACTGTAAAGTTGAAAAATTGTAAGTTGAACCATTGTAAATCCTGGACCATGTGTATTACACACGCACAGAAAGGAAAAGAGCAACAGTAGGAGAATCATCCCTGAAGGGGGAGTATCAATGACCGGAGTGAGGAAAATCAAATTTTAAAAGTATGCTTTCCACTGTTCATTTATAGTAATAACAACATAAATATGGTGGTTTCTGTTTCCTTATTGATTATTAAGGAATGTCTAAGATACATATGGTTTATTCCTGAATAGAGAGCCACTGTTTTTAAACATGTCTTTTTAAAAATTTAAAAATAAATACTCGATTTGAATCTAAAAATTAGTCCTTTGAATTTGTGGCAGAAACTCCACAAGTTTGGTATATTTTTAATAGAAACTGGAAACAAGTAGATGTAGAATTCTCAGAAAGATTGTAAGACATGGGAGTTTGTGTCTGCACTAAGAATTTTTATTCTCAGTGAAGTGAATTGAACCATTATCGCTATTTCTTTCTTTTTTTGTTTCTTTCCTTTTTTTTTTTTTTTTTTTTTTTTTTTTGAGATGGAGTCTCCCTCTGTTGCCCAGGCTGGAGTACAGTGGTGCTATCCCAGCTCACTGCAGCCTCCGCCTCTGGGGTTCTAAGTGATTCTTGCGCCTCAGCCTCCTGAGTAGCTGGGATTACAGGTGTGTGCCACCACACCCAGCTAATTTTTGTATTTTTAGTAGAGACTGGGTTTCGTCATGTTGTCCAGGTTGGTTTTAAAACTCCTGGCCTCGAGTGATCCACCCAGCTCTGCCTCCCAAAGTGCTGGGATTACAGGCGTGAGCCACTGCACCTAGCCCAACATTACATTATCATTCTCAGTGAATTGAATATCAACTTTCCTTTTAACTTTTGAGAAACCTGCAGCATTTTTATGTATTTCATGCATAAATACTTAAATCTGTTTTGTTCATCTCTTTATTCTCTAGTTATTTTTACCTTTTCTTTTCCTACTATTAGAATTTCCTACTACTAGGATCACATGCAAATGCCTGCCAAGAATACATTCAGATCTCCTACACAAAATGCAGGGATGTAAAAAGATAGAAAGCCAAGGAAAGGGAGAAAGGCAGTAGACAAAGAAACCAAGTGGATTCAGTGTCTGCCATGTGCCAACTGCCCAGTGGAATCACTTTTCTCATTTTCATTGGACAGTTGGATGGTTTGGGGTAGGGTTGTATCCTGAAAATGTCTATCTTAGTGGCTGAATGTAGACCAAGTTTTCCAGTGGTACCTATCGTTTTTAAAGGAGTTATCCATATTCATGGATATTTTACTTGAACTTTTCTTGTTCTTAGGGAATACGATGATTAAAGTTAGATAATTTTTATAGTAAGATGCAGTTCTAAGTGAACTATTAGCGTTTGATTTTATTATAATGACAAATTAGAAGCAGTGAGCTTAACAGCATAAGCAAGGACTTTTAATATACTGTAATTTAAGAAAAATGGAAAAACCAATATAAATTTCAGTATTTTAAAAATGATTTTAAAGGTTTTTCTTAATAATTCTGATGTCTGAGTAAACTTCTTGAAAGAATAACGGCTGGTTTTCCTATGGGTCACCTCTTAGCAGCACCTCTCATCTAATCTAGTTCAATAGATTGTTTTCTCTCTGGTTTCAAGTTCTCTTAATGCTGTTTTCTGTTCTCAGTGAGATAACTGGGCCATATTTTCTCTGTCAGAATAATTGAAATATATGCTATTTATTAGAAAATATAATGGGCTTCCCTAGCAAATCGTTCCAGGGTGTACTATCCTAATTTTATTTGACAAGGAAAGTTATCTTCATTGTTTTATTGCCTTTAAAAAGCACTCCAATATGTGCACATTCTTAGAAGAATTCAAGAGGTATTCAGGTTTCTCTTCTCTTTCCTGTTTTCTCTCTCTTTTGTTTCTGCGGATGAGGGCATTGTAGTATGAATATGAACCAGAGGCTGGAGGGTTGGGCTTGAGGCCTGAGAGAAACCACTTCAAGGGAGGCAGGTGGGGAAGGAAGGGAGAGGGAGTTTTAGAAGTCACCTAAGAGACAAGTCATTTATTATATCCATAAATTACATTTGTGTGGATTGGGATTTACTGTAGCTCAGCGTCCTTTCATATACACATGGACCATGTTTGCTCAATATTTTGCAAAATGCTGCTTTGCAAATCCTTATCTGCATTGTATACCCTGTTTTCTACAAATTGGGTGGGAGTAGCATTGAATAGAAGGAGAGCACAGGTTTTAGAGCAGTGTTTCTCAGTGTGGTTTCTGAAACTCCTGCCTCAAAAATGTCTGGTGTTCTTGCTTAAAGTGCAGGTTTTTGGGCTGCAGTATAGATTTGTGGAGTCAGTTTCTGGGTTCGAAGCAGGGGAATCTGAAGTTTTAAATAATCTTCCTGGGTGATACCTTATGCACTCTAAAGTTTGAGAAACCACACTGCTTTGGCATCACACTAATAAATGGTTTGAGCCTTTGAATACAATGTGAGTGATATCCTGTAGTTCTACCAGTACTCTATTAACAGGAATTAGCTATATGACAAGCAAACTATTTAAGTTAAATGTTTCTACACCGCTACTTCTGTGATTGTCAGTAGTGTTTGTCATAGTGTTTCTGAAAGACTGCAAGGTTCCAAATGCCCTTTAAATCATTGGAGAAAGACTAAATCATGTTCAACATGATAATTGATGCTAAGCAGATTTGATTACATTTTATTCACAGCCTTAAAAATGTGTGATTTAAATACAGACTGCGTGCTTAACAGTCTACAGATGGAAATGGTGATTAACTCAGTACCTTATTTACTGAATAGATCACATAAGAAAAGCTAAAATATATGTTAAAAATTTGTGATACCTTTGATTTTTTCATCCACTTTAGTGAGGTGTTAATAGGAGATTGTGCTGTTACCACAGTCATTGTTTTCCTGTACTTGTGAATGATTTATCATTGATCCAAGTATTGGAATTCCTTCTTTAAATTTCTAATGAAAAGTTTTGTTTTGAAACTTCTGATGTGTTTTAAGAATTTTGCTATTTTTCCTGCTGACTTTGGATTCATCCATTGAGTCTTTCAACATTTATTGAATACACTATGGTTTTGGTAATAGGCTCTGTCTTGAAGTCAGGAAAGACTGAATATGCCACAATCCCAGAATCATGGGTAGGAATGGAGAAAGGGAAGAAAACAGCAAAGAGCTGTAAACCAACAGTAAGTGTGCCAGTAAACAGGGTCTAGAGCACAGCAGTTGGGCTTGGCAGAATTACACACACTTGGCTAGAATGTATTATAGTCAGGACCTAAACCTATATTCCCTAATGCCCCTGAGCCTATTTCCTTATCTCTTAGGTGGGGGTAGAGTCCCTATGCATAGGGTAGACAGGAGTAGTAAAGGAGAAAAATGTATGAAATAGTACCTGCCCGAGTAAGCACTCATTAAGTGATAGCTATATTATAAAGTATTATTCCAACAGAAAAATTAGTGTGATAACTTAAAGGAGTACATACATGGACTGTAAGTAATTTTTATATGTATTTGTCATATATACAAACAGACGATTAATTAGAAATTCTGTGAGAAAGTAGGTTCACATGTATAATGCTGGTTGCAAAATGATTCATTTTATTTACTATTTCAGGTACCAAAGCAGTCAGACTCACAGCCTAATTCTGATAACCTAAGTCGCCATGGTGAATGTGGGAAAAAGCAAGTGTCTTACAGAACTGATATTGTTGGTGGCGTACCCATCATTACTCCCACTCAGGTAATTAGGTTACTCTTCTATTGTGTGAGGGTCTAATTACTGTATATTGATTTTTATATTATTAAAACTAAAACAGGGTGTCTTTGCTGAATTAGTATAATATTCAATTACTATAAAATATTTTTGTTTATTTCAAAAGTATTTATTATAAAAAATTTGGAAATTACATAACGTTTAACACTTTATCATGATTTCTCTAAGCCTTTCTTGGGTGTACTTTTCACCTCAGAAATGGAGATACGAGTTGCATATTACGCTTTGTAAACAGATTTTTTCACTTACATCATGAGCATTTTCCAAGTCATCAGAAATCCTTTTGTATCATTTTTAATGAGCGCATAGTAGTTCTTCCATGGATTTACCATAAATTATAAATCCTCTATTGGACAAATAGAGTTCCTTTTCCATTTTGTTTCTTTTACTTTTATAAACAATGCTATGATGAATATTCTTAAAGGAGAAATTCCTAGAAATAAAATTGCTGAGTCAAGAGTTTGCAAGTAGTAATTTTTAAAATGTACTTTTTCTACAACCTGGCCTAAGTGAGCTAGACAGAGGACTGGGATTTTAACTAAATTATATCTCAGAAGTACTCATGCTAAATTAAGTCTTTATTTGAGTTTTAGGAAAAATATAAATTTATGAACAATTTTTGATGAAATTAAAACTCTTTTCTGAGCTTGAATTTCTTGTTTTGCTGTTGAAAAGGGTGAATTTGTAATGGCTACTAAGTTACTGGTAGTTGAGAAAGCAAGAATTTTAAAGTAATCAATTGGTATTGCCAAGCTTGGGTATTTTCATTACCAGTGTGCCTTTTGAACTTAAAAGACTTTGACATTTTATAAATCTTTTACGTCAAATTGTATTATACCCCACATTTTTCAGGTCTTTTGCTATGGGAGGGTGATTAGTGGGTTTAGAAATCTTACAACATTAATTAATTAATTAACTATTGAGTGCCTTATGCTTGGCAAAGGGTATGTTAATGAAGAAAATTGACAAAATGAACAAAATATGACAGCTCTATGCTGTCATAGAGCCTACATTTTTCACCAAAGTTGGATTAAAAAATAAACTAGGATTGTGTGTTTACTTTTTCCAAAAGTAATGATTTTAAACTATTAACCTTCTGGTAACTATGTAGCTAGATTAAGCTGCTTTCACTGGTATTATGACCTATGTTGACATAAGGGGTAAGACTATTTTCCTGTAGTTGTGTTAAGATATTGTATTAGTTAGTATCTGCGGCTGTTTTAATTTTGTCTAGAGTTAAGATTTTGTTGCATTGTAATTTTGGTATAGATATTTCAGTCATTTCTAGGATTTGATGGGGGGGGTATAATTTTAAAACTCTCAAAGAAGTTTATTGCATCATTTATTTTGTAGTATAGTTTTAAAAATTATAAAATAATATATATCTATTGTAAAAGGCAAAAATTGGTAAATTGGACCTCATCAAAATAAAAAATACTTGCTCTATGATAGCCCTTCTTAAGAGGATGAAAAGCTACAAACCAGGAGAAAAATTTGCAAACCACATGTCCAACAAAGGACTTTTATCTAGAACGTAAAAAGAACTCAGAACCCAACAGTAAAAAACCCAAGAAATCCAGTTAGAAAATTCATGAACAGATATTTCATCAAAAGATAAAAGATACACAGATGGTTAAGTAAGCACATGAAAAGATGTTCACCATCATTAGCTAGTAGGGAAAAAATACAAAGTAAGAGCACAACGAGAGATGACTGGACACTATCAGAGTGGCTAAAATAAAAGTGACAACACAAATGCTGCCAAGGATGAGGAGAAACATCTCTCAGGTGTTGCTGGTGGGAATGAAAATTAGTTTAGCCACTCTGAAAAACAGTTTGGTGTTTTTTTTTTTTTGTTGTTGTTGTTTTTAATAAAAGTAAGCTTGTGGTTCCTGTACAACCCAGCATTTGCAGGCCTAGGTGTTTATCGTAGAGAAAGGGAAAATTACATTCACATAGAAACTTGTGCGTGAATGTTGATAGCAGTTTTTTCCTAATAGCTAAAAGCGGGAAACAACTCAAATCTCCTTTAATGGGTGAACAGTTAAACAACTGGTCCTCCATCCATACCACGGAAATACAGCAATAAAAAGGAATGAACTCTAGATATAAGGAACAGCCTGGACGAATCTCTAGAGAATTATGCTGAGTGAAAAAAGATAATCGGTAATCTCAAAAGATAACCTTCTGTTTGTTTCCATTTACATTATATTTTCAAAATGTCAAAATTATAGTCTTGGAGAACAGATTAGTGGTTGCCAAGTGATTTAGGGGTAGGAGCTCTAAAGTTTACAAGGGAGCCTTGGGGTGGGTGATGACCAATTCTGGGTCTTAAATGTGGTGATAATTACACAGATCTACACATGTGATAAAACTGCATAGAACGACGAATGAATGTATGTAAAGCTAGTGGAATTCGAATAAAGTGTATGGGTTGTGCCGATGTCATTTTCTTGTTTTTGATAATGTTATGCAGTTTCCCTGTGAGGGGAAACTAGTGAAAGGGTACATAGGACCTGTTGTACTTTTTTTGGGCAGCTTCTGGTGAATCTGTGTAATTATTTCAAAATAAAAAGTTAACTCCTTCCCCAAAAAAGAGCACTGGTGGCAGGACTTGTGCAGAACAAGAGGAACAGAAATTTGTGCTTAAATCAGTGACAGGAAAATTATGAGTAAGTATATCAGATTAATTAGAAAACCCTTCAAAAATCTGTTTCTAACTAATCTAAGGTGGATTTTAAGATTTTCTGCTGGGATAGCATGAAATAAAAGTATGCTAAACAAGCAAGAAAATTATTTATTATGCTTCATTTTAGAAAGAAGAAGTAAATGAATGTGGTGAAAGAATTGACAAAAATAATCTGAAACGGTCACAAAGCCATCTTCCTTACTTTACTCCTAAACCACCTCAAGATAGTGCAGTTATCAAAGCTGGATATTGTGTAAAACAGGGAGCAGTGGTGAGTAGCTTAACAAAATACATGAAATAATGAAAAAGGATTATGTTCTAGCAAACTCAAATTAATATGGAAATTGCTTTATTTTGTGAAAGACCCCAAAGTGAGAGACCAGCATGCTGAGGAGAGTCAGGAGATACAATAGGGAATATTCTATGTTTATAATTCAATGCTGTTATTTGCTTGGTTTGCACGGGGCCAGGAAAGTTAATACACATTACCACTGACTTTCAGTTTAAATGAGCTTTCCTAACAGTTTAATGTTTTAGAAAGTTTTTCTATTGATCTCCACTCATCATCAGGAGTGGGTCAGGGAAAGAGAAAGTTTTTCTATTGATCTCTACTCATCCTCAGGAGTGGGTCGGGGATAGAGAGCTTTAGTGGGGAGATGGCAGGCCAGGGGCAGGAGAAAGAGTGGGGCATAGGAGGGTTTCTTCCTTGATTAGGCATTGAGCTGACCTCAGTGGTAAGCTCTCTGACCTTGGGCTACTTACTTAACCTCTCAGGCCCTCAGTGTCTCTCTTAAGGAATATCATATAAAACCTACCATCTAGGGTTTTGTTTTGTTTTTGTTTTTTTAAGAGATGTAAATAAAAAAGGTGTGTTTCCCTTTGCACAGCACCTGGTACTTAGTAAAAGCTGTTATGGGTTAGCCCAGATATTCCCACATAGTTCCATGATGAATTTTTTGCAAGAGCAAGTAAATTTACCGGTATTTCTAAGGTTGCAACATACCTTAGTATTTAAGCCATTGTTTCTATGTGAACTAAATCTTTAGAATTTCATGAGAAAATTAACTGTGAAGTTTGGAAATGTTTAAGTCTGTGAGTAAAGAAATACTTAAAATTATTTTGGTGGTTCCGTTTGATTTCTCATCACTTTCTGGCAACTCTTAATTGTTTTAGGGCAGCCAGGAGAATGTTCTTTGACCTGTTTGACCTGCTTTAGGCTGAGGAAACAAATGCCGGTGAGGGCAGGGTTTTCTTACTGTAGAATGTCTGCAGGTAGAGTCAGAATTCTCATCAGGCTGTGATGCTCTGTTGTGTGTAGATTGAAAGCCCTAATTTACACACTACTGAGCATCATAGCCTGATGGTTCCTTTTTGTTTTACTCTTAAGTCCAAAATACCAGTCAGAGATACTTAAGTGCTTCTGCAAAAACTATATTTTATTGACAAAAAATGTTTGTACAAAATAGGTTTACTTTATTAAATATTTAGTGCTTTACTACTACGTATAAAGTACTTGTAGAAGAATTCATGCATTTTTACAGATGGAGAAACTTGATGTGGTTTAATAACATTTCCTGTGTTTGCTCTTTACATGGGGCAGGCGGGGGCGGGGTGGGGAGTAGGAGGAAGGGGAGGTGCTTTTAAAAAAAAAAAGTTTCAACACTAAAGATACGAAATAGGCTGGGCACCGTGGCTCACGCCTGTAATCCCAGCACTTTGGGAGGCCGAGGTGGGTGGATCATCTGAGGTCGGGAGTTTGGGACTAGCCTGACTCACATGGTGAAACCCTGTCTCTACTAAAAATACAAAAATTAGCTGGGAATAGTGGCAGGTGCCTGTAATCCCAGCTACTTGGGAGGCTGATGCAGGAGAATTGCTTGAACCCGGAAGGCAGAGGTTGCAGTGAGCCGAGATCACGCCATTGCACTCCAGCCTGGGTGACAGAGCAAGACTCTGTCTCAAAAAAAAAAAAAAAAAAAAAACCCACATAAAATCATACAATAAAAGATGAAAGCCAGGCACCAAAAATTGAATTAGGAATTCAAAGCCTGGGTAGCTAGAGAGGGATGAGGTTTAATTTATCGCATCTCTAAGGGAAGTAATGAGATTTTTTAGTGCTTGGCATGTCTGATTGTGGATTCATATCAGGGTAATTAAGTGGTGACTAACATTTGACATTCTTAGAAACACAAGTCTTATGTCTGTGTTCATCTCTGGTAGATGAAAAACTGGAAGAGAAGATATTTTCAGTTGGATGAAAACACAATAGGCTACTTCAAATCTGAACTGGTATGTTGTTACATCATAAATGTTGCTGTAAGAATGTTTGAAAAGTGTTGCATTGTAGTGATTATATGTAATTTCTTGTACTGTTCTCTAGTTTTAGAATAAGTCTAGTTTTTAGAGGTACATACAGTTTATTTGGCGGTGATGCTTTTGGTTAATGATATTTTTCTTAAATACATTGTTAAGTAAAAAGATCCTATCTTCAAAGTGGCATTCTACCTTGAAAGATCTGAAGATCTCAGAATCCTCTCGTCTATAAATTTCTGCTAAAGGGGCTGTCCTCTTGGGGGGTTAGCCCCACGCGGAGTAGGGAGAGAAGGACATCCACATGGGGAAGGGGTGGTGGCAGAGATGGGAGAATGGTCACATACACACTGATTGATAAAATCAGGAACTATATTAAGGGTAATAGAAGCCAAGTCTTGTCAGAGAAATAATACTTTTTGGTGAATGAATGTATATTTATATGTATGATGAGGAATGAGATATTTGTATAGTTTCAAAGTACCTATCTACTAAAATAGGTATTAAGTATTATATGAGGGTTGAAAAAGAGTAACATTACAGTGACGAAAGTGGTGTAAAGAATTCTGTCTGTAAAAGTCAACGTTTAACCCTCTGTGTTTCTACCTTCTCTTGAGATTTTCTTTGCCTATTTCACATTGATTCATACATCACTTCACATAAGATGTTTTTATCCTCCCTGAAGATAGAATCAGAAATTGAAATTCCTTATTTGCCTTGTTTGAGTTGCATCCTTATTTAAAATATTGTAGGGTGACCTGAGTCCTGAAATAGCTTCTTGGATAAATTGAATGCAATTCTATAGTATAAATGTTTATCCTACCTCTTCTTTTTGTGTGGGACCTTTGAGAAGGGAACCTTATGCTTTATTTGAATGAAGTCACCAGAACAGCATTGTTCATTAGAACTTTCTGCACAAATGGAAATGTGCCGTATCTGTATTGTCCAAGGGCACTAGCTACATGTAGCTGTTGAGTGCTGGAAATGTGGCTAGTGTGGCTGAGGAACTGACTTTATTTCATTTTAATTAATTTAAATTTACATCATTAAACACAACAGCCACTGTATTTGCCAGCAGAGCACTAGTGTATAGGAAGGGAATATTTTAAGATTCACCTCAGGAGTCAGTTCTTCTGGGAAGCTTTTAGACTCTGGGTTAAGTGTCTTCTCCTTATGTGCCCTGTGGTACCCTGTGCATACTTGTATCATAATGCTCTTCCCAGGGTGTGGCAGTCACGTGCATTCTCATCTTTGCAACTAAATTAAATGAGCTTCTTAAGGGTAAAAGACTCTTGTAGTCTTATGATCACAGGGTCTGGCACTTGGTAGGTTGTGTTTGAATGAATGAAAAATGGCATAGCATAGCAAGAAGAGTCATTTTAGCATGGGGCTTTCTCAAAGCTTAAGAGCCTCAACTGGAAGTAGTAGTTACTTGGTTCAGAAAGTACCTGCCTTGTTGTCTCAGAGGCTACACTTGTGCTTGGTTAGCAGGTTGTCTCATTGATTTTATTTAATGCCAATACTCCTGGGAAGAGTCATTCATGCAACAGACATTCATTGAGCTCTCCATGAACTTGGTGCACTGTTCTGGGAACTGGAAATAAAAGAGAATAATTAGCAAAGTTCTCTGGCCTTCAGGAGTTCAGTTTTGATGGGGAAATTGACATGTGCCCCCATCATCAACAGTAGTTTTAATAATTCAGATTATTTTTAGTATTTAAAAATTGCAGATAAAGCTGAAAACCTTTAAAGGTCAGTAATTATAGCTGTACTTAAGTTTTCCTAATTTTACAGGGTATAGTTTATCTCCTCTGATAGTTCTTTGTTCTTCCTCTCAAATTTCACAGAATAATGCCCAGCATACAGGTTTTCAAAGCTTAGTATTTCTGTAATAGTTCTTGTCTCAGCTCCCCCTCCCCCAGTTTTAACATTTCTGAAATCTTAACGGTATGTCTTAGAGTTGCTAAGGGCGAGGGGCAGCCAGGCTGCAGCTGTACTATAGTTGACTGCTTGCCATATGCACAGTACCTTTGGGTAAAATCCAGAAGACACCGGCATCAGCATGTGCAGGAAAGGGTGCTGGCAGCTTGGGAGGAAATCTCAGGGACACCATGACGCATTCTTAAATGCTGCATCACCAACACTGTTTTTGGCACAAAGAATGACATGGAGTGAAAAACATGGACATTGGTGGCTCTAAGTCAAAAAGTGATTCAGAAGATCTGGAATCTAAATGTGAAATCTTAAAAACTGTAACCAGTTTATCTTGTTTATATTTTTCTTTTTTATATATGCTCAAGAATAATACATGATAAAAATGTTTAAAGTGTAAATGGGCTCTTTTATAAAACCTTTCATCATGGAAAAGTGTAAACATACACTTTCAGTAGACATAAATAATACATGGAACCTGCATATACCCATCACCTAGATGTCATAATTGTTAACATATGGCTCAGCTCGTCTTGTTTCTTCTGTTTCACCACCCACCTCCTGCTTCATATTTTGAGGCAAATCCTAGATATTCCATTTCATCCGTAAATATCTCAATGTGTATCTCTAAAAGATCATTTAAAAATTTTAAAAATAACAGACTTAAGTGCACAGCTGAAAAACTGGTGAAAATATTTGCAACATACATTAGAGATAAAACTTATAAGGAATCTTAAAAACTGAGGGGATTTTTCCTCACCTACTTTGCCCTCTTTTCCTTGCATCAATCCCAAACAGTTCAGACCCCTATGTATTAGGTGAGGCAAAGCAACATAGGCATTCAAGAGGGACCAGTGCGGCCTTGTGTGGGTGTCAGAGCCTATGCAGGACAAGGAGGCTGTCCTCTTGTGGGGTTAGCCCCGCGTGGAGTAGGGAGAGAAAGGCATCCACATGGGGACGGGGTGGTGGTAGAGATGGGAGAATGGTCACATACACACTGATAAAATCAAGAACTATGTTAAGGATAATAGAAGCCAAATCTTATTCAGAGAAACAATACTTTTTGGTGAATGGATGTATATCTATATGTATGATGAGGAATAAGATATTTGCATAGTTTCAAAGTACCTATCTACTAAAATAGGTATTAAGTATTGTACAAGGGGGAAAAGAATAGCATTACAATGAGGAAACCTGGCAGATACCACTTTACTCAGGTTGGTCAGATGATTAAAGTGAATGTCATTGGTAATGAGATAAATTGAAATCACCTGATAGGATAGCGGAAGATGAAGACAGCATCACTTCTGTGATACCCCTGCCCAAGGTGTGTAATCAGAATCCCACCATGAGGCACACCCAAATGAGGGACATTCTACAAAATAACTACCTTGCAGTCTTCATAGAGTGAAGATTATGCAAGTCAAGGAAATAATGAGGAACTGTTCCAGACTGAGGGAAAGAAAATATTTGACAAGCAGATGGTGTTCGTGCTTCTGAACTGAATCCTTTTGCTCTAATAAAAAACATTGTGGGCACAGTTTTCTGATTCTGGTGATTGTATTGTGATTATGTAAGAGAATGTCTTTGTAGGAAAAGTATTCCGGGGTCGTGTGGGACAGGTCAGCAACTCACTCTGAAATGGTTCAGGAAAATTAGTTCTTTGTGCTGTATTTTCAATCCTTGTATAAATTCATGTTTGTTTCAAAGATTAAAAAAAGAGAGAAAATGGAGGGGAAAATATCTGGTAGGCAAATGAACAAAAGACATGAATAGACAATTCATTTAAAAATTAAAATAGGTCTTAAAATATTTAAAAAATTCAGCATCACTGATAATTAGAGAAATGCAAATTAAAACTGCAATGAAATATTCTCATCTGTCATGAGAAGGTTGTGGCTGAGTGAAGAGATTGGCATATCTCCACCTACACTTCCCAAAAGCAAGTGTAAATGCCATTCTGTAAACAAAAGGAATCAGGAACCCTTGGCGATGTGGCTGATTTCAGAGTTGGGTCATATAAAGTACAAACAGCTCAGAAAGTGAAGTTGTGCCAGAGAATAAAGAAGTGGCTCAGAGAATGAATGGAACATGTCAAAAGGACACAGAAATTACCTTGAAGGGACTGACCAAAATGCAGACAATTTAAAAACAAAATAATTATAGTAATGGAATATAACCCATAGAATAAAGTAAGTCATGAATAACTAAATGGAGAAGGAAAAATACTTCCTTAGAGTAAAATTCTATTTAATGTATGTAGATAGATTGATGGGGCTAGAAAAATCACCATTTGACAGCCACCAGTAATGGTTTCAGGCAAGAGTTTTCAGTGTTTGATAAAACTAGTTGCAAAATGATGACGGGAAACCTGGTATTATTACAGGCTCCAGGTATCTCCCCACAAGATACTTAACAATGACAGAGGGAAAAAGTAATTTTACAGTTACTGGCAAACATGGCCTTAAGCAAGAGATCAGGGTTAACACACCAGTGACAGGACAAGCCACCATCGGGTGTGTACGTCCTCATAGTGGTCCACTGAGAAGAACAGTGTCATACCTGTGGCTTCCTGTCAAAAATGTCTAACCTGAATCTCAGCACAAATGTCATACAAACCCAAACTGGCAAGTGTTCTACAAAAATAACTGGCTTGGACTTTTTTAAACTCTGGAAAACGAATGAAGAACTATTCCACAATTAAAGGCGACGTAACAGCTACATACATGGTATGATCCTGGATTTAACTCTGGATCAGAAAATAGTTTTTGTGCTGTAAAGAATACAAGTAGGGCAGTTATTGAAATCTGAAGATGGTCTGTAGATTTTAGTATTGCATCAGTGTTGAGTTTCCAGTTTTCATAATTGCACTGTGGTTATGCAAGGGCACATCCATGTTTCAGGAAATACACACTGAAGTATTTAGTAAAGGTGCATCATATCTACAACTTACCTTCAAGCATTTCAGGAATCTATCTATCTATCTATCTATCTATCTATCTATCTATCTATCTATACTCACACACATACGTAAACATAAGCAGATAATGATAAAGCAGATGTAAAATATTAACAGCTTAGAAAACAAGGTGTAGATTATGCAGAAATTCTTTGTACTATTTTTCTAAGTCTCATTAAGTGAAAAATTATTTCATAATTAAACTATTTCATAAAACTTTTTTTTTTTTTTTTTGAGACGGAGTCTCACTGTGTCGCCCAGGCTGGAGTGCAGTGGCTTGATCTCAGCTCACTGCAAGCTCCATCTTCCGGGTTTACGCCATTCTCCTGCCTCAGCCTCCTGAGTAGCTGGGACTACAGGCGCCTGCCACCTCGCCTGGCTAGTTTTTTTTTGTTTTTGTATTTTTTAGTAGAGACGGGGTTCCACCGTGTTAGCCAGGATGGTCTCGATCTCCTGACCTCGTGATCCACCCGTCTCGGCCTCCCAAGGTGCTGGGAGTACAGGCTTGAGCCACCGCGCCCGGCCTGTAAAACTTTTTTTAAAAATCAAAGATTTTTTAAAAATCTATGATTTTTTTTTTTTTTTTAAAAAGCACTCCTGGCTGGGCGCAGTGGCTCACACCTGTAATCCCAGCACTTTGGGAGGCCGAGGTGGGCGGATCATCAGGGGATAGGAGTTCGAGACCAGTCTGGCCAACATGGTAAAACCCCGTCTCTAATAAAAATACAAAAATTAGCTGGGCTTGGTGGCGGGCACCTGTAATTTCAGCTACTTGGGAGGCTGAGGCAGGAGAATCCCCTTGAACCCAGGAGGCAGAGGTTACAGTGAGCCAAGATCACGCCATTGCACTCCAGCCTGGGCAACAAGAGCGAAACTCTGTCTCAAAAAAAAAAAAAAAAAAGCACTCTGTCATGGTTTAGTTTTATTTTTGGTGCTACATAAAGTAATGGTATGTCTTAATCTCATGCTGTCATATTCAATGAAATATGTATATTGTATTTTATGGAATGTATACTAGAAATACACTATTAGGAACCAGTTTTATTTTATATTTGTGTCTTATATCTACTTTGTAACCTTGGGTGATATACTTAACATGTCTAATCTGCAGTTTCAGCACATGAATAGTAGTACATGTGTTGTAAGGTTGTGGAAAGTGAGATAAAAATTAAAACCTAGCAGATGTCTCAGCACTTAGTAAATGTTCAATTTTGTATTTATATAAAAGTGGTATTTGTAAAATAACAAATGTAAGTCAAAGAAGCAGGATGTGCATTTGCTCTGCTGCCTTGTATATCAAAGTGACATTCCAGAAAAGGAGGTGCTGCGCATACTGGTATGTGGGTCCATTGGGGAAAGTCTGATGGCTAATAGCTTTTAATAAGCTACACTGCCCTTAAGGTCAGAAATAATGTGAATAAGACCTGTATGCAGTTTTTCTTCTTTCAAACAACAGTGTATATTAAGGTTATAGTGTTTGAGCTCTTCAGATGCTGGATGGTTTAAGAAGGTAGATTTATTTCTGAGATGTGTTTCAGCAAAGAAGTATGATTTTCACATGGGTCTCCAAATAAGACAGCTAACGTTTGAAAGGATTTTAAGAATAAACATCGTGTATCTGTTTTTTTTTTTTTTTTGGCCAGGAAAAGGAACCTCTTCGTGTAATACCACTTAAAGAGGTTCATAAAGTCCAGGAATGTAAGCAAAGGTAAGGAACTACTCTGACTTGATGCCTGGCACAACTTATAAACACAGAGTAGTGCCTTAGTTTGAGTAATGTACTTACAGATGACATTTTTCCTTATTAATTGTAGTTATTTTTAACTCTGTATAGTTGAGATACTCTGGAATTTTCAAAACCCTCAGATTAAAGTATTGAACTGTTTTGTTCATTTGAAAACTAAAAATTAGGAAAGAATCCTTTTTGTTTCTTTGAAAACTAAAAATACTGAAACAGCTTAATGGAAAGGAATAAATTTAATGTGAACAACTTATGGTTAGACCCTCAGATTTGACAATTTGATGTATTAATTTTAGTGTTTAAAAGATGCAGTAGAATAGAGCTTTACGAGAAAATGTGTTAACTGTGACAGTGTTTCACCAAACTGATTACTGAAAACTCTGAACTTTAAAGTTGCTTTATGAACTTTTTCTAAAAGTAAAACTACATAAAATATGTAAAATCTTACATGAAAATAAATGGGAAAAGATAATTTGGATTTGTCAAATCAGTACTTTACCTCCTTTATTTATTGACACATACTGGGTACTGGGTAAACAAATGAAAGAGAAACTGTCAAACAACTGCTATTTTACTATAATTGGATTTTTTTTTTCATACAGTGACATAATGATGAGGGACAACCTCTTTGAAATTGTAACAACATCTCGAACTTTCTATGTGCAGGTAAGATACTTATTTGGCAATTAATAGATCCTAGATCCTCTTGACAAGAAATTAATAATTTTAGAGGTGAAATAAGCATAAATAAGCACTTGAGGTTAAAAAAATATGACAACTGTAATTCACCAGCTTAATAAAAGGGTACTATTTATAGAGTTATTGGTGGGGTTATATGTTCAGGAAGTGGGAGTATTTGTTACGAATTAGTGAACTAGAACTAAGTAGAGAAAGGGAAATGCTTTTAATTTAGATGTTAAGTGTGTACTTTCAAGTTGAATTATTTTTGCACATATTTTAGAATTTTGATTTTTCTATTATATCATTTTTTGGTAACCTTATTAAAACAACCCATAGTAAAAGTAGACAGTAGATCTATATAGTTTCGCTAATAGTAGGCATCCTGTATTTAAAGTGTACTTTTTGCATACCTCATTGAATTATTTAAATGGAAAATTTTAAAAAACGATTTGGGCCGGATGTGGTGGCTCACACCTGTAGTCTCAGCATTTTGGGAGGCCAGGGCAGGCACATTGCTTGAGTCCAGGAATTCAAGACTAGCCTGGGCAACATGGCAAAACCCCATCTGTACAAAAAATACAAACATTAGCCAGCTGTGGTGGTGCAGGCTTGTAATCCTAGCTACTTGGGAGGCTGAGACACAAGAATCGCTTGAACCCAGGAGGTGGAGGTTGCAGTAAGCTGAGATCATGTTACTGCACTCTAGCCTAGGTGACAGAGACCCTATCTCAAAAAAAAAAAAAAAAAAAAAATCAAAGGATGATTTGTTTTTGTTTTATTGAGTTTAAATATGCTTGTTCCAGAAAACTTGGAAAATATAGAAAGATTTCAGAAAAATGTGCTTTATAAAACACTCAGTCCCACATTGAGGCAACCATTCTTATGATTTTGCTCCCTTTCTTAAGGTATATATTTTTATACTAGGTGGGGTCATACTAAATATAGTGTTATATCCTGTTTGTTTCTTATATTGTTATTTTTTTCCCATGTCATTAAAAATTATCTGAAAACCTTTTAGAACTGCACCATACTCCATTGTATTGATTTCCACTAGTAAATTGTTTCTGTATTACTCTGTTGCTGAACGTTCATATACATAGTTTTTGTATTTATACATTTATTGCAATAAACAATGTGATGAAAAACCTCTTTGTGCATTACTTTGCCTGAATATTTAGGGTAAGTTTCTAGATCGAGATTAACTATCAGAGCATGACACTTTCTATTTTGTCAAATTGATTTCTAGAATTGTATTTCCATTAGTAATGAATGAAGTATACTCTACCTTTGGCTACTTTTAGTTTTTTTTTTTTTTTTTTTTTTAAAGTCTTTGTTAATATTACTTATTCAAAAATATCCTGCATTTTAAATTTTTTCATATTTCTAGATTCTAGAAGCATAAGAGATTCTAGAATCTAGAAACAAGAGGCAGTATATCTGCAGCCCACTTGGGGCCTTATTTAATTGGATTAATTTCATAGTAAGGTTTAAAATTCACATTGAAAGCCAGACCTATCTGTCAATACTTGTTGTAGGCTTTAGGATACTGCTAGAAATTATTTCCAGAAAAATAATATGTAAAAGAATGTCAGAATTTTTAAAAATTACACAACTACATAAATATTCTTGTAGCGGATTCAGACAGTGTAGCAGTAGATAGAGTGAAATAAGAAGGGTTTTTCTTTGCCTTCCTCCTCTCCTTGTTTTCTCTCTGGAGGTATTCATTATTGACGCCTTTTGATGGGTCTGATCTTGACATTGAAATGCTCAATTTATGTCTCTGTGTAGTTAAGACCTAGCAAAACCCGGCTTTAAAAAAATGATTTCTAAATTTTTTGGAAACAGTTGCCTTAGAGTGATTTTGTTGATGACAGTATTTAAGTTACCAAAATAAATACATTGGCTTCATAGAAGTGGAAGGTGATTTTGAGGAAAAATTGTTTGAATGAGGTCTCTTTTCCTTTAGGCTGATAGCCCTGAAGAGATGCACAGTTGGATTAAAGCAGTCTCTGGCGCCATTGTAGCACAGCGGGGGCCCGGCAGATCCGCATCTTCTGTAGGTTTCCTGCCCTCTGGGGTGATACTCCCTTGGGTGCCCCCCATCCTGTTAAATTGTTTTCCTTCCTCTCTCCCAATCCACCTGGTTTCTTTCTTTATTGAGATTTATTTGCATGTTGACTTTTATACCAATTGAACTTGCAAAAAATAATGCATTTCTAATTTAATGCTTCCTTGTAGTGTTACGTATACATAACTTTCTGTGCATTGTGTTAAATGCACAAGCAGGGCAACTAAAGAATAAACATTTCCTTGCTTTGTTTTAGGAGTTCTTACTTGTCAGTAGCTCTAGATTTGACATAATTTGACAGATTCTTAATATGATGTGTGGCCTGATCATGTAAGACTTTTTATTACACAGTTTTGTGAACATCTCAATTTCCTCTTTACTTCCTCTGATTTCAGTTCAGGTTTTTCTGTTTTGTTTTGTTTTTTACCTTTGGCTTAACCATGCCATAAGATCACTGAGCAGCTGGGGCCTTAAATGCAGTTCAGTGCTCCCAGTGTTTCCATTTCATGTTTTAATTCTCATCTTAAAAGCTGCTTTAAAAGCCTGCTTCTGAAAACTACCATAATTATCTTTGTGGTAGTATGGTAATAAAATTGAAATGCAACTAAACATTCTGCTCAGAAATATTTTTTAAAAGATTTTTCTTGTGTTCAAGTACATAAGAATTAGATTTGCCTTTGGAATACTTTGGCCACTGATCTCAGATCTGAAAATTTAAAGTATCTTAAAATGTAACACTGCCATCTGCAGAAAGTAGTCTCATATGTAGCATGATAGCCTTTATTATCTAGATTTACTAATATATATATGCTAGATACTTAGACTTTTAGTATTTTTTTCTGATAGTTTAATAATACTGCCTTTTATTTTCTGGTAGTGATAACTACAGATAATAGAAATCAATGTTTCTGATTTCTTAACTGTTGTCATTCTCTTTATATCCTTTTTGAAATATCTAAGAAGTCACTTTCATAGATGTTCATTTTGTAACTGCCTGTATTTTATGTGACTTTTTCAGCAGTCAAGTATGAGACTCTCTGCAAAAACAATGTCTGTTGGGAAGAGGAAAAGTTGGAGAAGGATGTTTGTGTTTTGTGCTTTGTGGTGGGGGCAAATTGGACTATCTAGCTATGACTGTCAGCAGAACTTTCTCTTTTCCTCCCTCTACCCAGTATAGGTTAACTCTAATCTTAGCTTTGCACTGTGTTCCAGATGCGGCAGGCCAGAAGGCTGTCGAACCCTTGTATACAGAGGTATACATCAAGAGCTGGTGAATGCAGCACGTATGTGGGCTCTCACGCAAACGTGCCTTCTTAGTGGAGGGCCCAGACTTACTCACTACTTACAACTGATCATAGAAAGTTGAGTTAACCAAACTGCCTTTTGCAGTTATCGTAACTGATTTTGTCAATACTAACGCAAACTGTTTCACTGTAGTCATCAGGTTGGATATGTGTATTTAAAAATAAAAATAAAACATACAACTTTACTAACAGAAAGAGACATTAACATATAAAAATTAATATACTCAACTGCTGCAAGAGTTTCAATTTCTATATTTTATGTATTTAAAAAATTTTAAGATATACTATGAAATGCACCATTGTTCTAATAATATATGCAAACTAATGCATGCATATGCATTGGATAAACTATACATTACTGTAGTTTGCATGGCATTTAAAAATCTCTGAAATTTAGCCGTTAATAGGACTCTGTAGTGTTTTGGTAATTTGTAGCACTTTGATTTCAAAGGCACTGGTATCATAAATGAATATACTAGTACATAGCAATGTATTTAGAGTGGTCATATTTAAGGATATCTTCAGATTTGATCTAGTTAGAAGCATATTGAAATTAACATTCACAACTGATAATTATTTCACCACAGTTTAAAATATGATAAATGTGTACCCTTTGTTACCTTTAAAATATTAAGCCATATGAATATGTGACCTATTCAGAACTAAAATTAAGTATAAAATGAAGAGACTGTGTTATTATTGGTTGCAGTGAAATTCAGGGAAGTAAAAACTAAGTCTTATCGGCAAAATAATGTTTGAAAGATGTTGATTCGTGCTTATTAAAGAAATATGGCCTTTCATTGTTATAGGCTATATTTTCATTTTTTTTTTCATTCTAAAATATGTGGGATAATTCCTAGTGTTGACTGAGAATATACTCTTAAATAAAATGATACAGCTGGGAGGTTCTCTTTTAAACACAGTTCAGTTGCAGCTGGAACACTATATTTCAGTTTAGGTTGGCTGAATCTTCAAAGTGTCATAGGCTGCCAAATTTAGCTTTGGTGACGGAACTGGTTTCCTAGTGGAAATGGTTTTTGGCTATCATTGCTTTAAACTCACCTCTAAAAATGCATTGCTTTGGGAAAGAACTTGCACATTTATGCTGCATGGCTTCTGCTGCTGCCTTGTGTGTATGTGTGTGTGTGTGTGTTCTGTTTTTCAGAGAATCAGGTCTCACGCGGAGTTACTAACCTGGTCATTAGTGATTGACTGTGTCTGACTGCCACTCCTTTTTGCAGGAGCATCCCCCCGGTCCTTCAGAATCCAAACACGCTTTCCGTCCTGCCAACGCAGTCGCCACCACCTCACATTCCACAGCCTCTCGCAGCAACTCTTTGGTCTCAGCCTTTACCATGGAGAAGCGAGGATTTTATGAATCTCTTGCCAAGGTCAAGCCAGGGAACTTCAAGGTCCAGACTGTCTCTCCAAGAGAACCAGCTTCCAAAGTGACTGAACAAGCTCTGTTAAAACCTCAAAGTAAAAATGGCCCTCAGGAAAAAGATTGTGACCTGGTAGACTTGGATGACGCGAGCCTTCCGGTCAGTGACGTGTGAGGCAGAAGTGCACGGAGCCTGCCTGCCTCTGCTGTCCTCAGTTTCCTTTCATGAGGCTTCTAGCCAAAGATGGTAAAGGGGAAAATGGTTTTTAGTGCGTATATTATACTGCCTCTTAGGTGTACTCTTTATAAGCTGGTAAACCAAGAATCTAGGGAGTGGCCAAACTAAATATAATTTCTTTAAAAAAGAAAGAAAAGGAAAAATCCAAAATATCTCAGTATCATCTGTCTGAAGCATTGCGTGTTCTCATTCGGATGGTAACAATGTATGTGTAATATTTTTTTTCTAGTGATTTTGACAATTTAAATGTTTAACAACTTAAAACATTAAAAATGCTTATTAACAACTTTGGTCATTTAAAAAATGCTACAATGACTTCCTATTAAAGGTTCAATATTTACACATTGTTATTGGTCAATATTACCACATGAAATATTGCCAAACCAAGATACCTAAACTCATGATGTCTGTGGTGCTGTAAAATTTATACAACAATGTGGATGATTTTGAAATTATAACCATTTTTGATGCCCTGAATCTTGAGGTGACTTATTTTGCATAGAGGATATTATTAGACCAACAGTAAGGGTTGTGGGTTATATCAGCATAGAGAAAAGAAGAAAACTAGAATTCAAACAACTATGTCTTAGACATTTGTTTGAAGAAGCTTCATCAGGCCTTGGAGCAGTCAGTGCTTTATTCAGCAAAAATTATTTGGTAGGAAATTTTTGGGAGATCTGATTTTCTTATCAAAGTTTTGTAAATAGTTCTTATTTCTATATTTGGATTGGTGAAAGACCTCAAGTTTATATGTAAAGACATAACTGCCCTTAGTCATGAAATTGTTGTGACCTCTACTTTTTGTCACTAATAGCCTATATTCAAGTGCCTGTGTTTTTTCATCTTGTTTAGGAATGTTTTGAGATTAATGTGCTTAAAAGTCCTACGTGACTGGTTTTAAACATTGGGATAAAATTAATTTTCAGTAGAATAGTTTAATGTGTTAAATAAGATAGCATTTTATGTTAGAGATACCAGAATGCTGGTATTCTACCTGTGCAATATATTTGTTTTAAAAAACAAATTCGAGAATACATTTAATCATAGGGATATAGATATAAGCACCTCTCTAAAGAATCTTTAGTTTCTGGTGTTGAATTATAGACCAGTTTGAGTAAGTACCGTGTGGTTTTTTTTTGAGACGGACTCTCGCTCTGTTGCCCAGGCTGGAGTGCAGCGGCGTGATCTCAGCTCACTACAACCTCCGCCTCCTGGGTTCAAACAATTCTTCTGCCTCAGCTTCCCGAGTAGCTAGGATTACAAGTGCATGCCATCACACCTGGCTAATTTTTGTATTTTAGTAGAGATGGGGTTTCACTGTGTTGGCCAGGCTGGTCTTGAACTCCTGACCTCAGGTGATCCACCTGTCTCAGCCTCCCAAAGTGATGGGATTACAGGTGTGAGCCACCACACCCGACCCATAAGTACCGTGTTTGAGGTTCAGTCTTAAACATTTGCTTTAAGAAAACAGTCTTGAATTTCACATGCTGCTATTTTTATATTTTGCCATTTTACAGTACTGTTTTGTTTTGAATTCATACATATCACTGAAAATTTCTCATTTTCATTTTCTTAGATGACTTCTTGTCTGAGACAGAGAAAAAATTTCCTACTACAGCAGTGGGGTCCAGAGGTTAAGATATATTAGAATTATACAGTATCGGTTTAAAAATCTGTATGCATAAAGAATGCACCACTCAACTTTTTTATTCATAAGCTCATATTTTTTTAAAGTTATATTAAGGTTTTTTCTCTTTTGCAGCTACATTTGAAAGTGATAGTGTAAAGAGATTTTAATGAGTTATCACTTTTTCTGCTGATATATTCATTATAATGGCTTTTTTGAAAGTTCCTTTTTCATGAACACACCCGAGAAATCTTAAATATAGACACTTTGCAATATTTCTAATGCTGTTTAATTTTGGTACAGCTTCCACATTGCATGTTCATTTTAGCACATTTTGGTATTTGCAATTTGATATATTTCATGGTGGCAAAATATTAGCTCTATTTTGGGACATTTAAAAATAGAACTATCCTTGTTCAATAGCATAGGAAAATGTTCTTGTGATTGTCAGGGTCTCCTAATATTTATCTCCATTCTTTTATAAGTCTATGGAAACTATTTAATTATTTTCAAACGTACACACTTTTCTTGTAAATATGTCACGTCTGAGTTAAAAAAAAATACTTTGAATACCTTAATATTTGCTGCATTTTTTTTTCTGTATATATAACATGTCTTCTTTCAGAATGGGAATATATGTGTGCCTCCCAGCATTTACTGTTAAAGTCTGTTATCTTTATATGTCAAACTGGTTGAACACTGTAATGACTTGAGAATAAACTGCACAGAGTTTATTCTGACTTACTTCATTTTGTTTGGTTCAGCCCGTGTGTGAACAAGTAAATACAATGATTAGGGATGTGTTTGGTTAATTGACTTCAGTTTACATATTTAAGGACTGAGTAATTATTTGGTCATCTTTGCAAGAATAAGAAACTTCAGATCTGTGAATCTTAAGGCATCCCTTCATGTGAAATTATAGAAGGAAAAATGTTTTTTTTTTTGATAGGGGAAAGAACTTGCTTATTTTTCTTAATTAAAAAACATGTTTTCAAAAGCAAAATTATCGTACGTCAGCCTCAGAGCATCGTGTGAATCATCTGGGCTGCTTACAGTGCTCCATGATTATTTAGACGGCATGATGTAAGTAAGGTGGAAAGCAGAGGGCATCTTAATCTCCGGGTGGGCAGTTGAGATGCACTTAGAAAACTGCCAGGCATTAGAGGCTGCTCCTTGCAAATGTTGCCTATTGATGATAAATGTTCCACGTCTGTTGCAGTGAACACCATATACAGGGCCTAGTGCAGTGCTTGGTGTACAGGTAAAGCTTAAATACTTCTCCAGTGAGGATAAGGCATTAATGTAGAATGTGTGAACATTATAGAAAAATATATACCTATTTGTTAGATAAATCATACTTTTGAAATTCTGGAATATTCTTTCCTTAAAGCAACTTGCCTTCAATGATTCGAGATACCTTCTTTTGCTTGTTGTGTCCAATCCATTGTCAGATCCTGCTGCTTTTCCCTGGCATGTTCATACCTTGTCCTCTGAAATTTAGCCAGCAATGACTTTGAACCAGTATCTCTGCTCACCTATTTATGTCCTGTTGGGGCTCTCCTGGACTACCCTACTTCTGTCATTGTGCAGCTTAGGTATCAAAGTAGACATCTTCATCTGTTGCTTTTTCCTGAAAAGCTGAATGACTTCTTAAAGATGAACTAGGCCAAGCCCCCACCATCAGTGCTAACTGAGATAGATTGAGACCCCAGAAAGGAGGAGGATTTGCCTGGCCCATGGGGCACATTAGCAACGAAGCTGTAACTGTTGGCTTCTCACTGTACTTGGGAGCATCATTAGGATCTATGCTCAGGGTGTAGCTAGAGTAATCCAGCCACATATACCAGGTTGCTTCCTAATAACCTATGGCATTCCGTACCTCCTCTCCAAAACACATTGGCTTAGTGTTCGTTTTTTTTTTTTTCTTCCCAGTCTCTTTTTCTGAAGGCCATTTGTTGTGTGAAATGCTTTATTCATCTTAGATTCTCAGATCTCTGTTGAGTCAAGTGACTTGTGAATGTCTAGCCATGCAACAGCAGCGTATGTACTTCCTGTGTGTGTTCTAATATGCTGCTGCTACAAATGGATGGAACACATTTGCCCTAGAATGCAAGGACCTTGAGGTTTGTGTCTGCGTTTCACCTGTTAGGTTTTTCTATAGTTCCGTTAGACCATGGATATGTTTATGTTTGGTACCCCTTTATTGCAGCATGTTCAGCACTTTCAAAAAGGGGAGCATTTAGTATTTGGTTCTATTTAGGAAGAGCTTTTAATTATTTCCAAAAACTTATCTAGGTTTAGCAAATGAGCTTTGAATTTTTTAGTATGTCCTACCTATTTTTCTAAAAGATTATTTTCTTACCAAAAGTGCCATTGCATGTGTAAGCCATGTTTTCTTGTTCACGCCAGCCATGGGAGGTGATAATAGCCTGGGTAACAATTTCAGTCATACTTGTCCAGGAGCCTGCTTCCTTGAAAGTGACGGATGTTCCAGTGTTCCTTTCTTTCCCATTTTGTCTTGGACACCTGATTGTTACCATGGTGTTTGTCCACTGCTGCTATAGTCTTGTTGATGCTGCTCCAAGTAAGTAGCTGTGTTTTATGGTTACATAAGTTTTATTTAAAGCTTATTCCTGGACAGATTTTGTCCATTTTTGAAAATATCTAACTAATTTGACTAGTAGAATTAGGCTAACTATACATGGTTCAAGCAAAAATACTGCCTTTTGTAATGAAAGTTTCTTCTTGCCTAGTGTCTCATTGGTCTGAATATAATGGCTGTCTTAGACCTGGCGTCCTGGCGTCTATCTTCAACTCTAGTTCTGCTGTATGTGACTTTAGGCAAGTGTCTGTGTTTTGGAACTTAACTTTCTATGTTATATAAAATGGAATTGGATAAAAGCTGTCTCTGTCTTGGTAATTATTATTAACTGATGCAACTTATTTTTTTTCCTTTGAAAAGTATTTTTAATGTTTTTATCCTAAACCCAAAATAAGGGAAAGTTGTAAACATTTTTGCTTTAACAAAAAGGAAATATCCCTTTCTTAGCTTTTCTTTCACTTCTAGTTGCAGTTCAGGAATTTTCTGTAAGTGGTGCTTGTACCTTTATCAAAAGTTCTGTTAACAGTTGGTGGGGCAAGAAATATTTGTATCAAAAATGCAAAGATATGACTAGCTTAATACTGGGTCTCTGTGTTTAGAAGTTTATGTAGGATTTGTGTATGTTATCTATTTTTTAAATGATTATTTGTATGTTTTAAACCTCAAGTAAGACACACGTTGAAAATATTGCTGAATTGAGGCTAGCATTTACAATTTTGATTGATGAAATCTGTATTTTTTGATACATTTAATAGTGCCTTACTGTGGTATATTCATGTGGTAACAGCGCCACCTTCTGGTTATATCATTGCTAAATTTAAAATATGGTAATGTGGAGTCTGTTTATTGCCTCCATCATAGAAAATTAGAGAAGATATGTGATTGCCTAGGATAGTTTTGAAATTAATATAAAAGTTAAACCAACATTTAAAAATTACAATTTTTTAATATATAAATGACTGTAGGTTCACATGTAGTTGTAAGAATTAAAACTTTCCGAACTTTCAAAATGGGGAATATTTAGTATTTGGTCCTATTTGGAAAGAGCTTCAATTATTTCCAAGAACTTACCTGGGTTTAGAAAATGAAGTTTTGGTTTTTAAATTATGTCCTTACTGTTAGTTTCTATTTCTGTAAGAATAATGTTGACCCACACGCCTATAGTCCTAGCTATTCAGGAAGCTGAGGCATTGGAACACTTGAGCTTAGGGGTTTGAGATCAGCCTGGGCAAAATAATGAGACACCATCTCAAAAAGAAAGAAAAAGAAAAAGAAAAGATATTGTGTACCCTTTACTCAGTTTTCCCCCAACAACATCTTGAAAAACTAATACAGTATTATAACCAGGATACTGACACTGATACAGCCAAGACGCAGAACAGTTCCATCATCACAAAGGCCCCTCTTTGTTTTCCTTTTTATAGTCACATCCATCTCCTATTCTACAGGTTTGGAAACTGACTTAGCCACTTGTCCAGAGTCACATTAGACTTGAAATGTATCTTTCTGATACCAAAGTTTGGGCTCTTAACATACTACTACTTCTGTCTCAGTAGAAGTCTTACTTCCAGGTTACTAAATGAGTTGAATTCAATCTGTTTTCAACATTTCTAGAACCATACTATTTCAAATGACAGATTATTTATACATATCTTTAAATTTAACATTTGAGAATCAATAGGTAAGTATCAAATTCTACAACTTCCCTGAAATTTCAAGCCCTGACATTCGATAAATAAGGTTGCCAAAATAAATAGTAAGTAACAGATTAAAATAGCCTTAAGATGCTGGATTCTTGCTTTAGAAATAGCTATAGGGCCTGGTTATAAAGATAATCACTTGGTGTAGGCTAACAGGGTTTTACCACGTGGAGAAGCTTTGACCTGTTGGAGTTGGGTCAGTCGGTGTCTTCAGTGGACAACATGCAGCACACAGGAGGCCTAAGAAGACGACAAAGATGTCTGCAAGGAATCTGCCAAAATATAATATATATATAATATGTGATAAAATCTAGCATGGAAAAGTACAGTAGCATGGAAAAGTACAGTAGTATGGAAAACTACATGTCAGCGAGATGGTCCATGGGTGATGATGGAGTGGGTGAGATGAATGTTGTGATGGAGAGGGCCTTTTGGGGGGTCCCATAAGAGAAAGAAGTACTTCTAAGTAAAAGCCATGTGACTATAAATTTCTAAATGTTGCAGGGGTCCAAAGTGATGGAGAAAGTTTAAATTCTTCTCTTAAGGCTCCATTGCCTCTTTCCCTCCCAAACTGTGGTGTGTATACCTCTCATGCACGTTTTCTTTAGCGAGGAGGAAAGGAGGGGATGTAGGGAATTTTCCATTGTCAGGAATTTACAACAACCTTTTTATTTTTATTTATTTATTTATTTATTTTTGAGACAGAGTCTTGCTCTATCGCCCAGGCTGGAGTGCAGTGGCGCGATCTTGGCTCACTGCAAGCTCCCCCTCCCGGGTTCACGCCATTCTCCTGCCTCAGCCTCCTGAGCAGCTGGGGCAACAGGCACCCGCCACCACGCCCAGCTAATTTTTTTTGTATTTTTAGTAGAGACGGGGTTTCACCATGTTAACCAGGATGGTCTCTATCTCCTGACCTCGTGATCCGCCCGCCTCGGCCTCCTAAAGTGCTGGGATTACAGGCGTAAGCCACTGCGCCCGGCCTTTGTTTGTTTGTTTGTTTGTTTTTTTGCCTGTCTTTGGTACCTTATCTGGATCAGATATGGCAAGTGAAAGGAAGGGAAGAATTAAGGGTAATGACAAGGTTTTGGGCCCCAACAACTAGAAGCCATGAACTGAGGTAGCAAAGATTGCAGGTAGAGCAGGTTTGATGGAAAAGATGATGATTGCAGTACTGGTCGCAGTATTGAATGTTAGGGTTGACATGTCAGACATCCCAGTAGAAATGGCAGGCAGGCATTTGGATATGCAGATTTGGAATTGAGAGAAATTATTATTGGAAATAAAAATGTGGGCGTCTTCAAAGTATTAGGTGCTATTGAAAACTTTGAAACTGGATGAGATCACCTTTAGAGAGAATGAAGATGAAAGAAGAAAAAGCCATGGAATGAGCCCTGGGGCACTCCAATATTAAGAGCTTTGGAAGAGGAGGAGGAAGTAGCCATGATGAATGAGGTGGTGTGACCACCACGTCAATAGGATGTCAAGAGTATGTAGTGTCTTAGAAGCCAAGTGAAAATGAAGCAAGGAGAAAGAGGTGATCTGATGTGTCAAATGCTGCTCATAGGTCAAGTTTAAGAGGCAGCCTGAGAAATGCCCATTATGTTTGGCAACGTGGACAGTACAGATGTCATTGGTGATCTTGCCAGGGCCTGTTCTGATGGAGTGGTGGCGACAAGTAGAACTCTTTTTGAGGAGTTTTGCTGCAAGAGGACTGGAGAAAGGTGATGGTTGCTAGTAGCAAAAGTAGTCTTTTCTTCTTAAGATAGTGGCTTGGCCAGACACACTGGCTCATGCCCTTAATCCCAGCACTTTTGGAGGTCTAGGTGGGAGAATAGCTTGAATCCAGGAGTTCAAAACCAGCCTGGGCAACATAGCAAAACCCCATTTCTACAAATATACAAAAATTAGCAGGGTGTGGTGGCGTACATCTGTACTCCCAGCTACTTGGGAGGCTGAGGTGGGAGGATCACCTGAGCCTGGGAAGGTTGAGGCCACAGTGAGCTGTGATAGTGCCACTGCACTCTAGCCTGGGTGATAGAGTGAGTCACTGTCTCAATAAATAATTAAAAATTGGTGGCTTATTTGTTGATGAAATGACCCAGTAGGAAAAGAAAGATTGATGATGTATAAGAGTACAGAATTGTTGGGACAAGTCCTTGAGGTGAGATGAGATGGAAGCTAGGGCACAAGTTGAAGACTTGACTTCTCCAAATGCACAGGTATTTATCTGTGGTAGGAAGGCACAGTATGTGGTGCAGCCACTGGTTAAGTGGGTAGACGTGGAGGGGTAAGTCTCTGAAAGTCTCTGCCGTAGTGTCAATAAACTAGGAAACAGAATTCTCAACTGCAAGTAAGGTGGGGAAAGGTGTGAGGGTATGAGAGAATAGATGTCTAGGATTGTGGAGAAAGAATGGACTAGGGACATTTAGGATATTCCAAGCAGCGCTGAAAACCCACTGAGTTCTGTGTGCAAGAATGACAGTGTTCAGTAACTGAAAACTGGTCATTTTTGCCACACTCTTGACTTCAGTGGAAAAGCATCTAGTGCAGGAGTGTCCAATCTTTTGGCTTCCCTGGGCCACAGTGGAAGAAGAAGAATTAAGTCTTGAGTCATACATGAAATACACTAACATTAATGATAGCTGATGAACTAAAAAAAAAAAACTCCCAAAAAAATCGCGTAATTTTTTTTTTTTTTTTTTTGAGACGAGGTCTTGCTCTGTCGCCCAGGCTGGAGTGCAGTGGCCGGATCTCAGCTCACTGCAAGCTCCGCCTCCCGGGTTTACGCCATTCTCCTGCCTCAGCCTCCCGAGTAGCTGGGACTACAGGCGCCCGCCACCTCACCCGGCTAGTTTTTTTTTTTTGTATTTTTTAGTAGAGACGGGGTTTCACAGTGTTAGCCAGGATGGTCTCAATCTCCTGACCTCGTGATCCGCCCGTCTCAGCCTCCCAAAGTGCTGGGATTACAGGCTTGAGCCACCGCACCCGGCCTAAATCTCATAATGTTTTAAGAAAATTTACGAATTTCTGTTGGGCTACGTTCAAAGCAGTCCTGGGTCACATGCGGCCCGTGGGCTGTGGGTTGGACAAGCTTGCTCTAGTGATTCCCCATGCTGCTGGCTTGTGGCCTGAGAAATATTTTATCAGGTTAAAGAAGTATCCAACTATTCATATTTTATTGAGATTTTTTTCTTAAGTGAAGAATGGTGATTGAATTTTGTTAAATATCTTCAATTTGTCTGGAAATAATATTTTTATCCCTCTTTAATTAATTTGGTGAAAGCTATTAATCCAGTTCCCAATATTTAACCATCATTACATTTCTGGAATAAATCCCATTTGGTCAAGATAGGTTATTTTTAAAATCTGCTAGATTTTGTTTGCTATTAGGGATTTTTGCATGAATATAAATCATATTGGTCTGCATTTTTCTTTGGTGTAGCTCTAGTCTTTGTAGGTTTTGTGGTGTTTTACTAGCTTCATAGAAAATGCTTGAAAGGGTTTTTTTGGGTTTTTTGTTTGTTTGTTTTAATTTTAACCTGCTACAGAACAGCTTCAAAAGAACTGGTATTCTAGGCTGGGCCCAGTGGCTCATGCCTCTAATCCCAGCATTTTGGGAGGTCGAGGTGGGTGGATCACCTGAGGTCAGGAGTTCGAGACTAGCCTGCTCAACATGACGAAACCCTGTCTCTACTAAAAATACAAAAAATTAGCTGGGCATGGTGCAGGTGCCTGTAATCCCAGCCACTTGTGGGGCTGAGGCAGGAGAATCACTTGAACTGGTGAGGCGGAGGTTGCAGTGCCTCGAGATGGTGCCACTGCACTCCAGCCTGGGTGACAAGAGTGAAACTCTATCTCAAAAAAAAAAAAAAAAAAAAAAAAGAGTTGGCATTCTATACTCCTTAAAGAGTTAGTGGACTTCCCCTCAGAAACCCTTTCAACCTGGTGTTCTTTTGAGGGTGTGCCACTGACAACTTCCTCATTTCCTCTATGAAAATTGATATGCTTAGGCTTTCTATCTTTTCTGGGGTCAGTTTTGATCAATTATATGCATAGAAAATTATACATTTTATCTAAGTTTTTAAATGTATTTGCTCAGAGCTGAGCACAATGTACAGAACTTATTTAAGGAGAAACACATTACTGCAGATCCCACTTTGTTCTTCAACTCAAAATATACAACTGCTGTGAAGATTGCTTATATGACAAGTTGTGATATCTTCTGATTTGTACCTGGCAGCAATGTGATCACAAACATGCCACCAGATTAAAGTGGTAGTACTCAGGTAAGAGGAGGCCATCCAAATTAAATTTAGGAGTCTTTAAAAAATTATCAAAATTCAATGTAAAAAGTATAATTTCTTGAACATGTGGTTCCTGGAGAACATGTCTAGGTTCCCCATTTGAGAAACACTGTCCTAGTGAATAGCATTTGAACTTCTTAGCCTATGTTCATGGCCCTTCCATGTCCACCTTCTCACACAGTGCTTCTGTGTATATCCTGCACTCCAGTTCAAACAAACCTTTCCATCTCCCAGTTTCCCACCTTCCTGCTATTATTCATGCTGTTTCTTCTGCCTGGAATGCCACTTTCCTAATAATTGTTGCCTGTTAATTCCACCCATCCTTCAATTCTCACCAAAATGCCACTTTCTCCTTGAGGTGTTGGAATTGCTTTCTCATCTTTCCCATCACACAAGCCATGGTGACCCCGAAACACCTGATTCCTTTCTCCCTTCCCATGCCAATGTTCAGTTCAGTTCATTGGAACGGAATTGACTTTAAACTTTTGCTCTTAAACTTTGGGCTGACTAAATAGCTTTTCTCCTTTCACTGTAGTGCCTTTTAAAAGCCAAAGATTTCAACATTTGGAAGAGATTAGAAAATGAAAACAGTCCAAATCCAGCTCTTTGTTGATTAGATTGGCCCAAAGGGGACGTAAATAAGCAAAATGCAAATGGATTCTAGTAGTAATGGCCACTGTATAAGCACTATACCAATGCAGTGGTTTCAGCAGCTCGTCCTGGGCCCCTTTCATACTTATGCAAGTTTGGTTTTACGTTTAATTTCAGGTGTTAACAATCACTTCGTGGGCTCCTCTTCAGTCTGCTGTGAGAGAAATTAAATCCTAACACCCTAAGGCAGTGGTTCTCAAAGTGTGGTACCTGAGATCAACGATGTCAGCATTACTGAGAACTTGCTAGAAATGCAAATTATTGCTCCCATCCCAGTCCTACTGAATCAGATTTTCTGGGATTAGGACAGGCAATCTGTTTTAACAAGGCCTACAGGTGATTCTGGCACCCATTAAAGTTTGACATCGGCTGGGTATGGTGGCTCACACCTATAATCCCAGCACTTTGGGAAGCCGAGGCGAGAGGATTGCTTGAGTTCAGGAGTTCGAGATGAGCTTAGGTAACATAGTGAGACGTCGTCTCTACTAAAATTCCAAAAGAATTAGGCATGGTGGTGCATGTCTGTAGTCCCAGCTACTCGCAGTGGGTGCTGAGGTGAGAGGATCGCTTGAGCCTGGGACATGAAGGCTGCAGTGAGCCCTGATGTGTCACTGCACTCCAATCTGGGCAACAGAGTGAGCCCCTCACTCAAAAAAAAACAAAACAAAACAAAAAAAGAAAAACAAAAAGAAGTTTGAGATCCTCTGCCCTAAGATATCCATTATCCATTACATGTAAGGAATTAACTTCTCTCCTATGCGTCTAGAATGGCCTTAGTTACATAATATTCTTAGAACAGAGAAAACAGTTACCTAAATCACTGCCTGTGTTCTGTGGTTCAGATAAAGAACCCACTGAGAAAGCCTGTGTGCATGAACCGGCTCTGACCAATTAAACATGAAACACAGGTTGGAATAAAAAAATTTCTTTATTTGATGGTCTTCCATATAGACAGAATTTCATCAGTAATCGAAGAAAAGTGGTAATCACATATAAACACCAACTAAACTGTGAGCTTTCTGACAACGGAAAAGGAAAACGTTGAGTTCTAGAATAGCCTTTGTTGTTTGATGCAACTAACCATATCACCTTTTAGAGCTAGAGAACCTTCCACGTATTAAATGTTTGGAATCTTTTATGATGTGGATTCTACTCCAGGTGATACTGAGTAACGTGGGGACCAATGTCCTTCACAGGTTTTGTAGAAAACTTTTTAGGTGGTCTTCCATATTCACCCTTAGAAGCGAGGATAACCCTTCGAGTATAATTCTGTGGAAATGATTTCCCTTAACTTCCCTGTCTGTCCATTTTGTGAGCTCCTCATTACCTTCCATGACTCACTTTGCCATGTGACACGGAGCCTCCCTGGCTCCCACTGCTGGTACTGACCATTCCTTTCTTTGGTCTCTGTGCTATTGTGGACACAGAGCCACCATCGCTGTTACTGTACTAGAGTCTTTACTTTTTTTTTTTTCTTTTGTGAGCCTAAGCCTTCCTCAAGACAAGAATCTTTGTTTTGTTTAAAAAAAGAATAGCCTTAATTTTTTTTCTGATTTCACAGTGAACACCCTATTGTAGAATATTCATGTAAGCAAAAAGAAAAGAAATAAAAATAATTTGTAATTTCATCAAGAAATGACCCATGTTGACATTTCAGTGATTATACTTCCAAATCTTTTACTAAATGTGTATGTAAATAGTTTTATTTGTGTGTGTGTATAAAACTCTGTAGCCTCTGTAAACAAGCCAAATATCACACACATGCCACACAAAACAATACAAGCAAAAATCACCAGACTTCTCATGACTCGACTTTATTCTGGATGGCTCTTTGTGCTTATTTACACATAGACATTGGCAAGTTGACGTATTTGGGACCATGCTCTATATGTTGTTTTGTAGCCTGTTTTCCATGCAGCAGTATGTTACAGACACTCTCACTTATCAATAAATATATATGGACACCACTATTTATAAAGGTTTAAGGTCTTCCCTTGTGTATTTATACAGAAAAAAAACTTTAACCATTCCTTTACTGGACATTTTGATTGTTTCTACTTCTTCACTATTTTAACAATACTGCAGGCCATGTCTTTTCTCCACTAGTGATATACTCCTAGGCATGGGTTTGTTGCTCTCAAAGGTATATGCGCTTCCTATCGTGGTACTGTCAAAAGACCTAGGAAGGATATACCAATTTACACTCCCATCAATAGTGCATGAGAGTGCAGGCCGGGTGGGGTGGCTTATGCCTGTAATCCCAACACTGGGAGGCTGAGGTGGGGAGATCACCTGAGGTCAGGAGTTTGAGACCAGCCTGACCAACATGGAGAAACCCTGTCTCTACTAAAAATACAAATTTAGCCGGGTGTGGTGGCACATGCCTGTAATCCCAGCTACTCGGGAGGCTGAGGCAGGAGAATCGCTTGAACCCGGGAGGGGGAGGTTGCAGTGAGCCAAGATGGCACCATTGCACTCCAGCCTGGGCAACAAGAGTGAAACTCCATCTCAGGAAAAAAAAAAAAAAAAGAGTGCCCATTTCCGCACATCCTTGACAGTACTGAGTTTTGTCCTTACTTTTAATTTTTGGCAATCTG